>NW_008342641.1:117556-203974 GCF_000622305.1 Nannospalax galili | reverse complement strand
GCTGATTCAAAGCATACACTGCCTTCTGGAGGACCCTGCCCCAGTCCTCCAGGCTATTGCCACCTAATTGGCACTGTAACTGTGTCTTTAAGAGGCCATTCCATCATTATATGAAGCCAGCTGCTTCAGGATGGTGGGGAACATGGTAAGACCAGTGGATTCATGACTTTGGGCCCACTGTCACACTTCTTTGGCTGTGAAGTGAGTTCCCTGGTCAGAAGTGATACTGTGAGGAGTAACATAAGGCATTCTGTAAGTCCCTGGATGGTAGTTTTGGCAGAAGCATTACATTCAGGAAAGGCAAATCCATAACTATAATAAGTGTCTATTCCTGAAAGGACAAAACACTGTCCCCTCCAAGATGGAAGTGGTCCAGTGTAGTCAGCCTGCCACCAGGTTGCAGGCTGGTTGCCATGGGGAACAGTGCCATATCGGGGGCTCAGTGTTGGTCTCTGCTGTTGGCAGATCTGGCACTCAGCAGCAGCTGTAGCCAGGTCAGCTTTTGTGAGTGGGAGTCTGTGCTGTCGAGCCCATGCATAACCTCCATCTCTGCCACAATAGCCACTTTGTTCATGGGCCCATTGAGCAATGACAGGGATAGCTGAAGAAAGAGGCTGACAGTCCACAGAGCGGGTCATCCGATCTACTTGATTATTGAACTCATCTGCTGAAGCCACCTTTTCATGAGCATTTACATGAGACACAAGTATGTTCACATCCTTTGCTGATTTGGAGAGATTAATCCACATACTTCTTCCCCAAATGTCTTTCTCACCAATTTTTCAATTGTGCTCCTTCCAAGTCCCTGACCATCCAGCCAAACCATTGGCTACAGCCCATGAATCAGTATATAATCGCACTTCTGGCCATTTCTCCTTCCAAGCAAAATGCACGACCATGTGCACTGCCCAAAGTTCTGCCCACTGTGAAGACTTTCCTTCCCCAGTGTCCTTCAGGGTTGTGGCAGAAATTGGCTGTAATGCTGCAGCTGTCCACTTCTGAGTAGCGCCTGCATAGTGTGCAGAACCAACTGTAAACCAAGCCATAGTCTTCTCTTCCTCAGTCAACCGATCATAGGGCACACCCCATGAAGCCATAGGTGCATGCTTGAGAACAGGAGGCATCATAACAGGAGTAGGAACCATAGGCATTTGGGTAATGTCTTCATGTAACTTGCTTGTGCCCTCCGGGCCTGTCCGCAGATGAAGGGAAAGCTTTACTCCAAAATCCCAATGGCCTCTGCTGTGATTCCCCTATGGGGGCCTGCCAGAGACTCCAAACAGCATCTCTATCTGCCACTGATACCTCAAGCACCATCAGGTCTGCTGGATCATATGTCCCAAGGGGCAGAGCAGCTTGTACAGCAGCCTGGACGTGTTGAAGGGCCCTTTCCTGTTCCAGGCCCCACTCAAAGGTAGCTGCCTTCCGAGTCACTTGATATATGGGTCGTAGTAACACACCCAGATGAGGAATGTGTTACCTCCAGAATCCAAACAGGCCCACCAAGCATTGTGCTTCTTTCTTGGTGGAGGGAGGGGCCAAGTGCAACAACTTATTCTTCACCTTAGAAGGAATGTCTCTGCATCCTCCACACCACTGAACTAGAAATTTCACTGAGGTAGTAGGCCCTTGAATTTTGGTTGGATTTATTTCCCATCCTCTCATGCACATATGCTTTACCAACAAGTCCAGACTGTCTGCTACCTCCTGCTCACTGGATCCAATCAGCATAACATCATCAATATAGTGGATCAGTGTGATATTTCATGGAAGAGGCAGGCAATTAGGTTCCCTTCAAACCAAGTTATGGCACAATGCTGGAGAGTTAATATACCACTGAGGCAGGACAGCAAAGGTATACTGTTGGCCTTGCCAGCTGAAAGCAAATTGCTTCTGGTGGTCCTTATGAACTGGTATTGAGAAGAAAGCATTTGCCAAATTAATAGCTGCATACCAGGTACCAGGAGACATATTAATCTGCCTGAGTAAGGAAACCGCGTCTGGTACAGCAGCTGCAATTGGAGTCACTACTTGATTAAGTTTTCGATAGTCAACTGTCATTCTCCATGACCCATCTGTCTTCTGCACAGGCCAAATAGGAGAGTTAAAGGGAGATGTGGTAGAATCACCACCCACCCCTGCATCTTTCCAATCCTTGATGGTAGCACTAACTTCTGCAATCCCTCCAGGGGTGTGATACTGTTCTTGGTTCACTATTTTCCCTGGCAGAGGCAATTCCAGTGGTTTCCATTTGGCCTTTCCAACCATAATAGCTCTCACTCCACAGGTCAGGGAACCAATGTGGGGATTCTGCCAATTCCTAAGTATATCTATCCCAATTATACATTCTGGTACTGGGGAAATAACCACAGGATGAGTTCAGGGACCCACTGGACCCACTGTCAGTCAGACTTCAGCCAAAACTCCATTTATCACCTGACCTCTATAAGCCCCTACTTTGGCTGGAGGGCCACAATGATTTTTATTAGGGTCTCCCGGAATCAGTATCAACTCAGAACCAGTATCCAATAGGCCGTGGAAAGTCTGATTATTTCCTTTCCCCCAGTGTACAGTTACTCTAGTAAAAGGCCGCAGGTCCCTCTGGGGAAGGACGGATGAGAGGCAAACAGCATTAACTCTTTGGTACTGTAACAAGGTCCTTCCTCAAGGGCACCTGGCCTTCCCTTCATTCAAGGGGTTCTGGGTCTGTAAACTTTCTCAAGTCTGGAAATTGGTTGACTGAGCAAGATTCTCTATTGTTATGATCCAATGCTGACTTCCTGTCATTCGTCCTAGAGCTTTTCTGCTTATACAGATCAAATAAAAACCTTAGTAGGCTTCTTATGTATGTGGTCCCTGGAAATAACCATGATTGATTAGCCAGTACCACAGGTCCATTCGAGTCATGCCATTGTAGGTATTGTTTTGCCTTTGCCGACCATTACGATAAGTATACTCACCTTGTCTTTGGTAATTCAGTACTGCCACCTGACCCCTACTCCGAGGTCCTGTTACACCTATTATATTTACATTTAATTTATGCAGTTGAGCAGCAGCATCTCCAGCTGTAAGATCCTGAATAAGGAAAAGAGTAGAAACAAAGCTCTTCAAACATTCTGGTGTCTCTCTCAGTACTTTCCATCTTATAAAATCAGTAAAAGGCATGTCCTCTGGGCCCTTCCATTGTGGAGGATTTGGTGTTGCACTGTAAATCCACTGGAGCATACCAGTTTGCCTGAGCCTTACAGTCCCTTCATCAACATTAAGCCAAGGGATTTCAGGTGTCTCCAGCTCTCTGTCAGTAGGCCATGTTTTGATAAATACCTCAGCCAACCAATCAAATAAACTTTTGACACCTTTTTTAACTGCACAAGATTCCATATTAAACCTAGAATCTCCAGTCAGGGGGCCCATGTCAATAAATTCAGCCTGATCCAACTTTATGTTCTTTCCACCATTATCCCATATCCTTAAAATCGATTCCCTGACATAGTCATTAGACTTCTGCTTGAATGAATTAGCAAATTCACTAAGTTCTTTAGTGGTGTAGCATACCTCCTCATGGACCACACTTTGTCTCTTCTAGGGGCCTGCTTAGCTTTGAGTCTGGTTATGGGTCTAGAGGCATTAACAACTGGACCCTGAGGGACATCAGCTTAGTCTTGCTGAATGGGATTAGTTTCCTCAATGGGATTAGTTTCCTCAGGCAAGGGTGGGGAGGGTGGGCCTGCTGAGGGTGGGGAGATTAATTCATCAGGTGAATCAGATTCCTCAGAGTCTGAGGATTCAAATCAGCCTCCTCAGGGTCCTCTCACACATCTGCATCCCACCTGTCAGGATTCCAATCTTTCCCTACCAATGCCCTCACCTCTACTGCTGACACCCTTTGAGGCTGGAAATTAAATTTGCGTTGTAGGTCAGCCAAACATATAATAAGGGCTTCAGCTTGATTTTCCACAGCTTTAGCTCTCTGGCTGCTCGAGAGAAGATTCTCTTCCGGGGCACACGTGGAAACTTTTAAACTGTTGATTTGAATCTGGAGCTTGTCAATTTTATCATTAAGCTCATTGTTTATCTTCATCACTTTATCCAGAGATGCTAGAAGTAACCAGCCAGCATCATTATTTTTCTTATTTTTCCACAAATTGTCAAATGTTTTATGTATAGAGTCACTAAATTTCTTGCTCTTCACAAGAGGTGAGTTAGGCGATTCGACTATATTAGTGTTGGAATTATTTTTGTTGTGCTTTCAATAATAAGAACATGGGAGATTTACCCCCATAATATTAGTATTTTACTCAGATAACCACTTACTCTATTAGTGAAGCTTTCCATATTTGGTTATTGCGATGCTAAACACTCATGATTTAATCTCTTGCCTCAAGGACTAACTACTGTTTCTCCATCTTTAATTCTTTCTGTCATGAAAATATTGGAACTTCAGTATCAGTTCCATCCCTTTATCTCCTTTTCATATATTTTTGGGACTGGGTTGCCTTAGTTGAATTACTGACCCCACCGCTGAAAACCTGAAGGAGGCTCAGTGAGTGAATTACCCCCTAGACACTTATCTGTGAAATTGGTTCTAAGTGCCTCAAATGTTGTTCTGAGAGTTAAATGAGCAACATATATAGAGCACTTGGAAGGGTCCCTGGCACACAGGTGCACTTAGTAAGCATTAAATATTATCGTCTTTTATATTAATGCCATGTTTCCCATCTGCAGTATCTTATGGCTCTTTTATCCAGTCAAATAGTCTAGAATTGCTACTGAACTCCAATCTTATATAATCAACAATAGTACAGGGGATTACAGCATGATCCTCAGGATTCCTTTCTCCTGGTGTACATACCCTCTATCGTCTCCTCCCTTATTTGTGTGTGGGGCTTGTAACTATGATGTGATATCACTGCTGTTATTATGTTACTAATCAGTTTACTTGACTTTGAGATAAGAGAGTATTATTTCAGTGGGCCTGGTGATCAACTGAGCATTTAAAAGTAAAGGCAGCATCAGAGAAATGTGCTTCTGCCAGCTGGCCTGGAAGAAAGCAAGCAGCTATGGTGTGACCTGCCCGAGGGAGTCACAAGGCAAGGAACAGTGAGGTACTGCTAGATCTGGGAGTCATCCCTGTGTGATACTCAGCAGGAAAATGGGGACCTCGGTTGTACAGATGCAAGGAAATGAATTCTCCCAACAGCCAGTGAGTTTGGAAGAGGATCCCAAGCCTCAGATGGGACTCATAGCATAGCCCTGGCTGACATTGTGATTTCCACATGGTGAAATCTTGAGCAAATGACCCCTCTATCCTGTCCCTGGAATTCTAACTCACACAAATGGTGACACAGTAAGTGGGTGTTGTTTGAAAGTGTTAAGGTTGTGGTAATTTGTTATGCAGCAATAGAAAATACAACCAACTGCCAAGTTTACTTCTCTATGCCAATGTCTGAAATAATAATTGCATATTTTCCATATCTAAAAGGAACTTTAAATTTTTCCTGTATTTTCCTTTTTTCCTTTCAGTAGGTCACTCACAAAAAACTGGCATCATCTTTAATAGTTCTCCTTCCAAATCATTGACTCCCATAGGCTCATTCATGAAAGTATAGCCTACAGTTAGCAACCTCTTCCCACCTCCATTACTGGTGTCTCATCGCTTGGTTAGACCTTTAAAATAGCCTTCCAAGTGCCACCTGGTTCCACGTAGGCAACCTTCCTTCCTATAGTCAAAGCAGGTGAGTTTTACGTAAATACGCCATGCCATTCTGTGTGGGACACACCAAGACTTCTCATGGTACTGAATAAACTTCAGAACCCTTAACATAATCTTAAGGCCCTTGGTTCTTGGTACCTTCTGTGTAACTGTATATAATACCAGGCTCTGTAGTTTCTGAATAAAATAAATTATTTTCTACAAATTCAAAGGCTAAGAAGTATAAGGTCAAGGAACTGACAGGTTTGATTTCTGCCAAGGTCCAAAATGTCTTGAATCTTTTAGAGGGAAGAAATACTGTTCCACACAAGACAGAAGGGGAGGGGGCGGAAGAGAGGAGAGAGGAGAAGGAAATCAGGAGGGAAAGGGGGAGGGAGGGAAGAAAGGGGAAAGAGGAAAGGAAAGGAGAATAAAGAATAAGAGGAGGAGGAGGAGGAGGAGGAGGAGGAAGAGAAGGAGGAGGAGGAGGAGAGAGGTGAGGGGGGGCCAAGGGGAAGAGATCAAAGGAAAGAGGAGGAGAGGAAGAATTTGAAACAGTCACCCTTTCTTAAGAATCCACTCCATTGATAAAGGGGGAGCCCTTCTGGTCTAAAAACCTCTCGAGAATCCCACCTCCTTATATTGTTAATGATGACAATTAAATTTCAACCCAAATTTGGAGGGGACTGATGTTGAAAGGAAGCACCTGGCTATCTCTCAGACTTCAGCTCTGGTCACAATCGTTTTCCTTGCTATGTTTCAGCAACATAGGCCCTTGTGCTTTTTCATTGTGATGCCAATCAAAGTGCATTCACCCCATACCTTCCATGACATCTCATTTCATGAGGATTTCTTCCCTGATTTTCCTGTGTAAACTAACTGACTTCTAGCGCTTGCTATGTCTTGGTTTCAGGTGTCAGACTCCTGGTGTTTTATGTGTCATTTTCTCTCTGTTTGTTTATTGCCCATCTCCAGTATTAGAGTATATATTTCATCAGGGCAAGGATTTTGATTGGATCATCATTCAGTTCTTAGGCCAGTCTCTGGTATATGTAAGCAGACATTTAAAAAGCCTGCATTGAATTAGGAGCTTAGAGAAATAATTTGATAAATTTATATTAAAAACATTAAATGACCTCTGTCTTCTTAAGGTTCTAATCATGAGTTAAAACCAGGAATTGAGAAATCACACTGAAATGAGAACTGTTTGTGCTATCACATTACACTGTGTTTAGAGAAGGTCAATGTTATTGAAACACGACAATATTAATGGTGATGCTGATACAATTCTTCCTGATGGAAGGTTATGGGGGCTGAGCTCCGAAGGCATAATGTTGTCCTGTCATGTCGTGTTTTCTTCTCTTTTTGGCAAGGAGGAGATGATTTCAGTAATTCTAATGCTGAAATGTAAATTCTAGCCCTGATCAAAACAGACATGAAAATTGGGCTGTAATGAGACCATGTCCTCATTCAAATACTGAGTTAGTAATAAATAGCAAACAGAATTAGAAAATATCTAAAATATATATGGAAATGGAGTGTTTTAGGGTTCATCTCATCTTTTAGATATGTGGATGGATTAAAAGTTCAAAATTTCAGCACAACTAGATGACTTTAAAATGAAGTTTGGTATGTTGGACAATTTTTCAATATATAAAACAGACTTAAATGATCCAAGATGAGTTAGATTTAGGATCAAGTTTCCAGTTTAAAATGACTAGCTCCTATGCAAAGACATCCACACTCTTCTCTCCTTCTCACAAGACTCTTCAGGGGAGATTGTCTATAAAAATCGTAGGTTGGTTCAACCAGGTCATAATAAGTTGGCATCCCTGCTCTGTAGAACAGGGATGCAGAAGATAACGAAAGGTCACGCAATACAGTGAGCCCTTTTCCATTTGGTACTCTAGGTGTCCGTTCTCCTCGAACTAACACGTCAACTCAAATTATGTGCTTCAATTTTTTTTTGTCTTTTTCATAACAGATCATCTCCTTTTGCCAACTTGGGACTTTTAAACAATGTTACTATCACTTAATTTCTGAAAGAAATGCTTATTTTAATTTAGACAAGCTGAAATTTGTTTAATTAAACAAATCAAGATCAACTCCCTTCTAAATTATTCTCCAAAGAAATACAATGCAATAGTTTCTTTAAAATTTTAGACATGAAAATATTTATTGTTTACACAAAGGAACCTATTTTGAACATTAGTCAAGTATGGAAGTATACTGTGAATTAAAAATCTGGTCTGATAAAATGATGCATAAATATTTTAACAGAAATTTAGTACTAATACCCAGGAGATAGCTGTAAATCTGCCTGTAAATTCAAAGCTCTCTTTTAACAACTTCAGAGAGCCAACTATTTGGATATTTAAAACTCTTGCCCAGATGACTGTTAATGGTAATCCTGATGGAATCACTTAACAACTGTGATTTTTATTCCTTTCAGAATGTTGTATCTATGTAACTCTTAAATTGAGTACCTCCATTCTGAATTCTGGCTTCATCTGTTATGTATGGTAGTTTTTGAACATGAAATGTTCCCTACAAGTTCCTGTATGGAGCTCCTGCGGTCTACCTGGTGGCACTATTTTGAGAGGTTCTGGAAACTTAGGAAGCAGCTCTCAGAAGCACTCCTTTGAAGGATTTCCGTGTTCCCCAGTACCTTCCTCTCTCTCTGTTTCTGTCTACTGCGAGGTGAACAGTAGCCCTCTGAGAATGTCAATAAGGGATTAACCCATCTTAATTGTGGGTAGGAACATCCCAGTGGGAACAGGATTCAGGGCTGCATAAAATGCAGAGAGCTGAGCCCTGGCATGCAGGCCTTGTCTCTGCTCATGCTTCTGGATGCCCTTTGATCAACTGCTTCGAGTTCTCACAGCCTTCACCCCCCTACAGTGACGGCCTATACACTGGAATTGTGAGCCAAATGAGCCCTTTCTCCCTTAAATTGCTTCTGTTGGGATATTTTATCGAAACAGTAGGAAAAGACACAAAGACAATAGCTTTCATATGTCTTCCTGTCTGAATCACTGTAGGTATTTTACAGGGAAGTTTTGGAACTTTTTTTCAGGGATCCATATCAGTAGCATTAAAAAGTCACTATTTTGTTTGACTTGTTCAATCAAAAAAACCCCTTCTGAGTAGACATTGCTTCTCTCCAGTGCTGTGCTGTGTTTTTACACCACTCACTATTTATCTCCGTGGCCACTCAAGTATGATATCTACCATGCTTGCTTATATGCTCAATAGGAGTGAAAAAAAGCATCATCTAGCATGATACTGCCCTTAGGTATTTTTAACACTGGCTATCACTGGGACCCAAGAGCAGATCTGCACAGTTTGTCAATGGACTTTCCATTTTCCATTCATTCCTACACAGAGGGAGGAGGTTACCCAACGCCTGGGAAGTCTGCCTTGAGTTCTTGAATGGGAAAAATCAATGTGAGACCTTACAGAATTGATGCATGAAGGGATTAGAATGTGCAAGCTCTCGGGAGTGACATGTCATGGGACTCGAGCCAAGGAAAAAGGCATCCGCCTTTCAAGGCAGGCATTGGGCCCAGATCCTGAACCCTCGTGGTTCAGAGCCTCATCATTGGCTAACTCTCTATCGTATTAGTCAGCTCTGAAACCAGAATGTCATCCCGAAAGCCAGAGATTTCCTCTGGGCAGCCACCTTGATCTTGGGAAGAAATAAGACTTCAGATTCCGCACCCTCCTCCTGGAAAGCCCACTTCACACTCCTTTCTAATGGGCCAGGGAACTGTAAATGACATTAAAGACAAATTCACCATCCCCTCTGCCATTATTTGGTGGAGACCAAAACTGAACACTGATGTTTTCTGAGGTGGAAATTCATGTTAAATGGGAGTGCTTTGAGAGGTGTAGAGGAGCCTATTATCTATATTGCTCACATAATTCACTTTAATAAAAATTTAGTACAAATTATTTATTTCTTTTCTTTAAAAATACTAAAACATGGAAGAGAGATCCCATAAAGTCTGGAATTTTTAGATATTAGATAGGATGTGGGTATACACACCTTTCACAAACAGGTCAGGTGATTCTGATGCAGTTGGTCTAAGGACCACACCTTGACAAGCACTAAGACTTTATTCACACCTGAAATGTATCTGTACTTTCTATTGTGATATTAAATGGGAAATCAAGTTCACAATTGGTATCAAATTAGAACGTATCTTTGAGTGTTAAAATTCCAAAGGTACAAACGCCTACAGGAGAATAATTAGTTGATTGAAATGTGACTTAATTTAGTCTATCTTCAGTGGAAAATGAATATAGACAAAAATCTGGAAATGTCAGCTCCTTTTTTATAAAACAGAACAATACAATTTCCCGCTGCCTGGAATGAAATGGGGGTGTCATGTGAAGCTATTTACAGAACTGTAAATATACAGTTGATAAATTTGCGAAGTGAAAAGGGACTGGAATTTTGAATACAGATTATATTAATATGGTGTCCGTTATAATTGATGAGCATGTTTGTGGAGATTAACTCAGTTTGTATATTGATTTTGCTTGCAGCCTTAAGGAGTAAAGTTAAAAGGAAATTGACGTCTGTTAAAAGATATGTGGAAATTGTTAAGAAAATATGAATGTTGCGTGAATGAGCAAATTCCTGAAATAATTCACAACTTTCACATTTTTATAAGTTATTCCTATAAGCCCTGCAGTTTGCTTTTTCAAGTCTAAAACTTGCTTAAGGCAGTATCGAGTAAGGAGCTTTAGATGCTCCAATAAGATGTGCAGACTTTGGAAAGATCCACATGTGGCTGAGTAGTGTAGACACACTGTTCACAGAGCCAGGGCTGTCATTTGCACACATAACTTGCCGCAGCCACATACTCTAAGCAGCCGTATCTATGGCACAAAGTTTTCAGAAGGCTCTGCTCTGCATGGTTGCTCAAAAATTTTTATTTTTACCTCTTTTGAAAGGAAATGATGTTAGCAAAATAACATTTATACCCAAAGTAAAGCTTCTGCAAAGTATAGTTAAGTACATGAAGATTGGTACATTAGTTTTTGATTTTCCCCTGTGTTTCAAATGTATTTTTTCATGGGTGCACACAATGGACAATCCAGGTTGCATTTTTTTTTTCTTGCTGAGGAGAAACCTCAGTACAAAGACCTTTAAGGTGTTCCTGTGCATATTTCTTGTGATGTCTAATTAGCATAATATCTTATACAATTGAACAATTGCAGCCAGTCATTTTATTCAAAGTTTCAACAACACTTCCTGAGCTGTTGTGCTTCTCCCTCTCCAATTTTCCTTTCCTCCCTCCCTTCTTCCTTTCCGTCAAGAAGTATGACTAGGGGTCTACTATGTGCTAGGCACATACGTCTGTAGGGTAGATGACACAGTTCTTGCTCACAGGGGGATTCACAGGGTCAAGAAGTAAACAATGTCTTGGGGGAAAGACTGCTGAGTGGAAGCACCTGGAATGACAACCTCCCATAATCTTGAGGAAAAGGAGTTCAAATGAGGTTTCTGGGAGAATCTCTGTGAGGTTGTTGCTAATTTATGACCATTCCTTCCTTTAACTACAAATTGCTCTTCGCAGAAATGTTCAGTTTTCTGCTGTTCCCTTGAAGATATGAAAGGACTGTTCACATCTTTTCAGTCACATACTATTGGTAAGGTAAGTGTTGGCTATTTACCTGAAACCACCATTGTTCTGTATCATTGAAGTTTGGGAATGTACTGATTTCTGGCAATCACTTGCCCCATCCCCAATCCTTGCGGACTCAGGCCTCCTATATCTTTGTGACTGAGCCCAGTGGAAATCCCCAACAAAGCCTGGGACAAATCCTAGGAGACTGCATTTTCTTCCCTCTGTCATCTGGCCCTTGATCCAGGAGACACCTTCCTCAGCTTATACACACTTCTCCCAACTTCAATTCTGAATCCCCTCCTAAGCTTCCTTTCACTGCTTGTCTTTCCATTGAAAAGTTTAAATCGACAATTTAAAAAGGGAGCTACCTGTTTAAAAATTTTGCTACAAGAGGTAGACACTATGAGAATTCTAATGTCTTTTATCAGCTATTTTTCTATAATTTCTGCTAATAACTATTATATGCTAATAAACCAATACATATATGATAAAATGTATATGATATAGCATAGACAGACAAATATGGAAATTTTCTGAATTTTATCAAGAGCTGTGATGCTTCATGAATGTGTTTAGTCTGATTTTCTCCCCAGTATGAGCTCTCTAGTTTTTCAAGTTCCAGTCTTTGAAAATTAAGAGCTAACTTTTTGGCTGGTTTATATGCAGTGTGTATTTGTATGAAATTCTCTCCTGACTCAAATTTAAGGTCATATTCTTGGTTTCCTTTCTCTTTCAACATTTTTTTTTCAAAATGGAAATATGCTCATGATTTTATTCAGCTACAAAATCAATTTCTGCTGCAAGTAAAAACATTCAAACAATATCAAAAAGCAAAGAACCTGACATGTCACCATGATCACACAGTGACCCAGAGAATCTTAACATTCTCACCTACATCTTTTGTATACTATTTCTGTTTGAGAATGTCATACATTTTTAAATCATATTCACCCCCCAACTCCTCCCCTTAACTCCTCCCAGATCTACCTCCTTACCTCTGCACTCCTGCTTAACCTCATGTATTTTTAAAGAAATAACTCTCTGAGTCCAGTTTGTGCTACCTGTATACCATGGATGTGGGGCCATCCACTAGAGCACGGTCAACTTCTCAGGGGCCACACCCTTAAAGAAAATGGTCTCTCCCTCCCCCAGAAGCCATCAACTGTCAGTGGCTCCTGTTAGAGTTAGGGGCTTGTGAGACCCTCCCTGCTCCATGCTGGAATGTTGTGCTTGATCTTGTGCAGGCAAGCACAAGCTGCTGCGTGCTCAGAAGTATAGTGGTCCTGTCATGTCCAGAGGTCACTTTTTACTCCAGTCCTCTCCAACCTCTGTCTCTTAAAATATTTCATTCCTTCTTCCTCCTTTGGGAGGTGGTGTTATGTAGTTCCCCCATTTTTGAACGAACACACCACATATCACTTATTCTCTGTACTTTGATCAGTTGTCTGCATTAACTGCTGTCTGCAGCATATATAAACTCCAACGAGATCTGAGAGCTGCACTACTATGTGGGTATGAAGACATGAATTTAGAGGGCAGCTTGATACCATGATCTTTTAGCATAATTCTACGTTTGCCCCTGGGGCCTATGACCTCCCCAACTATGGGTTCTTGGCCAGATTTACAGTAAAAGGCATGCATTCTCTCCTATGGAGAGGGCCTTAGACCCAGTCTGAAAGTGGTTGCTTACCCCCATAATATTCATGCCACTATTGTACCATGGGCATATGTTGCTATGCTGATTATCATTGTAGTTCACAGGGTTCACAGCTGGGTAAGTTGATGACATTCCCCCAGCAGCCTACATACCACCTTCTGGCACCATGAAAACTAGGCATCAGGGAGGAAGCTTCCTGTACCATAATCCTTTGACCTAAGTGTGTTTAGTCTTCAGCAAGAGGATCATACCATCAATTGGGCAACCTAGAGAAGTGGCCAATAGCCTGTATTGTTTAGAGGGTCTCTGGAACACCTGTCACCAATGACTCGAACGGTGGTATACCACACCTAGCATTGGGCTTTGTATTTAACAACCTGTGGCTTCTGGGAAGAGCATTATCCTCTGTGTAGGGCAAATCCAATCAAACTCTTTTATGTGAATATAGACATATACATATATATTCATATGTATACATATATATGGGGTGTTTGGCAAGCTTATAAAATAGATTTCCATATGGCTTTTTAAAAAATATTTTGTTATTTTTATGTGTATGAGTGTATTTCCTGCATGTGTGTAAGTGCACCTGTGGAGGTCAGAAGAGGACATATGTGACTATCTGTATATTGTCATATATACATACATATACATATTATATATATATATATTTTTTGAGACAGGGTATCCCTGTAGCCACAGGTGGCTTGGATTTGCTATGGAGACCATGCTGACCTCGAACTCATAGAGATCCACCCGCCTCTGCCTCCCAAGTGCTGGGATTAAAGGCATGCATATATTTTTAAGTGTATCTTTTTTAAAAATGTTTTTGTTTTTAATTATGTGCATTTCATATGTGAGTACAAGTGCCATGGAGGCCAGAAGAGGGCATCTGATGCCCTAGAGCTGGAGTTACAGGTGCTAGTTGTGAGCCTTTCACTGTGGATCCTTTGTAAGAGGAGTATGTGTTCTTAACCGCCAAGTCTTATCTCCAGCCCCAACCTTAAATTATCTTTAGAAGTTACCTTGAGCTCTTTTCTAACAGAGTATAGCTGAATCATGAATAAAAATTTTAATATTGCTTTATAATTTACAATGCACTTTAAAAGTTTTTATCTATTATTTTTGTTTTATGTGAATGAGTATGTTGCCTGCATGTATGTAAGTACACCTGTGTCATACAATTCCTGTGGAGGTCAGAAGAGGACATCAGATCCCCTGGAACTGGAGTTACAGATGGTTGTTAGCTACTGTGTGGGTGCTGGGAATCAAATCCAGGTCCTCAAGCAGCTAGTGCTCTTAACTGCTGAGCCATCTCTCCAGCCCCTACAATGTACTTTTTAAAGTAATATACCTTATTTTATGTATACCAATACAATTTACATGTTAAATAGTGCTATTATAGAATAATTCATCTTTGTTAAAATGAAGTAAGAAGATGGGGTCCAGGAATTGACTGCCTAGCTATATGGGGTCCTTCACTCTCCACACACACCTTTGGACTCCCAGGTGGTCTCTTCCTGTTTGTCCCATTTTCCTTCTGTCTTGTCTTAAGTGTCCAGTATTGCCCACTGTCTCATGCATAGCAATACATGGCTAAATTCTTCAGGCATTATTCCTAGTTTCTATTATTTAAAACCCATCTTGAAGTACAGTTTGAGCTCAGATTACATCTTTACCCAGAATGAATGCCTCCCTTGGTTGATATGCTGCTGTTCCTGATGGCAAGTTGCCACAATTATTTGTCTTAAGTTTCCTAGCACCTCTTATCTGAGTCATTCATTTTGGGGACGGCTGGGACACTGTCCTGGAGATTCTTCAACCATCCACATGTACTGCATCCACTAAAAAACCTAGGCTGGTGTAGATCAGTCTTCAGTATCATGCCCCTCTACAGGGTCCTCTGAGTACTATCCAGGTCATGCCATTTATCCCAGGAAAAGTCCACATTCATACCCTCAAATGATATCTACCCAACAGATGTATTCTTTTTTTTTTTTTTTTCAGAACATGGAAATTCTAGCTTCCGGGACACAGAGCCAGGAATAGGAAAGAAAAAGAACCGTTCATACATTTTCAAGGCTCCTTTACAATATTTAGAGAACAGGTTGCCAAAGACCATGATGTCGCACCAGGAGAATGGATGCGGTCTTTGTCCAAGGATAGACCAGTGGTCTCATACTTGCACATCAGCATCACGTGGAGGACTTGTTGAAACACAGATGACTGGTCAGATGTGGCAGCATACACTTATAATCCCAGAACAAAGACTGAGGGAGAAATATTGTGAATTGCCAAGTTCCAGGACAGCCTAGGCAACACAGCAAGATCCTGTCTCAAACAAATAAAAAAATACCAAATGAAAATAGCCTTTGAGCAGGGTCTGCAGACCCAGCCTGAGCAATACTCATTTGTTAAAAGATATTTTATTTTGTTTTTTTGTGAATTTCATATAATGAATCTTAATCAAATTTAGATTCCCCTCCTCCACCCCCCACAGACCCCCACTGACTTTCAAGCATTCTGTCATATATATTAAGTCCTATCTGGTGAAGCATTTGTACCCAGATGTCCCTGGGTGCAAGTTCATCCACTGGAGTCTAGTCAGCCTATCTAGAGTCACTCCCTTAAGGAAGAGCAACTTTCCCTCACCCAGCAGTAATCAGTAGCAAATAGTTCCTTGGCTAGGGTTGGGGCCTACTGCCCATTTCTTTTGTATTATGTTGGGTTTTTGTCTGATTGAGCTGGCATGGGTCTTGTGCATGCTGTCTCCATTGTTGCAAGTGCATATGAGCAAGTTCCCAGTGGCCTAAAAGCCTCTGTTTCCTTATGTTCATGCACCAACCCTGGCTCTTACAATCCTTACACCTACTCTTCTGCAATGGGCCCTGAGACACTGGTAAGTGAGGTTTAATATAGGAGTCCTATCCAGGGACACACACTCTGCGATGTCTTAGTCTATGAAATTGAGCCAGTTGTGACCTTCTGTGTCCATTGCACTCTGTTGTATGAGGAGGCTTCACTGGTGAGAGTTGAGGGATGTATTAGTGTTCCCTCTACCCATTGTTCCACTGTGTTTCATAAGTCTTAGATGTAGAGGGTCCACTGTAGGTGTGTCACATAGGGCTGAGCATCTCTCAGACATAACTCTCTGTGTGTGACCAGTTGTGGAACTCTGTAGTAGCCTCCGTATGTTGCAAAAAGAAGCTTCTTTGATGAGTGGTGTGCAGTATACTTTCTGTAAATATAAGGATCCATATTTAGCATATAGTAAGAAGTTTCATTTGTCTAGAGATATGACAGTGGTAGGGTTTTCTTTCGGATCTGTGACCTCACCAGCCATGTGTATTTGGTTATATTTATCGTGCCATGCCTGAGTTCCCTCCCATTGAGAGGGCTTTAAGTCCAATTACATAGCTGTTGATTACCCCCTAGATAATAGTGCCAGTACTGCACCAATAGAGATAGTTTGCTGTGCCAGTTGTGGTTATTAGGCTTTACAGATGAGTTGGACCATTGATTTTCTCCCTTAGCAGCTTGCATAGTATCCTTTAGAACTATGAGAACTAGTATTCAGGGAGAAATTTTCCAGGTCAGTTCTAGCTCCATTGCTCTAAGTTCTATGTCTGAATTATGTCCTTTCAGCAGTAGGGTCTTACCTTCAAGTTCTGGGAGGCTGAGGCAATAGCCTAGGTTATTTTGAGTCTCTTGGACTACTCTGACCAGTAACTCAAAACGGAGGTTTCTCCTGTCTGTCACTGTGTTCCTTGTTATACAGCCTTCAGGTACACACATGCACTCGTGTTTAGATATTGCATGTGTATTTTTCATGGGGTTTTTGAGTTAATACATTTTCCTATGGCTTTTTATGCCACCGAAGCTTTAGTGATCTCTCCTCCCTCAATGCATGTTTTTACATTTTAGTTCATTTAATCTTATAAGTAATGATCAACGATTTCTTCTGCGACATGGACCCTTTCATTGCTGCCCTTTTTTGTTGTTTTTGTTGTTGATTTGGCTGCATTTGATTCTCATGACAGTACTTTTATCTCCTTGTGTTTACTTTCATGTTCTGGTGCACACAGTTAGGAAATAACCACAAGTCATGTTTCACATCTTATGTGTTTATTCCTCTGAGCAGATGTAAGATCATTAGTAGTTGCATCTTCAAATAGGGACAGCATATATGGATACACAGTCATTAGTAGTTGGGACCCAAAAGTAGGAACTGCTTTCCAATTATATTTCACACCACAATTTGGTTGTGTTCTGATCATGTATGGGATTGTTTTTGTAAAGTTCATGAGATGCAAACCAAATAAATGTGTATATTCTGATTGCATGATTTTTTTCCCCAGTAAACCCAAGATGTAGTGTTGAAGTTTGACTTTTGTAGCAAAATTGTATCAATACATACAAGATGATATTTCTTTCATAAATAACAATATATATCGGTGCCTCTTGGGAAACTGAGACTAATAAGTATGTGTTCAAAATATGCCTGTTTCCCTTTTGATTAAACACTAGTTTCAAACAATGATTTGAAAAGCAAAAGCTGATTATAATAAATAAATAGGGGACAACAATGTTAAAAGCTGCTTTGCACACAATATTTGGTTTTATTTTGTTTGATGAAGTGGTTTTGTAAGACACGGAAATCCAGTGCCCAGGAATTGTTCTGGAGGCTCGGCAGTCAGGGACCTTGAGTGCTGTGCTTCAAAGCACTTCACTTCCCACCAGCTCCGGGGGATACTTACGGGAAGTCTATAGAAACTGCTGTTGGGCCTGTGGTGTAATGAAGTAGAGCACAGACAAAGTGAAATAGCGTTTGGATTTCCAGATAACATTCTTGTATATGAGAGCCAAACACTAAGTAAACACTATATAATACTTTAGGCTACATATTACAGCTTACTACATAAAGACTTTAGCATTGGGAAACTGATAGTTGGAAATAATGGTCTCAGGAAGCCAAATGTAAATGCAGAGTCAGTGTTTGCCTCACACAAATCATCAGTGAAGTTTGCATTAGAATAAACATTCAATGTGCTTCAGCAAACATTTATTGAGTGCCCATGGTGCGGTAGGCTTTGGGGATAGAAAGGGACTGTGAATGAGCACTGTCCTCTTAAAGGGCTAATACAGTCATGGAGACCAATTTTGAAGATAAGGATTTCTTTCATACATATATATTCTGGAACTTACGTATTTTCAAAGAACAGGGATCCTATACTTTCACATGCTTTAAGAATGGTTGAGGGAAAATGGAAACTGAATATTGTTGTTGACAGAGTCACTGAAATATGGAAAAAGTGTTGCCAAGTGCAGGAAAACAGTTTGAGTTCTTCAGAGCAGATGGCATTATTAATATGCCAGTTCTAAATGTAAGCTTTTGATTCCCTTGTAATATCCACTGTCATTTGCTGTATTATTTGCACAAATCTTTCAACACATGGAGAAAGAATGAAAAAATTGAAAAGGTTATTATATAAGATTTTCTGTGTGATGAAACCACACCCAATGGGCCTCACCCCAAGGAGCTTATATATGTTATTAGGCTCAGGAATGTTAAGTGTGTTAGATTCAGTCCCTGCTGGGCAGTCATATGACGCAAACGGTGACTCTGAAGTGAAGCCATAATATATGGTTTAACTTCTTACAGTTTGTGATGTCATTTTTATGTGGTAAGAAAAACAAATGCTGTCACATTTTAGGCTCGAGCGTCCTGCAAGCCAACATCCAGAGATTAAGTACATACCTTACTAACGCGTGATCACCAGTGCAGGGAGATGCATGCCAGGAATCCACTGTGAGCTCAAACGCTGCAACTAGTGTGACAGAACAGATAAGCCTGCTGATAAGTTACAATCCCCAGGAGATCCTAGTCTTCCCTTTAAAATAAGCAGAGTAATTTTAAATATTTTTGACCTGAAAGTTAATTCACATAACCATGTTCCTATAGTATCAGCTATTTATGTTTCCCCTATAAGAATCCAGAGATACAGTAGCTAAGAATAAAAACAATCTTTATGTACATATAAAACACAAAGTTAGAACACAGATTAACTCGGAGCAAAGTGTAAGTAAAACTGCTGGTTTCCATGCTTCCTTTCTTGAAATATGGGTTTGAGCCATTTCTGTGAGACACACACATACCACTTTATGTTTCCTATCACTTTTTTATTATGCACATAATTTAACAGTTTGTAATAGTTGAAGCCACATGTCTCTTTGGGCTGGTTTATTGTTGAAACAGCTTCACTCAAGGGAGGAGACTTTTAACTGTGTAACTCAGGTATGTATATTTTCTTTGAACAAAGTGTATGACATTCAACTTGTCAAAAAATGAACATTCTGCTTGACTGAACAGCTTTGCTCTGTTTTGCTTGTCTGCTGAGGCAAATAAAGGCCGACAAGGAGAGCATCTCCAGCTAGTTAAAGACCAACAGGGGAATAAAGCATGATTTGAGCCAGCTAGCAGAAAATTCTTTTCTTGCTGAACATTTTATATTGTACACCATATACTCATTAGAGATAATTTAGATGACTCTTAGCTCTGAGTAACAGAACGTGGATCTCTTTCCTCTCTCTGCCTCTATGTAGTAAAAGGAAGTGGTGGACTTCTGGATATACAATATCTATTATTTCTTATTTTCTTTTTATTGGGGACGTCACTGTGGTGGTGATGATGATGAACATAACTATTTTCATATCAAATATTGTTATTTGTTGGCATGCTTTGTTACCTACTGAAGAACCATATAGGCCTAAGGATTTTGATTGGGGGTTTGCCTATAACTTTACATAATTAGGTAGTTTCTTCCTCTGTTGGTGGGTTTTGTCCGTACATTTAGTCATTCATTTTTTTTTTTTTTGAGTGTCTGCAATATTCCCAGGACTGTCATAAATGCTGGGTTAAAGGGCAAATGAATGTAATGCCTGTCCTCCAGGATTGCTATCTCTATTTTATCTACTGGTTGTTTCCACGCCAGGCCTCTGAAAGATGTGAAGTACTAATTCACCCACTTGTATTGTTTAAACAATACAAACATCAACTTTTCAAGTGTATACTAGGAATTTGGGTTGAGTAGGTTTGGAGAATACAATAATGAATTGTTATCATAGAATTTACACCCTGGTGAGTGAGGGGGTGCACTTTGGTTAATGAATCTCATTAATGAAAGTATGATCACAAATTGCAACACATTCCCTAGAGGAAAAGAATATAGCGATATCCGTGCATACCCATAAGCAATGAAACCCTTTATATTCTTATTGAATAGTCAACTCAGATATGGAAGGGGGAATAATGAATTAATTAGATCAGGGGGTCAAGAGAAACAGGATGCCTTTAAAGGTCAGCTTCCAGAAGTAGCATACGGATAACTGAACATGTGAGAGAGAATTGTTCATGAAGATTGCAGTAATCAACTACAGGATTTTAGGGGATGAGGGATGTGACATCATGGAGATCATGGGTGACTAGAGCAGTTCTTACTGGAGTGGACTGAGAATTAATAGGAAGGGAAGAAGGGCAAAGGATAACATAACCATAACTTTGAGGAGTGTGTTCTGATGGAAAGTAGTGTATTCGGGGAAGGAGGGCAAATGCCCATTTTCTTTCATACTTAGGGAAAGCTTGAATGTGTTTATACTTCGAAAGGCAGGATTCAGTTTATAGGAGATTGCTGTGCAAGGAAAGGAAGATGTGGCAAGTTGAAGGATCAGACCTGGAGAGCGCTGAAGAGGAACTACCTTTACAAAGAAAACAGACGCTGGTGATAGTGGATTAAATAGATTTGGTAGAAAAAGCAGAAACCATTTCCTCATTTAGTTTCCTCTGAAAAGTTAGGATTTTCCATATCTGAAGGAGGGTAAGATAAAGGATGAGTCTGAGGTTTGTAGAACGTGGGAAAGGTTGATAGTCATTATCACAGCTGTGATGATGTGAGAGTGAATAGTTTGTGGAATGCAGGTCGGTGGGCAGTGCTGGAAGTCCACTTGAGGCTGCTGCAGATGATGTTACTTGACACTCACCTGTCCTCTTCTCTGGGACGCTTGCTTCTATAAAGCCAGACCAAAGCAGGCAGCAGCTCATTTCAACTGAGGTGTAAAAAACCCACAGCTGAGAGTACAGGGAAAGTGTTATTGAAACGATGGGCACTGGGGAAAGGACTGATAGGTAAAAAGCACAGGGAGAAAAGTGAGGTTGAAGGAAGGATTGGAACAGTGAGCCATCAGAGTAGAAGTAGCACTGAGATGGACAGGGCGAGTCAGAGCCAGCCTCAGCAATGTAACAGGCCTCCCAGAGGAATGCCTGGTGCTGGACAAAGCACTCTCCTGCAAGTCCCAGGTAGGAGAGTTAGATTGGCACTGGGGTGAGACGGAGAGCCATTGGTGGTGGCTGAGGTCTTTGGACACCTCTCATAGACTCCTGCCTGGACCTCCTTGGTTACAGTGAGGTTATGAGACTCTTAAGGCATTTGCTTTATAACATCCATCCGGCATTTTATCCAGGCGGCTTGATCTTTGCTGACTAAAAGAATACTTTCTCAGTCATTCTTTAAACTAACGATGAGATCTGTTGATCAAAAGGACTTGAAAACCCTATTTTCTTTTTGGCTGTGGATGTAGGACAGTGGGAGAGCACTTGCCTAGCATACTCAAGGACCTAAGGTTTAATCTCTAGCACCACAGGTCACACAAAACAAAATCCCTACAGATTTGGAGTCTGGTACCCGGACTTGTACCCCTGGTCTGGAGCTGCCCTGAGGCAGTGTCAGGTCTTCATATTACGAGTGGAAATAATACTTTGTTGTGCCTTTCTAACACCTGTTGTGCTCTCCTGGAGCCAGACATCTCCAGGTCTGGAGGCCCTCATCATTTTGCAAAGAGTTGAGATCAAATCTTTCCTGCTGGTCTCCTTCCCCTTGGACTTTCTACCATTTTAAATCCTACACTTATCTACCAAAATTAATTAGCTTTAGATTGCAGTTTTCTTCTATTATCTCATTGCTAAAGGAATAGAACTTACTCTTTCCTAACCACATGGAGGTGGGAATGAATCCACCTGCTTCTGAAGAGAGATTTCACTTAATGTCCCTGCATCTTATTTTCTCCACCCAATGGGTGAAGATAACAGTATGGTTATTGAGTTACATGGACAAATATGGGGGTTTGGAGTATGTGACTGAGCTAGCCGCTCCCTCTGAATGTCAAAACTTGGTTGCTGTGCCTCCATTCTGGACCTGGTTTCAGTCCCAGCAGGTCGACAGCTACTGAGCTCTGTGTCAAGGTGGGATGGTCTGTGCCCATCTTGAGGAGTGTTTGCAGATTTCATTCAACTTTGTTGCCTAACACTGATGCCTGGGGTACCAATCCCCAAGTGGCATCCAGCTTGGTGTTGTAGGTATGCCCACAACATGTTAGGGCTACCTTCCCACCAAACAGCCTTTCCTTTGGCCACTAATACCCGTGACTCATCCTAGCAAGACATTTTCAGTCCTGCATAGGAAACCTTTCTTGTTTAGAGCTTGTAGGAGAACTATCTCGTGTTGAGAGTCGCTGTGTGTGTGTGTGTGTGTGTGTGTGTGTGTGTGTGAGAGAGAGAGAGAGAGAGAGAGAGAAGCAGAGAGAGAGAAACAGAGAGAGGAAAACTTGCTCTTTCCTTTTCATAAAAATTGATCTTTCAGTTTTTTCTAAAAGTTTTGATTTCTGAGTTTAGTATCTCAGAAAGCAAAAGCTCAAAGGTAATTTTTTTCATGCTCTGGGAACTCAGTGAATATACATTATAATAGGTGAATGGGAGAAATAACTTCCTTTAGCCCACAAGAACAAAAGCCACTCTGAACACAGAGAGTGATGTTCGGGCATCTAACATTTATTTCCTCTGGACACTTTGGTCCTAATTTTGGCCTATCATCCTGTCTGTGGAGTGAGCTTTTGGTCCACTTACCCAACTAAAGTGGGCACATCAGTGTCGGTCTCAGTCACTGATAGGCCACATCTAAGTGTAGTTCCTGGCCTGTAGGAGGTATTCAGGAATATATGGACTGAATGAATGGTTGCTAGGGAGTATGGCAGCGTTGTAATTCCTGTTGCTGGGTTCATCCCAATGAGCGCACGTGGGAACTTCACAAAAGTGATTTCAAGAGCTCAGGGCTGAATCTCCTTATCGTGGTGTTTACTGAAGTGGGGCCAGCTCCCCGCCTCCTGCAGCTATGCTGCCAAGGTTGGAGAGGGGTGGAGTGGCCTGGAAGACCGCTGGAAGGAGGGTGGGGATTTGCTTTCCTATAAAGATGCTTTGGGAGAATTGCTCTGGAGCGCCAGGTTTTCAGGAAGAGCTGAGGCCTCAGTGGCTGAGAACATCAACAGAGCCCGATGTTTATTTTCTGTTCCAAAGAACGCCTGGGAGCTTGAAGTGTAATAAAAGCAGCAGGGCCCAAACCAGAGAGAAGAGAGAGAGAGAGAGTGAGAGAGAGAGAGAGAGAGAGAGAGAGAGAGAGAGAGAGAGAGACTGAGACGCAAAGTCGGTGTCTAACCCCACCTCTTAGTCTCCCTGCTGTGCTTGGTTCTGTCTCGAGCTCCACCAAATCCCCCGACCCAACTGTTGCGGTCCCGGGTTCTCTGGGGCCCAGTTCTCGTTAACCAAGGGGCCAAAGCAAACCAACTCTAAGGTAGAATCGCTATGAGCACCCTGGGAACAGGTCCCTAAGGACTAATACACACCATCACTTCAGTTTTGTCCCATTCTGTGGGGTCGCCAGTTTCCCAACATAGCCCGGCTCCCTGGAGGGTCTAGCGCAGCTCGCAGGGCAGCCGGGGTCCCCCGCGGGGAGGGAGCGCGCTCGCTCCGGAACGGCCTGGGAGTCTCTGCCGGGAAGGCGCGGGCATCCGGAGAGCTCTGTAGGAGGGCCCACAGGGTGGCATTCGGAAGGCGAGCAAGATCCGCATCCAGGGCTCCCCTTTAGAATAAAAGACATAAAGGCAGCGCTGCCCTGCTTGCTTCCTGACGCTCACCGCGCGCAGCCCCGGGTACTGGGCTGACCCGGAGGGAGGAGCAGAGCCAGAGGGGGTGCTGGGGTGGAGGGCGGCGGAGCCACCCGGAGCCGGGACGCCGCAGCGCTCGGAACGCCCCCAGCCCAGCGCACACGCTCCCATTCAAAGTCTCCCGGCTCCGCCACCGAGACGCTCCGACCCGCCGCCCCACGCCCGGCGCCTCCGCTCTCCGCCCGGGTTCGCGGCGCATTCCGTCGCTGCGCAGGGACCATGGCGCGGCTGCCGGTGCCCAGCCGCCGACGGCTCCTGGCTCGCCTCCTCCGTGGCACCTGGTGCTTGCTCTGTGTCGCCGGACAGGTAGGACAGCCCGAGCGCCCGACGTCCTTCCTGGACTTTGCCTCTGGTCGCGGCTGTAGTGGAGAGCGTCACTTCGGCGGCTCTTTCCGCCAAGGTCTGTCCCTAGGCTGCGAGCGCGCGAGCTGGCACAGGTGGGGAGGGGACGCTGGCGCCAGCTTCGGGCCGAGGTCGAGCTCTGGGACGAGCCTCACAGGACCCTGCTCCAGCTTCTCCTGCGTTCAGGTCTGACCTCCAGCTGGGCAGAGGCAGGCGAGGAGCGGCAGCTGAGTCCCCAGCTGTCACTTCCCAGGACCACGGCATCCCACACCCAATCTGGACCCCTTCGGGGAGCTCCCTCTCCTGCCCCTTTTAGAGGTACCAAGGCTGACATACTCCTTGTGTCAACTCTTCCGCGGACCTAGTGAAGATCTGACACCCTAGGACCACCCGCGTCCGTTTGTGTGTGGGGAGGACCGTGTCAAGTGTGGGGACTGTAACAGGTGGGCTCCCAGGCAATGTGAGGTGAAGTGGTCCCAGCGGATGCCTGAGGACTGGCCCTGGCCACACCCCCTCCTAGTCCTCTCAAGGTTTCCCCCTGGCCTAAGGAACTAGTGATTCCTCAGGCTGCCTAGAAGGAGCCTTTAGTAAATAAAATCCACAGTGAGGCAGAGTCAGGGGAGGGTCGAGTCAAATTTGAGGTACCCTTGACTTGCTTTTCTGTGTCAGGTAACCTCAAACACCCACGGCTTGGGCAGCTTGTTCGTAATTTAGCCTACATAAAGTAGATTTACTTTTCGCAGGATTACGAGGGTAATTCTGGGAAAATGCCCAAATGCTCTTGGCGGGAATGATCAGGAGATAGCCTCCCTTTCCTCTGTTCTGCTTAGGGAGGCTTGTCCTAATCGGGGGATTTCCTTACTTCTCTTTTACTTAATATTTTGAAACTTGTTTTCATTTCTGTATTTTAGTGGCTATGTCACAGAGGTGGTGTGCTTAGAGACTCTGAGGGAGGATCAGGGGTGGATGCACAGAGGGCCCAGAGCAGGCTAGGACTGAGGGGCAAGGGCTTCCCAGTCAATCACAGAAATTTTCAGACCTGCTTAGGTTGGCAAACAGATTAGAAACGATGATACTGCTCACCAACAGGTTTTATTCCTAACCACATGAGTTCCATGGCAGGCTTCTCAAGCAGGAGGTCCTGGGGGAGTTCTTTTTGGGCGGTGGATAAATCCCAGGTGAATTACACCAGAGTCCTGAGGGAGTGCTGGTCTCAGAACTTTAACAGCTCCCAGGTGATTCTAATCTGGGGCTATGGCGGAAACCTACAAAAATGCCTTGTTCCAAGGTGACCTGTTCTTGCAGAGTCAGGGCTCGAAATCTGAATCTGAACAGTGAAGACCGTCCAAGACAGAAGTGTGGGAGTCTTGACATGAAGCTCCCAGTACTGGCTTTAACTAGCCATTGGTCAAAGTCCTTAACCATTCATTTCCTCATCTGTACAATGAGGGTATTGGCCTGACTTCTCCAAGGTACTGCCAATTCCAAAACCACCAAGCAGGCCCTGGATCCAAGTAAAGTTAACTTCTTTTTGAGGTGTTTAAAGTACCCACGTAGGTACAAATTCTACTCCATCCTTCAGATTTTGCTAAAATATTTGCTAATATTGACTCCAACAAAGATGTTAAATATCAGATTAATGAATTTTGTTACCCTTGGGGTCTTTTTCCAAACGCTTTCCCACTTTGGTTATTCAAAACTTCTTCCAGTCATTCAGGGCTTTCTTGGCATGCAGAGCAAACTAATTTCCCAAACCGGACACACCTGTTCTTTCTGCATCACAGCCATTTCTTCTGGATGAAGATGGTAAAGGCAGATTTGGGCCTTGTGAGTATTGGAAGTAGTTTACTGTTAAATCCCAAATAGGCCTCTCTAATTCTTGTCAGAGCTGCTCTCCACATGTGAGGAGCCTGACGGAACTTGCCAGCAAAGGGGCAAAGGAGACTTTAAAGTCGTAGATGAGTTCTGTATCCTGGTAGAATACAGCTATCTCTGGGGGCTAGCTTGCTCAGCTGCTAGAAGAGCTAATTGTGAAAGCGTTATTTACTTCATTTTTGAAAACACCACATTGACATTTTTCTAGTCACAGAATAAAATAGATCAGAAATTTGAGGGTACTTAAGAAGACGTCAGTCCATGACCAGGAGTCAGTGCCAGACGATCTGAAGATTGTTTGGAATTTATACAGTCTTAGATTAAAGTACTCAGGGCTCGATACATGAAGGCATGTCTGCTAGTGTTATTAGTGCTTCCTTGAGTATACTGAAGCCGCAGTAGGAGGGATGTGATTGAGACTGCTTCCTAAACCAAACTGCACTAGTGGTTCAAAAGCCAATATCAAAGCAGAGGAAAATTACTTGGAAACCCCAGCATTGGAAACTAAGTGTTTTTCTTACTCATTGTCTTCTTGATTTTAGGAGTTAATTCTCTTTGTTTCTGATTATATTAGTCTCCTACCTAGTAAGATCTTTTCAACTCACTCCTTAGGTTCTTCTGAAACTTGACTGCTGATTAATTTCATTTAATAAGTTGAATCTGAATCTATCTCCTTACCCATTTGCTCTGCATAAGGAAATGCACAGGTGACGGTTTAATCAGTAGGTATTAAAGGGTGACTTTACCACCTGACTGTAGTAATCCATTATATGGACAAGGCTGGGTAAGTAGTGTTGGGAGATGAATGCAATCCTGTATGGTCACTTCACAATGTCACTTTACATTGCTGGTTTTTGTCCTCTGATGGTTTATCAATGTTGCTTCATTCAAACAAGAGTATTGAATACTCATTTACAGTGGTATGGTTTGCTGTTATTGATTTTTCATTTTTGCCAAGATAATTACAATAACTGTGTGGTAAAAAGTACTAGGAAAAAAATACAGCAGCTTTCTTGTTCCCCAGGAAGGAGTTTCCTAAGTTCAGACGCTGCACTTGGAGGGAGATATTTTTGTTTTTTTCTGTGTTATTTTGAGATATGATTGGCACGGTATAAACTGTATATATTTAAAATGACAAGCTTTGGCAAAGGCACACACCTATAACACCACAATTCCAAAGTTTCTTCATGGCTTTGATAATGCCTCCCTCTCACCATTATTTGAATCTAAAACTATCAGGAAAATGATGTTTTGTTACTGTAAATTATCTTTTCTAGAGTATTATGTAAGTGGAAGGACCCACTCATGCCTCTTTTCCTGCTCAGCATAATTATTTCAAGAACGCCTATGCTGTAGCAATAATCTTTAACTTTTTTGTTCATAGATGGTTTTTTAGTTTGCTGCACATAACCTTGCCCCTACTGACAGCCAGTGTTTTCTTCTCATTTTGACTGTTACAAATTAAGTTGCTATGAACATTCATGTTCAAGGGTTTATACAGACCTTCAGTTTAATTTGTGTTAGAGAAACCGCTTAACTGTTGAATCAGATGGTAGGTGATGTCTAACTTTCTAGGAATAACAATTTCTTAAATACTCTGTTGTAGCCAGTCCCTTCTTACCCACACTTTTAATTTCTATAGTTTTTGTTACTTGTGGTCTGAAAATATTAAATGGAAATTTCCAGAAATAAGCAAATCCTAAGTTTTAAAAATGTAAACCATGCTGTTACTGTTCAATTTTATGATTTATTGCTAACCTCTTATTGTACCTACCTTATAAACTAAACTTCATCATAAGTATGTATGTTCAGGAAAATATATTGGTTCTATGTGTAGTTTCAGGCATCCATCGAGGTCCAGGGGCATAGTCCCCAAGGATGAAGGGGACTACGCACCATTTTATATGCTTTGAAGCAGCACGTGAATCACAGTTCCTCTGCATCCTTGCTGACACTTGGTATTGTCTTTTAGCCATACAGTGGTTAGTTGTTCTTTTACAATTCACTAATGATTAAGGTAACTCAGACCCAGATAGGTAAATGGCTCATGCATGTTCTGTCTCAGGTGGATGCCGGCTTAAAATCCTTATAAAGGTGTGTTTCAATTGGAAAATTCGTAGATGTTTCATGATCTATGGATTCTGTGTACTTCTATGTTGATTAATATCTTCTAGGTAGTATTTGAAGATTTTCAGTCTACGTATTTTTGTCAGCCCTCCCTCCATCCTTGTTGGGGCTTTAGCAGGCTGTCATGCATGCTACAGAAGTGCCACACCACTGACCTGTACTCCTAGTCCTAATCCTATGCATTTCATCTTTTCATTTTTGATGCTTTTTTAGTTGCCTTGGTTTTTTTTTTTTTTTTTGTCTTTTTTGTTATTTTCTCTTCTTTTTTAGCCGAGGACCGGACCCAGGGCCTTGAGCTTGCTAGGCAAGTGCTCTACGGCTGAGCCAACTCCCCAACCCCTTGATGCTATTTTAAATGGAACTGCCTTTTAAATTTTCGGTTTCCATTTTTTCTTTTTAGTATGTAAAAAGAGAATTGATTTAGAATATTGTCTTCATGATCTGAAACGTTAATAATTTGTGCTGGAGAGCTTTAGTTGTCAACTTGATACATCTGGGTAGAGGGACCCTCCACTGGGGAATTACCTCCATTGGATTGGCCTGTGGCCAAGTCTGTGGGGCATTTTCTTGATTGTTAGTGATGTGGCGGGCCCATCCCACTGTGGGCAATGCCACCCACTCCTTGGCAGGAGGTCCTGTATTGTATTAGAAAGCAGGTTGAGGGTGGGCTAGGTGAACAAGCTAGTAAGCAGCTGTCCACCATGGCCTGTGCTTCAGCTCCTGTCTCTAGGTTCCTTCTCTGAGTTTCTACCTTATGCTCCCTGATGAGTTGTGACCAGGGAGACATGAGCCAAATAAACCCTTTCCTCCCCAACTTGGTATTGGTTTGAATGTTTTGCCACAGCAGTTGAAGGAAAACTAGAGCACAAATTGGTACTAGTATCACAGGGTATTGCTGTGACAGACCTGACCTTGGTATTTTAGGGAAGATTGTGGAAGTGGTTGGAACTTTGGGCTAGAAAAGACCCTGAGCGCTTAGTTTGTTGCGGTGGAGCTTGGAATAGTTAAGCTGAAAGAATTGTAGGCCTGGCTTGTGAAGCTTCAAAGGGAAGCAGAGACTTCTGTATGATATTTTGAATTGAGAATCTGTGGGTTCTGGTTGGCTGGGGCTGACGGATCAGCTGTGATTAAAAAGAGACCAGAACCTTAAGTAAAACCTTTGTTTTACTGGGACAGTTGATGCTCTCAGTGTGGGCTGAAAAATCAGCTGTAACAGGAGACCCGCTTCATGGAGGTAAAATCTTCTGGGAGGTATTTCCTCAGGGTCAGCACACAGAAGCTGGGGTCCTGAGGGGTCCTGAGCCAGTTCTGGTGTTGAGAGCATGAAGGGGTCATGGAGAGCAGCTGAGGCTTGGCACCCAGAGAGGCCAGGAAAGGCCATTGGTGAAAGTACAGCAGCCTCAGTTGCAGTGAAGACCCCCAGGATTGAAGGGGTCATGGAGAGAATGAGGTTTTGTACCCCAAGAGGCCAGTAGAGCCCATTGGTGAGGGTGCAGCCTCAGTTTCAGTGGAGAACCAAGCTTTTGGAGATACCAGGACCATGGAATGACCAATAAGGGCAGCAGCAGGTGTGTAATGGAGCTGGTCTGGGCCTTCAACAGGGCTGTGCATGCTGTGAACCACAAGGCCAGAGAAGTGGAGCAGCGGAAACCCTTTGGGGCCCTTAGATTTTGCTTAAGTGTGCCTGACTCTTCCTTTTGAAATAACATTGTTTTTTATTTTGTAGAAGCCCACAGTTGAGAGACTTTGAACTTTTAAAGTGTTTGAGTTTTTTTAAGGACCGTGGGACTTTTTAAGTTGTACTGTTTTATGTTGTGATATTAATATTACTATATCCTCTGGATAAGAAATGGAAAGTTTGTGGGTTTAATAGTGATGAGTTTGTGTGTCAAATTAACAAGGAGCCAATTGTGGTGGATAGCTTTAGTTGCCAACGTGACACACCTGGGTAGATGGAGCCTCAATTTGGGAATTGCCTCCATGGGACTGGCCTTGCCTGTGGCCATGTCTGTGGGGGCATTTTCTTGAGTGATGTGAGAGGGCCAGCCCACTGTCGGTGGTGCTACCCCTGGGCAGGTGGTCCTTTGCCATAAAAGAAAGCAGGTTGATTTTGAGTTATGGGACCAAGCCAGTAAGCAGCATTTCTCCAAGGCCTGTGCTTCAGCTCCTACCTCCAGGTTCCTGCTCTGAGCACCTACCTTGGGCTCCCTCAGTGATGCACTGTGACCTGGGAGATGAGCCAAATAAACCCTTTCCTTCCCAAGTTGGTATTAGAGTGATTTGTCATGGACATTGAAGGCAAACTAGAACAGCTTATTTATTAGTTGGAGTAGTTTTCTGGTACATTCCTTTGGACTTTTACACAAATGGCCATGTCATGTGCAAATTTTATCAGGCTTCATGTTTTCTTGTATAATAGCACTGTCTGAAGTCTTTATTTCAACATTGGCTAGGAGTGATGCAAACAGCTATCCCTGCCTGATTCTTGATCTCAGGGGAAAGAAACAGTGTTTTGCTCTGATATTTGGTGTAGGGTGTTTGCAGATGTCCTCTATTGGCTGAGGAAATTTTTATTCATTTGTTGGTGTTTTGAAATCAGAATTGGATGTTAAAATTGGATGTCATGGTACATGTTAGCAATCCGAACACTTGGGAGCCTGAAGGGCTTGCCAGCCTGGACTTCACAGCAAAACTAGGTCTCAGACAGAAAAGGGAAGGGAAGGGGAAGAAAGAAAAGAGAAAGAGCTCTCAGAAATGGATGATAGGTTTCATTACATGCTTTTCCTGCTTTTAATTACTATATACATGTTTACTTTTTAGTCAATATGGTGAGTTACCTTAATTGAGTTTTAAGCCCACTTTCCCATTCCTGTGATGAACTCAATTTGAACAGGTCATTGTGGTTGTTTAGAGAACAGAACTCTGTGTGTGTGTGTGTGTGTGTGTGTGTGTGTGTGTGTGTGTCTGGATGGCCCAGCAGCAGCAGCTATCTTCATGCTAGAGAGGGAGAAACCCCAGTAAATGATCAGTCCAAAGAAGCTGAAGTAAAGGCCTGTAAAATTACAAGGGAGGATCTGGTACTTCTGCATTGAAAGACTAAAGAAGCTGGAATCTGATGTCCAGCGCTGACTGGCAGCAACAGGCACACTTAGGAGGACTGGAGCTTGTATGTATTGGCTGGTTATCACTTTTTTCGCTTTCATATGCTGCACAGACTACTGGATGGTGATGCCTATGTTTAGGATGGACTTTCCTCTTTAGTTACTGTTCCACTTGTCGCTCCTCCTGGAAACTCCATCACAGACACAAGAAGTGTGCTTTACTAGTCCCATAGGAAACTCTCAGATGGGTCAAGTTGACAGTCAAGGTTAACATCACAATCATAGGATTAATATTATTCTTTAAAATTCCTGGGTTCACTTTATTAAACTTTGTTTGGAAGTTTTACATCTATGACCATGGGTGATTCCCCATCTTGAGATGCACTTGTCTGGTTTTGGTATCAGACTAATTCTGGCTTTGTTGAGTAATAGGAAATGTTGACTACTTTTCATTTTTCTGGAAAAACTTGGGTGTGATTTCTTCCTACTGTATTTGGAAATTGATTAGTGAAATACTGGGGATATAGAGTTTATTAAGTGAGAAAATGTGTAACTGAATTTTCAGTTCTTGAATAGCTAGGCTGTTGGATGACCTGTTGCATCTTGATGTGCTGTGGGTGGTTTGTATCTTCCACAGACTTCACAGCCTTCGTTGCATGAGTTTGTTTCACTCTCTTCCGTCTTTGCTAACTTTTCCTTTCCTTCTTCTAAATTTTTTAATGAAGTCGTTGATACAGAATTTGTTCAAACATACGTGTTTAGTAATATCTTAAGTGCTGTTCTGATGGCACAAGCATTAATTTTTTAACTTTTAAAAAAACTTCAAGAATTTCATACATGCATATAAGGTGCTTTGATCAAAGCCATGCCCACTCCTCCCCTCCAACACCTCCCATATCGCCCCGTCACTTTTTTCTGACAACTTTGTGTACTTTCTTCCCTTTTCTTTTTCTCTTTCTTTTCTTTCTTTCTTAAATGGTACTTTTTTGCTCCTTTAACATTACTCCTCTGAAGAGGTAACCCCTAAAATCTTTCTTTCTTTTCTTTCTTTCTTTTCTTCCTTCTGTCTTTTTGCTACTCTAGCATTACTCTTCTGAAAAAGTAACCCTAAAATCTTTTAGGGATTAGATAAGAGCTCCCAAACACTTTTGACATTTTTGGCCTTTGGAACAGAGTATGTTGTTAAAAGGCCCAAGGACGTTTTGACTTTTAGCCAAGAAACTTTTCTTGGGGTCTTTTTACCTTAAACACCTAGCAAATTCCTTATGACACCATCCTCTGAAGAGGTTACCCACATTGCTGATAGGGAATCAGGACGCAGACCAGTCTGGCTTCTTCCATGCTGAACAGGGATGCAGGGTGAGACAATTGGGGTACCCTTTCAGCCGGTCTATCTAAAACACTCCCAAATTGCATAACTCTTGTCTCTAAGGGGAAAAGAAAGTCCTTGAATCATGAATAGGAGATATGAAGGACAAGTAAAGGCAAGAGTAATTAGCATTACAAGTTCTAGTCAAGGATCTAGAAAAAAAGCCAGAACAAGGCAATTTTCAAATGTTTATATGCAAGAGTCCATTGGAATTTCTTGACAAGGGCTTCCAAAGGCATCCCTCTATTGGGTCCCTCCCCATTTTTCTTTTGTCTGCCAAGGCTGGACTCGAGAGTGATGGATTCAGGATTTGTTTTCAGCCACTTTGATAGCTGTTGGAGTGGTTAGAATCAGTGTCAGTTCCCTCTCAAAGGCTTCTAGATAGGGGGAGAAAACAAATTTAACCATTATTTTAGAACAATAGTGGGCACTACAGTATTGTAGACTAAGATTTGAAGTCTTACATCTGAGCAGCACTTTGTGATTAGAAACAAAAGTCATCAATGAGAAATAATTGTCTAAATAGTATTTTATATGGACTTAAGCCTAATAATGTCTGGGAAGTGTAATTCCTTGAACTCTTAAATATACTGATCACTTTAATCTTTGGTTATACTTTCCTTTTGAGTGCTCAAGCTATACAGTTGGCCTAAATAAACCAATTTATTTGTACTCTTCAGGTTGTTGGAGGACCTGTTCCTCAGGGGTCACATGAGCTTGGGAGGAGCCCCTGGCTCCTTTCTTTTACCAGTTCCATCTATGTGAAGATAAGTCAAAGGTCCTGCTCTACATGGCTGGCTTCACTTGGAATCATGGAGGAAATGTTTCCTCTGAATTGACCCTCCTCTTTGTAGACTGGACATTGGTTCAAGTCCATCTGGTGGGGTCTCCATGGCCTCCCTGAACAGGAAGACAAGTGACTCACCACAGTTACAGGACATTTTGAGAGATGCTCCATAGTCCCCTGGAACTAGTTGACCTTGGACAGGGCAAGGGGCAAGAACTGCCCTTTAAGTCCCTCTGACCAGATTAGTATAGGCTTCAAAGTATATCTGTTAAACATCCAAGAAGGTTAGTTCCACCAGTCTGGTACTTTTAATTACCATGTGCTGTGTAGATAAAGCTTGGGCAAAAACCAGACATTCTCAGATAAACCTTGACTTGATATATTTTTTTCCTTAAACTAGTTGACTAAACTATGACCTTAGAAATTTTAAGATTATGTGTATATTATTTTTGTCTCATTCTTTATATAGCATAGCAAACCTATACAGACTTTCATCACTTGCTTAGGCTTTCTCATTTTTTCTATTTTGGAAAAGATCTCCATTCCCATACCCTTTTTAACATCTTTTACATTCTCATTTTCTTTTTTTAATAATCATGAGACATAATAACATTAACAAATTTTCCACCTGTTGTAAGAATTCTTTTCCTGGGGATACTAAGCAATGGTTATCCCATTTTAAGCTTCTGTGTCAAACCAATGTTTGATTAAATTTTTCCTGGAACACCAGTGAATTTACTGAGCTTACTTACAGAGATGACTGAGGAGTTGCTAGGGGTATGAATGACCTGAGGGTATGCACACTGGAAAGCCCTTACCCAGCATGGATCAAGCCTTCTCTTCCTAGCTTTCCCCAGATTATATACTTTAGTCCTCCCCAAATCCAGGAGACCATGTGTGTAATCTCAGCACCTGGGAGGCAGAGGCAGGCGGATCTCTGAGGGTTCAAGTCAGCTTGGTCTACATAGTGAGTTCCAGGCCAGCTGGGGGCTACTGGGAGACCCTGTCTCAAAACAAAACAAAACAAAACAAAACAAAACAAAAAGACCCACAAAAAGACAAAACAAAACAAAAAAAACAAAAACAAACAGAACCAAAAAAAAAAAACCCCATTAATTTTTAAGTGTTTTTCATGTTCTACTTGAAAATTTCTCTTATTTGCCTTTATAGGTTTTTTTTTTTTTTTTTTTTTTTTTTTGTCTTTTTGAAGCAGGGTCTCCTTGTAGCCCCAGCTGTCCTGGAACTCACTATGTAGACCAGGCTGGCCTTGAACTCACTGAGATCCTCCTGCCTCTGCCTCCCGAGTGCTGGGATTAAAGGTGTGTGCCACCACACCGGCTTTTTTTGTCTTTTTTAGAGAAAAAAAAAAACCAAACAAAAAAACCCAGCTGGCCTGGAACTCTGTATGTAGACCAGATTGGCCTGCCACTCACAAAGATCCACCTGCCTCTGCCTCCGAAGTGCTGGGCTTTATGTTCTTAACACACTGACATTTAGAAATACTCAGTTTAGCATGATGGCTAATGTTGGTGGTCAACTTGACACACCTGGTAAAAGGGAGGCTTTGAGGAACTTCTTCAATTGGATTGGCCTGTGGGCATGTCTGTGGGGCATTTACTTGATTGCTAATTGATGTAGGAGGGCCCAGCCCACTGTGGGTGGTGCCATCCATGGGCAGGTGGACCTAAGCTTTGAATGAAAAGTGGCTGAGCAAGCCAGTGAGCAGCATTTGCCTGTGGTGTCTGCAGACTTCCCTCAGTGATGGACTGAGACATGGACACATAAGCCAAAGAGCCTTTTTCAAATTACTTTGGTTGTGTTGTTTTATCAGAGCAACAGAAAACACACAAGAGCACTTTAGCTATATTAACATTAGATTTTTTTTTGGGGGGGGATCTGATCTTTATTTTGAGAGAGGGTCTCCCTGTAGCCCCAGCTGGCCTGGAACTCACTGTGTAGACCAGGGTGGCCTCGAACTCACAGAGATCTGCCTGCCTCTGCCTCCCGAGTGCTGGGATCACAGGTGTGCGCCACCAACGCCAGGCTTTAACAGATATTTTAAACCACTGATGTTTTTAATGTTAGTTACCGCCATAGTTATTGCAGTCTGACTTTGTTATGGCTTCTTTATATTTTATTGAATTATAGTATTACATAACTTTACGATCTAAAGACATTTCCATCATCTTTTCATTATCTTTTATCATCACAGTAAAATCAATGGTCAGTTTTAACAATAATCATAACAGTGTTCTAGGTTGTTTATTCTGTTTTATAGAAGATTTTTTCTTCTGTTTTTAATCTATTAATTTGCAATTTACATACCATACAATTTGCCCATTTAAAGTACATAATTCAGGGCTGGAGAGATGGCCAAGCAGTTAAGAGCACTGGATGCTCTTGCAGAGGACCCAGGTTTGTTTCCCAGCACCCACATGGCAGATAACAACCATCCATAGCTCCAGTTCCAGATCTGACATCCTCTTCTGACCTCCACAGGCATTACATGACATGGGTGCATTATATACATGCAGGCAATACACTCATACACATAAAATTAAATAATAAATAATAAATACATAATTCAGTCGTTTCTCTTAGATTCACAGATAAGTGCAAACATTACTAAGTTCAATTTTATATTTATGGTGTCTCAGAATCCCTGCAAAGCATACTGATATGTTTTGTGAAAACAATACAGTGAAACCCATTTCTCTGTATGCTAGCCAAAAATTAATATCTAAAAGAAAAGTTTAAAAAATTTGTTATCCTCGTAACTGCTTTCAAAAGGTGAGCTCTCAACAATAGGAATCCACTTTAGTCTTTGATTCTGGCTTTTCACAGGAGTGGAATCGTCAACTACATGAACTTTTATGACTGGCTTCTTCTACTTACGTTTCTAAGGTTCTTATGTTTCTTATGGCTCTAAGGTGGCATTTTAGTAGATTATCCCATTTTGCGGCTAACTTCTATTAACAGTGCATTCTGGTTATCTGTTGATGGACATTTTGACTTTGCCTCACCTTTTTCTAACAGTGCTGCTAGAAACAGGCACACTTAAGTTATCTAGTGGATACATCTCCATGTCTCATTAGCATATACCTAGGAGTGGAAGCACTGGGACAGTCCTGTGTGTTTAATCCTTGGAGGACTGTCAGTGTTTCCCAATGCTGTTACACCTTTATATGTTCCCACCAGCTGTGCATGAAGATGCTGGTTCTACATCTGCGCATCCTCACCAACACTTGTTCTCTAACTGCTGTATCGTAGCCATTCTAAGAAGGGGTGACATAATGTGACATAATTTCTCATGGTGGTTTTCATTTATATTTCTCTGGCTATTGATGTTGAGCATCTTTTCATTTGCGGTATATTCAAATATTTTCAAATTGGAATTAATAATTGCCTTGGTTAAAATAAAGTCTAATGTAGCTGTAGCTGCCACACTTCTGCAGTGCTGCTGTAAAGCTATCACAAGGCGACGATGCTAAGGCACAGTGCCAGCCGTAGGTTCCTTTGCTCTACTGTGGTTTCTCCCTCCCCGTCCTGTTGTCTCCTTATCTGATTGTTTTCTGCACAGCCACCTGCACAGTAGTTCCTAGGAGATTGCCTTTGCTTTTTAGTCTGTCAAATCCCATATGTCACAGATCCACAAATTCAGCAAAGAAAATATGTTTTTAAATTGTTTTTGTGTTCGGAAAACTATTCTGTCTCAATTGATGCTTATTTTCCATAGCATACAGTCCTAGGTTGAAAGTAATTTTCTTACCCACACTCTCATATCCAAATGTGAAGGCTTTGCTATGTTCTCCGTAGGCTTCTTGTACTGTTGAGGCATCCAGGGTGATTTTTAATCTATTTCTTGTGTTTTTAGCTTGAAATTTTTTTGTCTTTGAAAACTTCTTCAGTTTTACTTCATATCCAGTGCTCTTAAAGTTATCAAAACTTTTTCTGCAAAGGGCAATATAGTATTTTAGGTTTCTGGGCCGTTGTCTGTGACCCAGGTAGCTACTCAAGAGTGACATTGTAGCAGGATCCCAGTGTTACACAGTATATAAAAGAATGAACACATCCGTGTTCCAATAAACTACTTCTGAAAATGGCAACGGGCTAATTTGGCCCACAAGCCATAGGGTGTTGACCCCTATGCTAAGGTTGTAGGATGCTGTGTTTTGGCACGGGTCATTTAGCTCAATTGTGCTGTGCTATTTATGGGCCTTGCATAGATCTGTGTCACTTAGTGTGAAGAATGATCACTTTCATTTGCCATTCATAATTTCCTTCCACAATGTCTCATGTGATTGCCCTTTAAGAACCTTCTCTGAGTCTTTGGTGCCCTGGATTGAACATCTACCCATTAAAATCTTTTGCCTTTTTTTTTTAACCTTATAGTATTGTTGCACTCTCTAAAATAGTTTCTTGATTTTATCCAACAGAGTGATTTCTTACATAGACTCTTCTGTCAATATGCCTGGCTGAGGACAAATATCAGCTGCCTTCTGTAGCACCAGGTACCTCCAAATGCAAAGCCTTTCCATAGTTCCACAAGCCAAATGATCTGTCTTTCCATCCTACATTTATCCAGAGACACAGTTCCATTAGGTCAGAACAGTTCCCCCACCAATACTTCGCACTCCAAAAATTTATTGGCATCTTTTTTTTGCCGTTGTCCCCTTTCCAGTTCTCTTGTCATCTTTATTTATTTACTGTTATTTTAGCAGACATTTGGGAGGACGGAGAAGATGTGTTCTTCATTCTGCCACGTAAAAGTGGAAGTTAGCACTATTAATTTTCTTTCATTTCTATATTCTTACCCTGATTCATGTCCAAATCCCATGCATTCCATGTGGTTATGTGGTACAGTTCTCAGACACTGCTGTTTGTTTTCCTGTGTACAATTCTCAATGTTATTTTTAAAAACCGGCAATGGAGCCCTCATAGCAGTTAAGGCCCTGGTTCTGGATATATGAACCCTCTGTACAACAGAGTCCAAATTGTATTTATGATTTTTCAAATCATGGAATCTGTTTATTGACAGTCTTCTGGTGACCAAACAATAATAGGTCTTTTTTCCATCTCCACTTTTATAACGGCAGTTTTCAAATTTACTTTTCATTTTCTACGTGGGTAAACACAGCTTAACCTATCTGATTAGAGATGGAGCACAGGAATTGTTATTTTACCTATTTTGATGTTCATGTTTGGACACAGTTTTATGAGAGAACAGGAATCAACACGATATAAAAATCCAGAGTGGAAATATATGTGTTACAGTTTAGTCTCCAAGGTGTGATTGACATTAAAGCCTTTTTGTATGTGGTGGAAGATGGAGATGAGGTGAAATGCATGGGAAAATAGTTTTGAATAGTGATTAATTTGTTATCAGTTTTACCATTTTGTTTTGTGTTGGGATGATCTCTAAATAGACTGCATTTTCCGGCAGTGGAGAGCTGGTGTGAGAGTCGCTGTTGTACATTTCTCTTATACTCCTCTGCTCACTGTGGCTTTGTATAGTTCTTGGAAGGAGCTTTAGTGACGTTTTAATCTTGTGGTCACAAACTTTAGTACCTAAGTTATCTCCTCTGCATTGAGAGCTCACTAAGGACTGTGTAAGTAAAAACTGAGAAATGTTTTAGAAAAAGATTGATTGTATACACACATGACAGTGTGTATGTGGAAGTAAGAGTATAGTTTTTAGGAGTTCTCTTCCATGCAGGTTTGGGGATGGAACTCAAATTGTCAGACTTGGCAGCAAAATCCTTTACTCACTGAGTCATTTCAGTAGCCTTTAGAAACATTTTGCTATGCATTCCTGGGCCGCCACCTCATTGATTGATTCAGTGGTATTAGGACAGGCCTAGGAATCTACATTTATCACATGTGCACCCCCCCAACCTCTGTTCCCTTACATCCACAGAGAGCATTCACATGTAATTTACCACATTTGGAGAAACACTGATATAAATTTGTCTTATTTACAGATGAGAGAAACAAAGTCCTAGAAGCTGAGGGACTTGTCCTGGTTTGATAGTGGGAGAGGTGGGAGAGGACCAACTCATAGCTGTTCAATTTTCCCACTAGAGCCCACACTATTATTTTAGTGTCTGGTTACATCATGAACTAAAGATATGAACCACCAACTTAAAATTTCTTTATTTGCAGTAACCTCAGGTTTTTATAAATGGTTTTCAGATGTTTGGGAATAGCTTTAGCTCAAGCACTTTTCAGCAGGGGAATGATCTGGAAAAGGGAGAGGAAAGCCCTCCACCCCATCCCCCTAATGTAACCTGCTTGAAAAAGGCTTCTGTGGATTTTCTTGTCAAGGCATCGTGCCCTGGAAGACTAACAGATACTGATAGAAAGCCATCCCAAGCCAACAGGAACCTGATACTTGGTGAAATGGAGGTACTACGTGCTGCTAAACACCTTACTTCAGTGTGCACTGTAGCAACTGTTGTTGGGTTCTTGGAGGCAAGAAAGGAAATGTTTCATGTGCCGTTATTTAGCATGTTCTCAGCTCTACTGCAGACCAGCCAAACAACACACATACATACACTCTCCCTGGAGTCATGTGGGCTGTGATACTGAAGTATGTGTGGAAAGTAGTCTTTATTATTGATAGTTGTTGTTATAATCTTGTACTTACTATGGAAAATGATCACCATGAATATTCTTTTAGGAAACGGTTGCAAAGAAATGTTATTAAGTACCTTTTATTGAGGTAAACTGAATTTCAAATTCTTACATTCCATCATTTCTTTTGAAATTCTGTATTTATTACCATAAGCTAGGATACGGGGTAAGCAATCATGGTGGCTTAACACAGAAGGATCATCTATGTGGCAGTGGGTGCTGGTGCACACTGTGATGCATTTGGTCCTCCCCAAGCCTGTGACATCCATGCTGATGGCCGCTCCGTTTCAACCCAGCACTGATAGAATCCAGGGCAGGCAGGGAAAGGAGCACGCTGCTTTAAGTAGACATTCCAATCACAGGTCATGGCTATTGCTTCAGCTCATATTTTTTTTTTTTTTTGAGACAGCTGTAGCCTTCCAGCTGGCCTGAAACTTGCTGTGTAGACCATACTGGCCTCTATCTCACAGAGATTAGGTTGCCTCTGCTTCCCAAGCGCTGGGATTAAAGATGTGTGCCACTGTGCCTGGCTTTGGTCACATCTCTTAAAACAACAACAACAACAACAGAAAAAAAAAAAACAAACTTGAGATTCATGCCCCTCCCCCACTTCCTTCCATACCCACTTTTGCCTAACTACCCACCCAACTTCATGACTCTTTTTAAAAATATGTAGTCCAATTTGTGTTGCCTAAATATGCTTTGTTATAGTCCACCCCCTGGGACATCAACTTAACCAGTGGTCACAGCCTTTAAGAAAACTCCCTCTCCCAGAAGCAATGCTGTCAATAATTGTCAATAACTCCACAGCTAAGGGTGGCACTTGGTGCTCCCCTCCCCCAACACATGCTGGGATTTTGTCTGACTTGAGCTTGCACAGGTCTTGTGCATGCTATCACAACTGCTTTGAGCTCATATGTACAATTAATTACCCTATTGTGTTCAGAATACACTTAGTCTTCCACAGTGATCCCTGAGCCTTGAGAGGGATCTGATAGAGATAGCCTACTTAGGGCTGAACACACCAGTCTTATTTGCTGCACATTTACCAATTATGGGTCTATGTGTTAATTGCCATCTACTGTCAAAAGAGGTCCTTCAGATTTGAGTTTTGTGTGTGGTGATAGAGAATGTTCTACCTTCGTCCTTCTGTATGTAGCGATCCAGTTTTACCATCACCATGTATTGAAGATGTTTTTCTTCAATGTGTGTTCTTGGCCTCCTTTTAAAAATCAGGTGCCTTGTTTTTGTTGGTTTTTTTTTTTTTTTTTCTGTACTTGTATCAAAGTCCTCAGTTATCTTCCATTGATCGATGTCTCTTTGATGTGTCCTAGTACCATGCTGTTTTTATTACCATATCTCTGTAGTACAATTTGAACATCAGGGGTGGTGGTAACTCTGTTCTTTGATTGTTCAGTATTGTTTTGGTTTTCCTGTTTTGTGTGTGTGTGTGTGTTTCCATGTAAAGTATAAGATTAATCAAGTTTTGTGAAATTGTGTTGGAATTTTCTTGGGGATTACATTGAATCTGTAGATCACTTTTGGTAAATGGCAAATTTCACAATATTAATCCTACCAATCTATGAGCATGGGAGGTTTTTCTATCATCTTGTATTTTCAATTCGTTTCTTCAATGTTCTAAAGTTTTTATTAGACAAGTCTTTCACTTCCTTGATTTATTCCAAGATATTTAAAAAATTATTTTTTATTTTATGCATATGAGTGTATTGCCTGCATATGTGTGAGTAAACCCATGCTGTGCAATGCCTGCAGAGGTCAGAAGATGGTGTTGGATTCCCTGGAACTGGAGTTAGGATGGTTGTTAACCACCATGTTGGTGCTGGGACTTGAACCCAGATCCTCTGCAAGAGCAGTCGGTGCTTTTAACCGATGAGCTATCTGTCCAGCTCCTCCATACCAAGATATATTTTGATGCTATTGTGAATGCAATTATTTTCCCAATTTCTTTCTCAGTGTTTGTTGTTGATATGTAGAAAGGCTACTGATTTCTCTAATGTTAATTTTGTAACCTGCTATCTTGCTTAATGTGTTTATCAGCTCTAGTAGGTGTCTTTAGGCTCTTTTATGTATAGAACCGTATCTGAAAATAAGGATACTTGTGTTTCCTTTCCTATTTGCATGCCCGTTATCTCCATCACTTGTCTTATTGCTCTAGCTAAGACTTCAAGCACCACATTCAACAGGAATGGAGCCAGTGGACATCCTTGCCTTGTTCATGATTTTCGTGGAAATGCTTTGAATTTTACCATTTAATATTATGTTGTCTGTGATCTAGCAAATTTATTTTGAGATGTGTCCCCTATGTACCTAGATTATCCATGGCTTTTATCATGAAGGCATGTTGTATTTTGTCAGACCTTTCCTTCATCTAATGAGATGATCATGTGGTTTCTGTCCTTGAGTATATTTATGTGGGAGATTGATTGAGTTATTATTTTATGTAGGTTGAACTATTCCTATATTTCTAAGATGAAACCAGTTTTGATTATGATGTAAAATATTTTTAATGTGCTCTTACATTCAATTTACAAGTATGTTTTTGAGACTTTTTGTGTCTATGTTCATCAGAGATGAGCCTATAATTTCATTTCATTGTTCAGTGTTTGTCTGGTTTTAGTTATAAGGGCAATACTGGTTTTGTAAAAAGAATTTGGTAATGATCCATCTCCATTTTATGGAATTGTCTGAGGAGTATTAGTATTAGTTGTTTGAATTCTGGCAGAATTCTGTGCTTTATCTATTTGACCCATGATTTTTTCAGTTGGGAAATTTTTAATGACTGTTTCTATCTCATTGGTTATGCGTCTATTTAAATTATTTGCTTCATCTTTATTTAACTTTGATAACTTATAAATATCTAGAAATCATTAAATTTATTGTACAATTTCAAGTTTAGTAGAATATAGATTTAATTAAATTTTTAACCACATGATTAAGAAGCATTCCATTAGAGCTTTAACATATTTGATAACAATTTCCAGAGCAAAGATACAACTCTTTCAAAAGTGACTGTAGAATTTTTAGGTTCACAGTTGAATTAATATAGTTAGTTATACAATATTGAACTCAGTATAAACCTTGTAAGACATAAAATTGAATGAGTTTTTAACCTTCAAAAAAGATCTCCATTTTATTTTAAAATATACTGTTTCTTATAGACTCATTGTATTTGCTAATAACACTTAGATGTTGGCTCATGCTTCTCTAATCTGTATGTATCTGATTATTACTAGTCATAGTTGGTTGCACTCGGATCCTTGGTACCTGTGTATGTCTATAAAGTCATCGGGTAGATTTCAATGGTAATGTTTATCACCTTTACTAATTAACATGGTGTAGATTTTTATGCTTCCTCCTCAAATGTAACTCATTTTTAAAAATTTGTTGATTTTTTTTGTGTGTGTACATCACACAGAACATCCCAAACCATCTTGATCATCTATACACCCACTTCCCAGAGGGCACCCTCCCATAGCCTCCCCTCCCCACTAGAGCCCTTATACTATCATCCCTGCTACTGTCTGCTGTGTTGTCAGCACCCCAGCTGTTTCCCACTACTTGTCCATCCGGTGAATCTAGTCAGCCTATCTAGAGATCTTTGTTTTAGGAAGATCAGCTGTTCCTCATCTAGCAGCAATCAGTTGTCAATATTCCTTTAGATAAGATTGGGGTCTGCTGTTTATTTTTCCAGTTCTATGCTGAGTTACTACCTGGGAATCTCTTGGGCCACCCTGGCCAACAACTCAAAAGTAGGTATCTCCTATCTGGCATTGTAGCTTGTTATGTAGCCTTTAGCTATACATATGGACTCTTAAAAAATTATATTGGCCCCTTTACTCTTTGGTTATACTTTCCTTTTGGGTGTTTAACACCATACAGTTGGCCCAGATTAGCCAATTTATTTTTACTTGTAAGGCCGTTTGAGGATCTGTTCCTCAGGGGTCACATAGGCTTGAGGGGAGCCCCTGGCTCCTTTCTTTTACCAGTTCTGTCTAGGTGAAGATAAGTCAAAGGTCCTACTTGATCATGGCTGGCTTTACTTGGAAGCATGGAGGAAATGTTTCCTCTGTGTTGACCCTCTTTGTAGACTGGACACTGGTTCAAGTATATCTCGTGGGGTCTCCTCGCCCTCCTTGATCAAGAGGACAGGTGACTCACCACAGTTACAGGACATTTTGAGAGATGCTCATAGTCTCCTGAAACTAGTCAACCTAGGAGGGCAAGGAGCAAAAACTGTCCTTTATGTCCCTCTGGCCAAATTAGTATAGGCCTTAAAGTATGTCTGTTAAATACCCAAGAAGATTAGTTCCACCAGTCTGGTACTTTTAATTACCATGTGCCATGTAGATAAAGCTTGGGCAAAGACCAATTGTTCTCAGACAAACCTTGCCTAGACATATATTTCTTGATCTGGTAGGTATAATTTGTCAGTAGGTTGTTGGAGTAATATGGTTCCCTCTGGTTTTTAAAACTAGCGAGGCATTATTTATGTCTCGCATTGTCTAACCCTTCCATTATGGTTAAGTTTAGTGGAATATAGATTTTTAAAATATGTCCTTATGTTCTGAATTTTCTCAGTGTCTGATGTAATGTTTTTTCAATCTCTGGTTTTCTTAATGTGGGTCCGCTTTCCTTTTGTTAATTTGGCTAAATGTCAACTTTTAATCTTTTCAAAGACCTAATTCTTTGTTTAATTGATAATTTGGTATTGTTTCATTTTAGTCCTTATATAGATTCCCTTCCCATTTACTCTATTTTTGGTTCTTCTTTCTCCAAAGCTTTCAGGTGCATCACAGTTATTAATATGAAATCTCTCAAATGCTCTGGTATAGGTACCTAGTGCTATAAACTTTTCTCTTAAGACTGCTTTCATTATGTCCTTTAATTTTATTTATTAAATTTTATATGTATGTATGTATTGCCTGTAAGCAGGTAAGTGCACCCGTGTTGTGCAATGCCCGCGGAGGTAAGAAGAGGGCGTCAGATGCCCTGGGACTGGAATTATGGACAGTTGTTAGCTGCCATGTGGGTGCTGGGATTCGAACCCGGGTCTACTGCAAGAACAACCAGTGTTCTTAACCACTGAGCCATCTCTCCAGCCTCTCATTATGTCCTTTAAATTTTGGTATGTTGTGTATTTTTCACTCAGTTCTAGAAAAATTTAAATTTCCTTCTTGATTTCATACTTCACCCCATTTTAATTCAGTAGTGCTTTTTTAGTTTTCATGAGTTTATATACTTTCTGTAGTTTCTGTTGCTGTTGATATCTGTATTTACTGAGGTCAGATACAATTTCAGTTTTCTTCTATTTGTTGAAACTTGCTTTGTGTCCTAATATGTGATGGATTTTGGAGGAAATACTGTGGGCTATTGAAAAGGAAATGTGTTCTTTAGTATTTGGGTGAAATGTTCTGCAGATGTCTGTTAGATCCATTGAATTTATGATGTCATTTAACTCTAGAATTTCTTTGTACAGCTTTGTCTAAATGATCTGTATTGATCAGGGGTGTATTTAAGTCACCTACTATTTTGGGGTCAGTTTGTGATTGTAGATCTAACAGTGTTTTGATTATGAATTTCGATGCCCCAGCCCTTGTTGGGTAAATGTTTAGAACTGTAATATTTTCTTGGTGGGTTTTTCCCTTAATATGAAGTGTTCTTTATCTCCTGACTAGTTTTGAAGTAAATTCCATTTTTGTCTGTATTAGAATAGTTATGCCTGCTTGTTGCTTGGTTTTATTTGCTTTGAATATGTTTTTCAATTCTTTTGGCCCTGAGGTGGTATCTATCATTAGTGGTGAGGTGTGTTTCTGTTAGGCAACAAAAAGGTAGATGCTGTTTTCTAATCCAGACTGCTAGTGTATGTCTCATTATTGGGAAATTGAGACCATTAATATTGTGCATTATTATTGTGCAATGTATATTCTTGTTTTGTTGTGGTATGGTTTTCTTAGACCTCTTCTGATTAAGTGTCCTGGAACTATTATCCTGTGCTCTCTTGGCTCTATTAATCTCTTAAGACTGAAGTATTCCTTCCAGTGGAACTGGCTGAGTGGTTGTAAATTCTTTAAATCTGTTCTTATTGTGGGAAGTTTTTCTTCTTTGATTTCAAGTAATAATTTTGCTCTGCATAATATTCCAGCCTGGCATCTGCTGTCTTTAAGAACATGTAGAACACAAGACTATCTAGTCCCTCTTTACTTTTCAAGTCTGTCGAAATTCAGGTGTTATTCTGCTGGGCCAGTCTTTATATTTGATTTTGTCATTCTTGTAGATGTCAATGTTCTTTCTTCTGTATATTTAGTGTACTGATTATTATGTGACATGAGGAGTTTGTTTTCTGGTCCTGTGTGTTTGGTCTTTATGCATCTCATACCTTGGTAGGCATCCATTTCATTAGATTTCATTAGGTCGTCTGGAAGAACAGCATTAATCCTTAATCCACTGAATCATCTCTCCAATTCTCATATTTTTATGTTTTGAATTTTTTCTATTTGATTCAGCTGTTAGTGTTTTTGCAGTCTCCGTTCCAGAATTTATACATATCCCTTGATTTCCTTGAACATATTCATTATTGCTATTCAGAAACCATTGTTTTGTGTATCCACTAAGTTTTTCTCGAGGATCATTGTGGTGGGTGCACTAATTTCTGCAGGAGAGACTGGATCCTGTTTATTCATATTTGGGTTTCTGCCTTGTGACTTAGGCATCTCAAGAGTTGTATTGTTGTTGATTTTTGTTAATTATTGCTGTGATTAAAAACACTGACCAAAACCAACTTGGAGGAATCTGTTTATCTCATATCTCCTAGGTAACAGTTCATCCACTGAAGGAACTCAGGGTAGAAACTTAGAGTTGGAAACTAGAGGCAAGAGTTCAATCACAGACTCTAGATGCTTGTTCTTCTAGCCTGTGCTCAGCCTGCTTTCTTATACAACACAGGATCACCACCCCAGGGGTGGCGATAATTACAGTCAGCTAGACCCTCCCACATCACAGTCAAGAAAATGCTCCGTAGACATGGTCACAGGTCGATCCAATGGAGGACCACCCTCAGGTGAGGTTCCCTCTACCCAAATGTGTCAAGTTGACAGCTGAAGCTGTGCAGCACAGTGTGCATGTCTGGTCTCAACTTCATTAAGGTGCTTGGTATTTTTTGCTGTTTCTCCAACTTGTCAGTTGTGGAACAGCTGGATTGTGCTTGGGGTTGGAGCAATTCTGTATTGTGTGAAGGTGTCATACGTGGTTCCAGCATAGCTTGGGATAGTCACAGGTGATCCCAGGAGCAAGTCTTCTGTAGTATTAGGTTCTTGCTGCCCATAATCAAAATATCAGGGTTCTACAAGTAGTCCTTGGATGGCAGGGGCTGGGGTCACAGTGGGAGTGAGTTGTGAACCCTGGAGACCTGGTACAGGATACCATACTTTCCTCAGGTGGAGGGAGGTTTTTGTGGGAGCCAGGTTAGGTGTCTCTACCTGGGGTCAAAGTTTACAAACACCGTAATGTCCCTGAGCAGAGCAGTGAGTGAGATGGTTGGCAGGTGGGCAGGCAAATGGGTTCTAGCAGTGCCTTTCTGGGTTCAAGGTCTCAGGGTACTAAATGGTCCCTTGGTATCAGTGTGTAGAGTGGCCGGTAGGAAGGATAACAGAAAAATTTGTTTGCGGCATGCCTGCCCACGGTCAGGGTTACATGATGCCATGTAGTTCCAGGTGGCACAGTGGGCAAGTTTACTGGTGAGACTGAAGGCAGATGAATAGGTTCCTGGCCTGACTACCTAGAATTAGTGTTACCAGGTGCCAAACAGTCATCAGACAAGGCAGTGGGTGGAGGGGTTTGTGGGCAGGTGAACTGGCTCTGTGGGTGTCTACCTGGAGTCAGGTGGTGGGATACCTCATAGTACTGGTTGAGATGGGGTGGTTGTTGGGTGAAATTAGATGTGGTGATACCTACCTGGGTTCAAGTTTTGAGGAAAACACATGGTCTCTGCGTGACATGAGGGGTTGGGTGGCTGTTGGCCATTCTGGCAGATGAACAGGTTTGGGGCCTGCCAACCTGGAGTTGGTGTTGCCAGATGCTATGAGGTCCTTGGACAGTGTAGTGGGAGGGAAGAAGGCTCTGGGGATGTTTACCTAGGGCAGGAGTGGATGAATGTTTTTTGATACTGGTGCAGTGCCATGGATGGGGTGGCTGATGGGTGAATGGAAGTACTTTGGGGGTCAGAGTTGCAGAATGCCACATAGCACTTGGGTTGTGGAAGGCGGGTGGTGTGGCTGGTGGATGGGCTGGCAGATGGGCTGGTAGATGAATGGGTTCTGGGGTGGTTACCTGGACTTGGGTTGGCAGGATGCCATGGTAACTAAGATGTATAGTAGGTAGGGTGGTTTGTGGGTGGGTGGACTGGCTCTGGTACCTATCTGGGATCAGGGTTTTAACCTGTCACCTATGCCCTGCATGGTACAGGGGATAGGGTGTCTGGTGGGTTAGGATGTCAGATATGGCAGTGGATGAACTTCTGTGGATGCCTATCTGGAGCCAAAGTTGCAGGATGCTACAGCCCCTGGGCAGTGAGGTGAGTGGGGGGTCCCGGATGGATGGGTGGGCTCCTGGAGAGATGGGTGGGCTCCTGAAGGGATGTCTCTTGGATGGGTGGGCTCCCAGAGGGACGGATGGGATCCTGGAGGGATGAATGGGCTCCCAGAGGGACGTCTTTGGGACGGATAGGATCCTGGAGGGATGCGTGGGCTCCCGGAGGGACATCTCTGGGACGGGTGGGCTCCCGGAGGGATGTGTGGGCTCTCAGATGGACGGGTGGGGTAGTAGATAGTGGGTGGGGTGACTGACAGGCTTTCAGATAGGTTCTGGGGTCATGGTTACAGGATGCCACACAGTTCCCAGGTAATAGGGTTGTTGGTAGGTGGGTGGGGGAGAAACCAGTTTGGGGATGCCTATCTGGGATCAAAGTCTCATCATGCCATGTGGTCCTTGAGTGGCATGGTGGATACAGTCTTTGGTTCACATCTTATTGGTCCAATCATGTGCAGGAGGATGCTAAGCTACAGCACAGTTGCTTACTCGCTTTGGTTGCAGTGTCCATTCTTTCCAAACGATTAGACTGACAGGTGTCATCTAGATGTTTTTTCTGACCGTGTGTGAACTTGGGAACAGAGATTTTCTTAAATTACAGTGAAAGCATTTAAAATAATCTTTGGTACACTCATTAAAAAATTTTAAAAAATGATTAAAAATAAGTGCCATATATTTTATATCATAGCTATTATTTTTAAATCATTTTTTAAAGCTCATGGACAGTTTTATTAGTTTAACAGAAAATCTCAGCAGCTGCCTGAAGGAAGATTATGGAGAATGGAAGATTATGGAGGAGAGAAGGAAAAAAGCCATGGTGTTTGAGTCACCAGCATAGAGGTTGGCCACATGACAGCAGGTGGGAAGGAGAACTTTAAAGAGAGAGTAAGAAAGCCTAAATTATTAGAAAAAGTATGCTTCTGTTCTGATCAGCAACTGAAAGGGACAGAAAAGTACAAGTTGCGCCTCTTAGGGTCTGTTAGCTAGAATCCCCGGAAGGGCACCCCACTGTCAGCCTCGAAGCCCCAGTTCAGCTTGAGGAAGCCAGACTGGTCATCGCCCCAATTCCTTAAATTTTTTTCTTTTCTCTCTCTCTCTCTCTCTCTCTCTCTCTCTCTCTCTCTCTCTCTCAAGACAGGGTCTTGCTAGGTAGATCTGGCTGACCTGGAACTTACATGAAGACCTGGGTGGCCTTGAACTCAAAGATCTTCATGCCTCTACCTCCTGATTGTTGGGATTAAAGACATGTGCTTCTAAGCCTGGATATTCTTAAACACAGAGTTCAGTAGTGTTATGTACACATATGTGTGATCATCACTATCCATATCCAGAACTTTTATCATCTTGCAAAGTTGATGCTATCTATCCACTTTGTCAAAAATCAGTTGAGTGAGCTAGCCATGGTCATCTCAACATTGAAAGGTTGAGACAGGAGGACTGTTAGTGTAAGGACAGCCTAGCTTACCTTACCTAGAAAGGTCCTATCTCAAAACCAAATTCAATCATTTAACTATAAATACTGGATAAAGTTTTCTCCCAGTGTCTTTTGGTTTCATTTGGTCTGTAGAATAATTTAATTCAAATTTTCCTTTGGTGTTTTTTTGTTTTTTTGTTTTTTTTTTCCCGGGGAGCAGGGATCTGGATTTTTCTATTTGTGAACTTGTTTTCTATTGTATTACTATATATTTCTTTATAGTAATACATGTTTGTTTTTGAGGTAGGGTCTCTGTAGCCTTAGCTGGCCTAGAACTGGCCATGTTGACCAGGCTGCCTCAGTCTACCTCTACCTCCTGAGGCCCGAGATTAAAGGCATGTACCACCTCTGGTGTAGAGCATATTTTTTAAACTAGTGATTAGTTTATATATCATTGAGTGCTCTAGCATTGAGTATAGTTATTTCCTTTTGATGAATTGATCCCTGTGCTGCATTGTGTTTTTTTTTTTTGTTGTTGTTGTTTTTTGAGGCAAGTCTTACTATTTTTCCAAGGTTGGCTGAAATTCTAGGCTGAAGCAATCCTTCTGCCTTATCCTCCCATGTAGTTGGAGTAGCTGGGATTTTAGGTAGAACCTTCATGCCTGTCCTGGTTCCTGTGTTGCTACAGAATGATTTTCTTTTTTCTTCAGCTTTTTTTTTTCTTTTAACTGTAGATTTTGTCTGAGTATGGCTACTCCTTGTTTTGGAGTTCCATTTACATGGAACTCTGAAAATGGTGAAATGAATTTTTCATAGGCAGCATAATATTTTTGGCTCTAGAATTAAAAAAAAATCTTTAGCTAATCCACTACTTAGAAAGTAGTCTACTACTTTGTTTTTGTTTTGTTTTATTTTGCAGTGAACAATTATAAGCCCACAGAAGATAAGGGCAGAGATCAGAAATGCCTGTCTATTCATAGACAATGCACAAAAGCTCTCCTCCAGGACCACTTTCTTCCTTTCTCCTCAGGTGGGAGCATCCTACACTTACATTTTCTGAAATTATACAATATCTCAAAAGTTAGTGCTGGGCTTGTTCTGAAGTTGGAATCTTTTCAGAAAGTTGAGAATAGCATACTGATAGTTACAGCTAATGGAAACTTGGTTTCATTCTAGATGCACTGAGTTGAACTCACTTTTTTTGTAGTGATGTCAGTCTGGTCAAAATCTTTGCTCACAAAACTCGTTCTGTACTGTGACCTCGCTTCTTCCAGAAAGCTGGTGAAGACTGTCTCAATGTCACATAAGGACCCAGAAGTCTGTGTGCTTTTCCTGGTACACATCCATGATTGACACTAGATCTGTGGTCTGGTCTAGGTCAGTTATTGAATTTCAGTCCATGTCAGTCTCTAGACCGGCTGTTGATTCTGGTCAATGACTAGTTGATTCCAATTGGTCACTGATTCGAAAAAGTTATCACTGTTTAAATCTAGTAGTTCACTAGTAGTTTTCAGTAGGTCATCCCTGACTCTGGAAAGTCATTGGTTGAGTCTAATAGGTTATAAATTGTGACTCTATTAGGTAACACTTTGATTCTGGCTAGTCGGATACAGTCTAGCAAGTCAGTAGTAAGTAAGACTAGGGAAAACACAGCCGAGGCACACAGGACTGCAGAGAGCATGGTGCCTCAGTTAAGGTGGGGTTAGCAAGTAAGCAGGTAAAAGGAAGGATAATCTACATCTTTTGATGGGGGACTTAATATGTGTATACTCAAGATACATATTGGTAATCCATTCTGTTAACTTTTATCTGGTTGTTTAACATTTCTAAAGTTCCCCTCATCCTTGTTTGGAAGTTTTCTATATCAATCATTTGATTCTGTTTTCTGTGTTTGCCTCACTATTGAATTCCACAGTTTCCTGAATTGTCACCCTTTCATTTCTAGCTGTACCCTTTTATTTCTTTTCCTAGAAAATGTCTTGCCGTGCAGCCCAGGCTAGTCTTGAACTTGAGATTGTCCTGCCTCTGAGTGCTGCAATTATAGATAATGCATCACCATACCTGGTTAACTTTACTTCCGTCAGTTTGAGCATCCTGCATCTTGTCAAAGATCTTAGTGCTTTGAATCTATTAAAATTTCAACTTTTCTGTCCTGGATGTGCATATTGTTCCCGAGAAATGGCAAGTTCTCTGCAGTGATCTCATGATAGTCTGTACATTTCCTGTCATGTCTTATGGACTCTCCATAATGTGATGGGGGTTTAATGACTGTTCCTGTAAGTCTCAACAGCTAGCAGGTCTAAGTATTTTTCTTTTTCACTTCCTTATAATCTAACTGAATTATTTCAAGAGATCTTCTTTATGCTTAGAAATTCTTCTGTTCTAATCAGTTTTGCTGTTGAAGTTCTGGTCTATTTATATTTCATATATTTAGTTCTTTAGCCCTAAGTTTTCTGAGTTTTATTTATAATCACCATCACTGCTGAATTTCTTAAACATGTAATGAAGAAGTTTTTAATTTTGTCTTCTCTTATATCTCATGAAGTATCCTTAATCATTTTTGGGGGGCCCAGAGAGAGGGCTCATCACTTGCGAGCACTGACTGCTCTTACAGAGGACCCAGGTACAGTTCCCAGCACCCACATGCCAGCTAACAACCATCTGTAACTCTAGTTCCAGGGTAATTTGTTGCCCTTTCTGACCTCCATGGGCATTGCATGACACAGAGGCAATATACTCATACACTCAAAATAAAAATAATAAACTAAAATAATTTTTTGAAAATCTTTGCTAGGTAATATGTTGAATTACAGTTCCAGGGTAATTTGATACCCTCTTCTGACCTCTGTGAGCATTGTATGACTTGTGGTCAGTATGAGTATACACACAAAATAATAATAAACTAATTTTTTGAAGATCTTTGCTAGGTATAACTAATTTTTGAAAATCTTTGCTAGGTAGTATATTGATCTTTTTTAGAGTTTCTTTCTGGATTTTAATTGTGTTATTTTGGAGGCATTACATGACCTTGTCTTTTTGTGGTCCTAGTGTCCTCACATTAGTATTTGTGCATTGATTGCATCAGTTTGCCTCTGTCAATTTTATTGAGTAGTTTTCAGATTGAACATTTTGTGCTGGAAGTGTATATGGGTGTTGCTTAGCTTTGGTTCCAGGTGAGTGTCTTAGTATGTATGTAGCTCCTTTAACCATAATCAATAATGGGCCGTCTGTTGGCATCTTGGTAGCCTAGGCTGCAAGTGTGAGACTGTATCTCCAGCTGGGGTGTACCTTAGGTGGGGTGGGTTTCTCATCAGCTCTGGATGTTGTACATATGGGTTTGTATGAGGGTGGGGCCATCTCATGGGCCCAAGTGGGCATGGCACAGTATGGCTGGTAGCAGGGTATGGTGCTTGTCAGAGTCTGAAGGTCACCTGGAATTCAGATGATGTCATTGCCATGTTTGAAACATCATGGAACTTTTATGGTCTGATCTGTTTGGGGAGATCTGCTCATAAGCTTAGGGTGAGGATGGGTGAGTGAGTGGGAATAAGTCCCAACTTTTCACTGCCTTTGCAGGCTGGGCTTCTGGAGATAAACTCCTCCACTGCTAGGGCCACAGGATGGTAGACAGGAACACCTTGTTACTTCCCTGGAATCTTGGTAGACTAAGCCACTTAGGAAAGAATGAGCATTTGAAAATTGACCTGTTCTGACTTTGTTCTAGTTCCCTGTCTAGAACATGTAATGCTAATTACTCTTGCCTTTACTTCTCCTTCACATCTCTCATTCATGATTCAAGGACTTTCGTCTCCTCTTAGAGACAAGAGTTATGTAATTTGGATGTCTTTTAGATAGACCCACTGAAGGGGTACTCCAATTGCCTCACCCTGCATCCTGTTCAGCATGGAAGAAGCCAGAACAGTCAGTGTCCCTATTCCCTGTTGGCAATTGGGATAACCTCTTCAGAGGATGGCATGATAGGAATAGGAGGTAGGAATTGGCTAGGCAGTTAGGGTAAAAAGACCCCAAAGAAAAGTAGCCAGTTTCTTGGCTAAAAGTCAAAATGTCTTTGGGCCTCTTAGCAACATACTCTGTTCCAACATCAAAAATGTCAAAAGTATTTGGGAGCTTGTATATAATCCTTAAAAGATTTTAGGGTTACCTCTTCAGAGGGGGGAGTGTTGGAGGGGAGGGAGTTGCCATGGATTTGATCAAAATACCTTATATGCATGTATGAAATTCTCAAAGTTTTTGTAAAAGTTTAAAACAATCATCATTATTGATTTTTTAGTAGTTTCTATCACGTCTACCCTTTCCCCTCCTCCCTGTTTCCTTATGTCTGTCATTTATATCAGCTCTAGTCCCTGAGGAGCAAAGGAAACAAGTAATCGGCTTCAAATGCAAACTTCCCAGTTAAATAACTGATGATCTATTTTGAAATATAAACTTCATCACTTTGCAAAAAAAAAAAAAATGCCAGCAACTTCTTTCTCTTAACAGGACCTTGGTGGGTAGAATCTTAGTATATAGTTCTGTGTAGCAAGAGCTAGGGCTGGGGAGGGCACAATATGGCTTCTTTCTCCTGGGATCTTTAACATTGTGACTCAGTAGCTGCCCAGGGTAGGTTCAGGGCCTCAGGTTCTCTGGTGATGTTTTGATTGACTGTGGTATGCCTGGGGGGTGGGTGGAGAGGGATCCTTGCTTAGCCATTTCCCACTGTTGAGAAGTTCCTCTTGGATCAGAATTGGTCTCCAAAAGCTGGTCAGTAGATACTGTGTGCCTGCTTTTCATTTTGAGGTCGTTGTGCATCCGCATGTGCAGTTGTGCAGTGTTGTGGCTCTGCCTTACACACACTGGTGGAATGTTTGTTCCTTGTTTGGTCCTTTGTTGTGGAGGGAAGCCCTCCTCAGAACCTCTAGGTAGCCATCTTGATAACTCACAAAAATCCTTTTCTTTCCACATAGGAAAGTATGAATAGTTCCTACTTGATGAGTTTTTATGAAATTAATACTGGACATTCTGCCTCTTAAAGGCTTCAAGGGCTTCCTGTTGCATTAGAACAGTATTTCTTATCTTAGCCTTGTTTCTATGAACTTGAAAAGCATTTTCAAGACTGAGGAGATAGTTTAGTAGATACAGAGCTTGCCTTGTGTCCTATTTTATTCTTCATTGCTGTGACAAAACACTCTGACCACTACCAACTTGGGGAGGAAAGGGTTTATTTATCTTGCATCTCCTCGGTCACAGTTCATCAGGGAGCTCAAGGTAGGAACTCAGGGCAGGAACCTGGAGACAGGAGCTGGAGCACAGGCCATGGAGGAACACTGCTTACTGCCTTGCTCCCCTGGCCCCTGCTCAGCCCACTTTCTTATGCAGCACAGGCCCACCTGCCCAGGGGTGGCACCACCCACAGTGGGCTGGGCCCTCCCATATCACTCATCAAGAAGATGCCCTTCAGACATGGCCACAGGCCAGTCCAATAGAGGAAATTCCCAAGTTGAGGCTCCCTCAACCCAGGTGTGTCAAGTTCACACTAAAGCTATCCAGCATGCCTTGTAACATGAGTTCCATCCCCAGAAACCATTTTTAAAGCCCTGAAGGATGATATGTACTTATAATTGCAGCCTTGAGGGAAGAGACATGCGGATCCATGATACTGACTGGCCAGCCAGCCGAGCTTACTTGGTGAGTTCCAAACCAATGAGAGACCATGTCCTAAAAGAAAGGTAGATGGCACCTGAGGAAAGACCACTGAGGCTGTCTTTTGGCCTCTACATTCATTCATGTATGCACTCACATGCACATGCTTGAACTTGCATACACACAAAGCTAAAATAGCCAACTTAAAAAAGCCTTTACAAACGCTTTTGTCCACAAATTCTGTGTTCGCATGTGCTACGGTTCTTTAGAAACTACAAATCATTATATGATGTAGGTTCTCCCTCCTCCCATCCCCAAGAAACAAATTTTCCCACCTGGGGTTATTACTTCCTCGACCTGGAATGCGTATCTCTGACTAGGTCTGACCATCCTTTCCGTGGTCCAGTCCCGCCCGGCTTTCCACGTTCTCCCTGTCCCTTGCTCTCCATCCTCTCCCTTTTCCTCCCCTGAATTCCGCTGTCCAGCTTTCCTGGCCTTTCAGTTCTTTATGAGAATCAAGTTTGTTCCTAGTTGAGAGGCTTAGCACACTTTTTTTTCTGCCTGTATGGCTCTTTCATTTATTTTAAATGAATATATATTCAACTGTGTGGCCTGGAGCTTAAATATTCTGTCTCTCCATATTTTTTATCCCAGTCTGTATTGAGTAACTTCTGTCATTTTATCTGAAAATGCCCAACTGCCTTCGAGCACGTGTAATTTGTAATGATATTGTTTGTGTTTTGTTGTGAGTCTGCCACCCCCAGCACATTGTAAACTTGAGCGTTGGGACTGACTCCCCACTCCGTATATGCCACATCTAGTCCATGTTTGAGATGGTTGAAGAAAGAAATACGAATCCTTTTTTTGCAAAACTATGCAGTGAGAAAAACTGTCCTGAAATGAGTGTTGCTTGTTAAATGATGTGTGCATCATTAATTACAGCAGCACCCATAGTCAGGTATTGGTGAAGGAGACATCAAATTCCAAGTTTGAAGAGTTATTTCTTTTAAACATAAAGTTCAATTTGCAAGCTCAAGAGGAGGCCATTCAAGGATTTGGCTGGTGGCTCTCAAGGTTGCACTGGTTCATGATTCTGAATGACAGAGGAAGAGAGTGCTGGGTGGCTGGGTGATGTCAGGGGTGGACTGTGTCCGTGTTGCGCATTTGCAGTCCTCAGTGGACTCTCAGTTTCATGGACACACTTCCCAGCAAAGGAATCCGTGGAGGTGTCTGTAGCTCAGAAGGTCACAGCAGCTTGCCTCTGCCACAGTACACTTAGAAAGTCATACATGTACATGTAAACATGCAGTTGATGTCTGATGCAAATGGATGGCTACCAGGTAACTTTCAAGAACATAAGAGCTTTTGAGTACTCCAAGACTTGGAGGATGGGACTACTGAAAACAGGAGCATATGAATTTGATTTGAAGTGGTTTTAACTGCTTCTTCATGGTTTAAAATTGTAAACGTGATGAAGTGAGGTAGAGGGAATGGATTTAAATGAACTATATGTACCTACCTGAATAAAATAACTCATTGCCATGCCGTAATTAATATTTCCAGGTTCTTTATGTAGCTCTGTTCATGATATGCACAGATTACCATCTAGGTAGCTGAATGTCAGCCCAGGTGGGGCTCTGGTTGGGCTCCTGGCACCATTGTCTTTAATAAAATAGAGCATTCTTAAAACCAATGGGCTATTTTCAGATTCCAAATCACCTGATAAGTCTTAGTCTTTTGATGAACTACAAATAAAAACCAGTGCACCATCTCATGGGACTGCTGGTAAAATGTGTCTGTTTGTTTAAAGAAGAAAAAAAGAGGCCTATTGCATGTCTGCTACATAATATAACAAGGTAATTGTAACTGACCTATGAAATCACAATACTGTGCTTTTGTCTGAGCCAAAGCTTACCTGGCCACCATCCTCTATGCCAGGAGATGGGAGCAGAAATTTGAGTCTGGTGTTTCTTCTGTAGCTCTGAGCCTCTTAACTGTGTTCCTTAGCAGAAAGAAAGAATTCTGAGCATGGTGGAGGTGGCAGGGTGTAGTATTTCTATTTCAAGTGCACTGAGGAGCTGCTTAAACTTTTCCCTGTGTCATCCCCCTATTGCCTTAGTGTTCTTCTGGAAGGTTCTGAGGGAAAATCCATTTGGACACAACTTATACATTTCTAAAAGGAAAAAATTATTTTAATTTCTAGACTTTCAAAGATGCTAATTTGCAAATCAAATGTTTTTTCAAGAAGTGTGAATACTGTCCACACCCACCTCTTTCAGCTGCCATCTGTTTTTTTCCTTTGGCAGAAGGTGGAGTTCCAGGTCAGCATTGTCCTGTTTTCTGTGTTTCTGATGAAACCTTAAAGTATCTATGTTTGATACTTGTGACCATAATCCGATCTCATGAGCATAAGTAACAAGGTTAATGTTGAAGTTTCATGGAGGATCACAGTTAAATAGTGAGGAATTTCTCAGCCCAAGGATCCACAGTTTGCAAGATCCATGCAGCTTTAATTTGAAAAGAGTTGATAGATCATCTTTCACTGTACTTCATGAAAACTGGTCATAGAGCAGGGCTCCTCTCTTGGGGTTGAATGGAGAGGGCTCGGCAGGACTCCTGCTAATTAGAGTATTTGAGCTACGTCTTATTCAAATCCACCTGTTCACAGCTGTGGATGTCTCTATTTGGCAGCGTGATTTTCTGGGATGAATGCTAGCTGGGTGGGATTTTAGGAGCATGTTAGCTATGAGCTCAGGTATCCAGACGCCACTGAGGGCTGAGCTGGGGTCAGCTCGCAGCCCATCTAGAACTTCTGTCTAAAGCTTCTCTTGCAGTCATTTCTTGGATGATTTCTGAGGTTGGGACTTTGAAACAGATGACAGGAAGCCTGTCCATGAAGTTTGTTTCCTTTATTCTCAAGTCTGTTTGTGGGTTGGGTGGAGACAAATATGTTTCCTTTAGAGTTGGCTATTCTGGAAACTGTTATTTTCACTACTGTGATTGAAAGAGTCAGACTATTGTTCTCTAAATTGTGCTTTTTTTTGAAATAAATAAAAATTGCAAGCTAGTTGGAATTCCTTTAGGATTCATAGCTCGGTGACTTCCTGTACTGAAGCTGAGTGTGAACATTTCCCCAAATTGAAGGACAAGTTTCTTCAAATAGTTTTAGCACTTAGTTTTTGGATCTTATATATCACTTCTGTTAGCTCAATTAAAATGTACGCATAATCCTCTGAGGATAGGACTAAATCCTATTGTTTTGGGGCACCATTTGTGGTAGATACTCCTTAGATTAACATGTATGTGTTTCCTGCAGATGCTGTAATAAATTGCTAGAAGTGAGTGGGTTAAAATAAACAAACCAGAGGTGAGAGCACATGCCTGAGTCCCAGTACTCAGGAGGCTGAGGCAGGAAGATGATGAGTTAGAGACCATCCTGGTCTATAGCAAGACCCTGATTCAGACAAAAAGCCAGATGTGGATGCTGCATTCCCCACATGTCTGTAATCCCAGTACTCAGGAGGCTGAGGCAAGAGGATCATGAGTCATAGCCCAACCTGGGCTATATAAGACCCTGTCTACTTCTCTTTGATAGCATTTAGTACTCGGTGGAATAACCTGATATGATTTGAGAATTCTTAAGCATACCTATAAAGACCTAGTTCTGGAGGTAGGATGTGGCAGACTCCCAGGATTCCCCAGCCTGTCACTGTCTTATGTGGTTTCTGGGTAATTTCATGGCCAGTCATTGGATTCGTCTCTAAAGCACTTAGCTTCAAAGGTGTTTGCTTCTGTATTTAATACCTTCTTCTTTGTTCCCTTGTCTCTAGAAACTGAGTTGATAGCTTTGATAATGGTAATCTTATTAATATTGAATTGTATGTGGCTATTTAGGTGAAAGACCCAAATATCTCTCTGAAAGGCAACTCAGTTATCTATTGCTCTGACCAAAAGTCTTGCAAGTTGTTTCTGACTTCTGTTTCTCTCACACCCTGCACTTGATTCACTGACAGTGCACTTGGCTTTGAACTATATCTTGCCTCAATTATTGGAAAGGTGCAGTTTTACTTAAAAATGAAACAAAGCAAAACAGCAAAATTTTCTGATTTACTCTCAGTCTATTTCCTTAGTTTATGAATAAATATACCATTTTTTTCTCAAGCGTAATTTTCTTTCTATTTGCTAAGCATTTCTATTTGAAATGACTTTACATATAAAACTTTTAAGCTTTATCTAATTTTATGGATTTGGTATAACTTTTGTAATTCCACACAATTTCTTACCCTTTTTGGTCAATCGTGGCATCTCATTTGTTGATCCTAATTATTTTACTCTACCTATTGTAGTTGTAGGTAAAATTTCTTCTGGGAGGCATGTAAACAATGTCGACCCATCCTCCCTTAGTCCCAATGACAAACCAAGGTACAATTTCACCAAACTACAGTTTGGGAAACCAATAGTTTAATGGGCTTACTTACGGAACAATGAGTGAGGATCTCTTTATAGGACTGTGTGTGCTCCCCTCACCAAGACTACACTGGAAAGTTTCACCTGAGCATGGATAGTGGCTTCCCAACGACCACATACAATGGCCAAGAGAGCATCCCCTAGGCTTCCTCAACCTGTGTACTATATACCCCTAGCCCCTCTCTGAGACCACATGCAACTAGGGCCTATTGATTGGTTGTAGTTGTGATTGGCTCCTCCTGTGTCTCCTTCCTTGTGGTGCATAATAGTCAACATGCTTAGCTGCAATGATCCTAGGCAAGAGGACAGACCAAGCTTGGGAAGATGGCATCTGTTGGAGGACAGTCCTATACAACACAGTATACTCTATATTCATTGGCATTCTTGAGCTCAAGAGAATTGAACTGAATCTTAACATCATTAGAGGTTCATAGATGTCTAGGTGTGGCAATAACCAAATGGTCTCTCGTCCTGTCTTAGGGGAGGGAACTCAGGCACAATACTGCAGCACATAATGGCAGGACAGCTCTAGGCAAGCCTCAAAACCTCAGAGGGGCTTTGACATCTGTAAAGAGAAGGTAGTTGAATAGTTGATCTCTCAGGCCCTTTCAACCCTGACAAGCTGTCAAGGTGAGCGAGGTCACCACTCTGATAAATGCTTGGTTGTATTGTGCCATTTGTCTGTTTGCTAGCTTTCCTGTTCAATTTTTCCATTCAAGAGAAACAGCAGAGACTTAGAGCAGGTACCTCCCCTGCTTACAGCCAGACATCTCTCCACCATAGCCATGGTCTGTATGGATGGCCTTTGTCAGAATTTGGCCTGCTTCAGTCCCCTTCCTCAAATAAAGTTTAAGGTGCTCTCTTGAAGAGTGGGAAGCTGCCAGTGGTACTGCCGGTGAGTTTTATAATTGTTTGATGTGTTCCGTGTGACTTTTCATGCAAAGGTAGGTTTTCCCTTGGGTTTCATTTTTACTTGCTGATAATGCAGAGTATAGTGTGTGGGGGTAAGTGTTCTGAATCTCCATCAGGGACATGGCTAGTCATAATATGTACTGACCACTTCACCCTCTGAAGCTCTCATCAGCAGTCTACCTGTTCCTCTCAAGGCTGCTAATGAGAACCTTCTATTCATATATGCTGCATCCAGTTGTGAAAGGATTTTCTTAGAATGATAATGCAGACAGTGAAGAAGGCTAAATCCTGAAAGCCCATTGCTGTGGGTGTGGCCCTGTGCCAGTTTTATCTTTGATCCTTACCAATTACCCTTCCAGGGGAGGCTTCATCTCTTGTAGAAATGATGTAGATGTTAACCAGAGAGCAATCAGAAGTTGATGGAATTTGAACCTGCTCCTTCTGTCACTCTGTGTTCTGTTGCTGTAACCTCTGCCTCTGCATTATAGCCAGTGCCAAGCAAAGTTCCTCCCAGATTGGTTCTAATTTGATGGGTTGGTCAAGACCTGCTATCTCAATTCTCTATCATTGTTTCTAGGGAAAAAAGATAGATTCTTATTTCAAAACAGCCTTATCATCTTAGTTAATATTAGCCTCTGTGGTGGAGTGGGGCTTGGTGTATTTTATTTGAATTCCATTTCTTTATACTTTCTAGAAACTATTAATTGTAAGTGATCAAAATTAAGATGAGAATTGATCTGTTATTGTTGCTGTGTTAGGGATCCTTTTTTCCTCTTTTGCTTAAAGTAGAATAGAAAATATTGCCCTACCAACAAAATAACTAGAAATTAGGAAAAGAGGGAGACTCTGATGCTATCATTTAAGCCATGTGGATCTTGAGGTTTGAATAAAGTTGATACTGATTTAAAATTCATATCTGTTTAATTGTGACATGGTATACCTGCTTGCTCTTAAAAGAAACAATAGGAGGGCTGAGATGGCTCAGCGGTAAGAGCATTGACTGCTCTTGCAGAGGACCCACTTTCGAGTCCCAGCACCCACATGGCAGCTACGAACCGTCCTTAACTCCAGTTCCAGGGGATCAAAAGCCCTCTTCTGACCTCCATGGCATTGCACGACACAGGTGCACTCACATACATGCAGGCAATACACTCATACACATTAAAAAAAAAGGAAGCAATAGGTGTACAAGGAGAGAGGAAAGTGATGTGGACCCTGGGTAACCCTTCTCTTGTGATATCCTGATGAGTTATAAACGAATCAGAACCAGATGGATTTTTTTCCTCCCTGGAAATATACATGGGCTTAAAAATCAAGGGAAACTATGCTTGGAAAATATGTTCTTTGTTGAAGTCAAATGTTTGAATTATAATTTAAGATATTCAGAGGTTTCAGTAAGTAGTGTACACTCATGTCTAATTTAGATGGTTTGTGTGCCTGAGCTGAGCAATTAAACTATTCTGTGGAGCTGCTGTCAGGGAGGCAGAGCAGTCTGGTAACATGACCTAAGGCACAGGGGCCTTATGTGCAAACTCATTACACATGGGTTCTTGGGTATTGAGTAACATGAGTTTTATGTAATTCAATTCTTGAAAATTTCATACGTTTTTTGACCTAGTCTTTGTGCCTGAAAGTAGAAAGAGTTCCAAAGGGATGCTTCCAGGTGCTCACGGAGCATCTTTATTTACTCCCTGTCCTTCTGCCAAGGGCTGGGTGTCACCTCTGACTTTATTCGCAACAGACTCCTTTGTTGTTTCAGGTTTGATTGAAGCCCATGTTCCTCATAGTTGGTTCCACCAGCTACAGGTGTTCCTAGGAAGTTTGACTTCACTGTGGAAGCCTGCAGAAGGGAGTCGGGTAGACATCAGGAAAGCCCCTGACTGCATCATAGTGAGGCACTGGGAGAGGGTCCCAGGCGTCTTCGCTGACATCCTTCACTTCCTACTTGTTAAGTCTTTTCCTGCAGTCTTCAAGGAACTGTGGGAACAATGACCTTTCAAAGATTTTTAGTTGTGAAGCTCTTATGAACAGGTATCGTATGTTTCCTGACTTTCAACTGCTTTCCATGACAGGTTCTCTTGCCACTATCCTAAGTGCACATGGAGGGATTTTCTCCCCCAAATAATCGCAATGCTTTTCTAATACTTCTGTCCTGAGTGAGAGAAAATGATTTATCCCACATTGATAGCTTCACCACACTGAACTCCTACCCTTACTTTCCATGTCATCGGAATGAGAAGTCACACATCTTATTTTGATTGAGGCAGTTCAGGCAGGAGATCTACTCAATTTATTTCTTTAACATATTTAAAAATATTTTTATTAATGCTTTGAGAATTCATACAGTGTATTTTGATCATATTTCCTCATCCTCCATGTTTTCAGGGTCCTCCCCACCTCCCATGGTCTTTTGTTTCCCTCAAGTCTAATTTGTATCTCCTTGCACTAGATAGGACTGGTAGAAACTCAAAGTACAAAGTGGTCCAGTGTAATATTAAAGGAAACTGAAAACTGATAAAATAATTCTCAATGCTCACTACTGATAGCATCTCAATGGATGCTGCATTATATTATAAAAAACAGAGACCTTGGAGATGTCTTGGCTGCCAGTTCAATGGAGTGTTTCTTGTGCTACTTGGTAAAAGTGCTTCCCCATCTGGAACCATCTAGGCTAGCAAAGCACAAGGTCATGGAAACAAAGCAAATTTTATTCTAGTGGGTCACTTGGGTGATGGTACCATTCCCATTTCCACCCCTTGACTCTTGGATCTATGAGTTCTGGCTTTAGGAGAAACAGTACTATATGTCAATTTAAAGCCTATACTGCTTCTGGAGAACCTGCCCCAGCTCTCCAGACAATTGCCACCAATTTGGTAGTGTGATTGTGTCATTAAAAGATCATTCCACAATTCTGTCAAGCCAGATGCTTCATGGTGGTGGGAAACATGGTAAGACCAGTGAAATCCATGAGCCTAAGCCCACTGCTATACCTCAGCTATGAAGCCAGCTGCTTGGTCAGAAGTAACGCTGTGTGGAATACCTTTATGGTGGACAAATCATTCTGTAAATACATGGATGGTAATTTTTTTCAGAAGCATTGCATACAGGAAAGAAAAAACAACATCAGAGTAATAGTAATGACACATGTCCATTAAGGATGAAGTCTTGCCCTTCCCATGATAAATGTAGTCTGGTGCAATCAAGCTGCTACTAGCTCATTGGCTGATCACCCCAGGAAATGGTGCCATATTAGGGACTCAGTGTTGATATCTCCTGCTGGTATATTTGCCACTCACCAGAACCTTGGTGAGTGGACATTCACGTGATTAAGCCCATTAATAACTACTATCTCTGCCACCCTGGCCTCTTTGTCAATGGGCCAATTGGGTAATGAAATTGATGGGCTGGAAAAGGAATTGGCTATTATATACAAAATGGGTGGTCTTGTCTGCTTGATTATTAAGCTCCAAATATGCCATGAAAAGGTTACCCTTTTAATGAGCATTTACACGAGACACGGGTCTCTTCATGTTCTTTGCCCATTTAGAGTGATTCATCCAAATACGACTTCTTCAAACGACTACTTCAACAGTGTTCTTTTTTTCTTTTATTATGTTTACTTTATGTGTATGAGTGTATTGCCTGCATGCGTGTAAATGCACTCATTTCATGCAGTGCCTGAGGACAGAAGAGGCTGTCAGATCCTCTGGAGCTGGAGTTACAGATGGTTGTTAGCTGCCATTTGGGTGCTAGAAATCAAAACTGGGTTCTTTGCAAGAGCATTCAGTGCTCCTAACCACTGTGCCATCTCCCAAGTCTCTCTCAAGAGTTTTCTAATAATGATCCTTTCAAGTCACTGACCATCCAGCCAAACCATTGGCTCTAGCCCATGAATCACTGTATAATCACACATCTGGTCATTTACCTTTCTAAGCAATATGTGCAACCATATGTACTACTCAAAGTTTTGACCTCTATAAATATTTCCTGTCAGTAGTATCCTTCAGAATTTTCCAGAAAGGGGCTGAAATACTGCAGCTGTCCTCTTCTGTGTGGTGCCTGTGTAACATGCAGAACCATCTGTAAACCAGGCCCCAGTCTTCTTGTCTTTGCTCATCTGGTCATACAGCATACCTTATGAGTCCATAAGTATGTGCTTAGCATCAGAAGGTGTGATGACAGGAGTAGGAACCATAGGCATTTGAACATCTTTATGTAACTTTTTTGTGCCTTCGTGACCTGCTTAGGCCAGAACGCATATTGATCTTTTCCATTTGATGGATTGCTGTTGTGTATGTCTAACTTTATGGCTTTGTTCTAGTCTGTCTTCGATTGCTATGACAAAACACTCTGACCAATCCCAACTTGGGGAGGAAATACTAACTTGGGGAGGAAAGGGTTTATTTGGCTCACATCTCCTAGGTCACAGTTCATAGGGGAGCCCAAGATCAAAACTCAGGGCAGGAACCTGGAGGCAGGAGCTGAAGCACAAGCCATGGAGGAACATTGTTTACTGGTTTGCTCTGCTGTGCCCACGCTCAATCTGATTTTTTATACAATATGGACCACCTGCTCAGGAGTGGCACCACCCACAGTGGGCTGAACCCTCCTATGTCACTCAACAATCAAGAGAATGGCCACAGACATGGTCACTGGCCAATTCAATGGAGGTAATTCCACAATTGAGGATCCCTGCACCCAGGTCTGTGAAGTTGGATTGCATAGTAACTTGGTGGCCCATGGTCAAACATTCAGATTCCACTAAGACCCAATATCAAGTCAAGAATTGTTTCCAAGAGGTAGAATAGTTGTGTGCACATGACAGCAGGGCCTTATTCCAAGATCCCAAGGACCCAAACTTGGATTCACTCGAGAAGGCCTCCCAAATGCTACAAACAGCGTCACTATCTGCTACTGATAAGGATTATCATCAGTCTACTGTCAGGTCTTCTGGATGATTCAGCCCAAGTAGCAGAACTTTTCCTTTTCTGGGCCCCACACCAAACTCTAGCAGCTTTCCAAGTCAGCCGGTGTATGGGGAAGAACAAATCGCCCATGGAGGGAATGTGCTGCCTCCAAAATTCAAAGAGGCCTACTAAGCATTGTGCTTCTTTATTGGATGTGGGAGAAGCCAGGTGTGACAGTTTACTTTTCATCTTAGAAGGAATATCTCTGCCTGCCCCACACCACTGCACTCCTACAGATTTCACTGATGTAGAAAGTCCTTGAAATTTGGTTGGATTTTTAAATTTCAAGTCCAGAGTCATAGCTAGTTACCTCCTGCTCACTTGGTCTAGTCAACATAAGGTCATCAGTATGGTGGACCAGTGTGATACCTTTACCTTGTAAAAGAGACTGGTAGTCAAGATCTCTAACTGATTTATAACACAAGGCTGGAGAATTAATATACTCAAAGGAGAGCAGTAAAGATGCACTGCTGACCCTGGTAGCTGAAAGCAAATTGCTTCTCTGGTCCTTACACTTAGGTATGGAGAAAAGGCATTTGAAAGACCAATAGCTACGTACTAGGTATCAAGAGATGTGTTAATGTGCTCAAGATGGAAACTGCATCTGCTACAGCAGTTGGAATTGAAGTCATTCCTTAAGTTTGCTTTAACCAACTGTAATTCTCCATAACCTACAATCTTTTTTATTTTTAGTTTATATGTATGAGTGTATTGCCTGCATGTGTGTAAGTGCACCCATGTCATACAATGCTCATGGAGGTCAGAAAAGGGCATCAGAACCCCTGAAACTGGAATTTCAGACAGTTAACTACCATATGGGTGCTGGGAATCAAAACTGGGTCCCCTGCAAGAGCAGTCATTTTTCTTAACCGTTGGGCCATCTTTCCAGTCCCCATCTTTTCTCTTCACAGGCCAAATAAGAGTTGAAGGGATACGTGGCAGGAGCCACCACCCCTGTGTTCAGTTCTGTGATGGTGGCACTAATCTTCAGTGCCTCCAGGGATAGGATACTGGGATTAGTTCACTATTTTCCCTGGTAGGGGCAGTCTACTGGCTTCCATTTGGTCTTTTCAGCCATAAAAGTCCCCACTGCACAAGTCGGGGAACTAATGTGGGGAATTCTGCCAACTTCTAAGTATATCTCTACCAGTTATACATTCTAGGACTGGGGAAATAACCACAAGATGAATTTGGGAACCCGCTGGATCCACTGAGTTGGACTGGACCAAAATCACCACTGATCACCTGACCTCCATAAGCTCTTTAATTGGAGGGCCACAGTACTTTTTGGAGTCTCCTAGAATCAAAGTCCATTTAGAACCAGTATCTAGTAGGTCACCAAAGGTCTTATTATTTCCTTTTCCTCAGTGTACAATTACCCTAATAAAAGTCTGTATGTTATTTTGGAGACAAATGGGAGAAAGATTAATGGTAAAACTTTTAAGTGTTATAACAATGTTTTTGCTCAAGGGGACCTGCCCTCCCCTTCGTTTGAGGGATTCTAGATTTGTAACCACTAGGTACATTGTTTTATCTATGCTTCCCTTTACAGTAATTACTCTCACCTTGTTTTTGGTAATTCCCTTTTGTTACTTGGCCCTTGCTACTTTGGTATTCAATCCGAGACTCATTGTATTTCAGAGATCCATTTGGTCAACAAGGTCCCCCACTGTAAGATATAGCATAAAGGGAAGATCAACAAGAGAACTCTTCAAATAGCTGGTGCCACCCTTACACATCTGTTTCTTACAGTTTTAGTGACAGGCCTGTCTTTTGGACCCCACATTATGAAAGATTAGGTTTTAAATGACAAATCTACAAGAGCATTTGAATTCTGTGAGTTTTTGAATCCCTTTATCAACACTAAGTCAAAGGATATCAGAACTCTTCATCTCATTCACAGTAGGCCATCTTTTGACCCATACATCAGCCGTCCAGCCAAACTCTTGGCACCATGTTTTTTAAAGTACGAGGGGTGCAACTTTAAACCCAGAATCTGTTAACAGGCCCATGTCAGTAATGGGCCTAGGTTTGTGTCCTTGCCATCATTATCACACACTTTAGATTATAGGTGGTATGGTATTAAGCAATCTATATTTTATCAACTTCTGTATTTGTTACACTATGCTTTTGTGATCTATTCATAGCTATACAAAAGATACCCAGTTCTTAAATTTTAATGGATGTTTAGTATTTCCACTACATTTTTATATTGATAAACATGTAGGTTTATATCCACTGGAGTCACAATTGAAAGCAGTTGATGTTCGGTAACTGGAGAGAGTTGATTAATGGACTATTTACAACTATACGTAATATTTTAGGGTAACTCTAAGGAAGGTGGAACATCTCACTGAATCAACAGTGCACCAGTTGACATACCTAGCCCAGACCCAAGCTTGTTATACCCCAAAGAGAGAAGGAAGGCATATCCAGTACATCATTGTTGCATGTATATGCTACCGTGGTTAGGGGCCATCTTCTCACCTCTCTGTGTCATTTGTGTTGGGTTTCTCGATGGTGTATACAGAACTGTGGCATTGCTTAGTCTTAGAATGAAGTTATTTTTCTTTGCTGAACACCAGTGTCTTGTACTTCACAATGGCTGTGTTCTCCCCAGCTCTGTTTAGGGGTTCTTTTTTCCACAGCCTCATCAGTGCTTGGCAAGTTCTTGCTGCCAAATGACTTCTAGGCGGTGTCTAAGAGTGGTCTCACTGTCTTTTCTTTGAAGAAGTGTGCCTCTATCTCCAATTTTCTGTACAGTGCTACTCTCCCAGTCTACCCCTAGTTTACCTCTGCTCAGACCTTGGCTCTTTCAAATGGAATTGATCTATGTCAGTTTTCACAGAGCTAGGCAAGCACTCTACCAACTGAGCTATATCCATAGCTCCATCCATAGAACTTTTTGATTGGTGTTTTTGACTGACATTACTTGGGGTGGAAGGATATCTTAAAAAAATGCAAGCCAAAGCTGCTCTGTGGAGAAAGCTTCACCACAAGACACTGTGTTGCTAAAAGTTCCAAGTGTTCTTCCTGATGCTGGTGATGCTCAGTGCTCACAAGTGCATTTGTCTCCATTTAACTCTTCATTCTACAACCTTTCATTAAACAGGAGCATGCTGGAGGCATGATAACTAAGGTAGGAACTTTACCTTTATGGTGTTCAAACTCTATTGGCAACATCTCTTGGAAATTCCACAGAACACTCACAAGTAGAGCCTGGTGTTAGTTATTAAAAGATAAACGCTACCGAGGGGGGATCAGAAAATTAGCTTTAGAAAAGTGAAGCTTTGACCTGATAATCTCCCTTACTATGATCAGCCATATAGCTGTACTCATGCACTAGTCTTAGAGATGATTTTCATTTCAGCATTGTTTGCAAGCGGAAAATAACGAAAGCTATCACATGACCCACTGGCCTGCTTCTATACTTGGCAAACTACACCAACTATACAAGTCTATGAATGCTGGTTCAGAAAAACAGAATCCTTTAGCTCATAAACAAACTCCTTAAAAATCTCATACATGTAGCAAGAAGTGACATGTTTATTTAGGCATAAAATAATTCTAGAAAATTTTCAATTATTTTTATTGCAGAGAAGCAAAATACCCAAAGTTTAGTGATTTAAGAAACCTGATTTTTACTTTTTTAAATTGAATTTGTAAATTTCATATAATATACTGTGATTGTATTTAGATTCACTCCCTTATCTCTACCCCTCTCACTACCATAACACAGTTTCATGTACTCAGTTTAGTCTGTGTTACTAACCTTGAGTTATAAGAGAGAAAAAAAATAAAATGCAGTTAGATGTGTTTAGAGTTTTCCTTAAAATGATAATTACTCTGTACAGGAAAGTTTCCTGTTTCCTGAATTCCTACTCAATCCTGTTTAGCAACTTGATGGTACTGGGTCTGGAATCTGTCATACCAAAGGCAAAAACATTCTGGCCTGTTCTTGAACTCCTGAGGCCCTTTAGGAAGTATAGTTGTAACATCTAGCTTGCAAAACAGGAGTTAGAAATGACTAGGGCCCAGTGAAAATGAAGAACCACACAGACATACTTTGTCATGCATGCCCATGTGCATAGAAAGTTACTAGAAGACTTACTGTAATGACTTTCACTCATAATACAGAAGGGCCTCCCTCTCACAAGCCTTCCAAGCCTGTTCTCTGTGGTCTCCCAGTAGTTGGCAGCTTTTCAGGCCGGGTTTCACCAAAGTGGCTCATCCTTCCTAGGAACTGTAATAGAGACTCGGGCTACAATGTGAGCAATAGGAAGGGGCTATTTTCCTCTCTTAATTTAATTTCCTCTACAGTTTCTTTACTGAGACCCAAATCTTGAAAAGTTCCAATCAGTACATGTTAGTGTTTTGAATTTTGTGTTCCTTTATCCTATTTTCATTTCAGAAATTTTAAATTTGAAAGCTTTCAAAGGATAAAGTAATTTAAAAATTGTTCACTGAATTTTTCACATGACAACGCCATGAAGAAATCCAGATAGTTCATTTTTTTTACATCCAAGCACACACAGTTGTCTGTGGGACTGTTTTACAAATGAAACCCTTTCTTCCACTGAAAGTTGTATTTTTGCTGGATAAATTTTATCTTGTGCTGTTTTTTGGCATTTAAGCGCTGTTAGGAAACATGGCATGAGCATTGGACTGAGTGTTTTGTTTGTTCAGTTGTACTGATTATTGATTATACTGTTGATAGAGTGCTGATGGTATTGACAGAGTTGGCAGTGACCTTGGCAGTGTAGTCTTAGAACCATTAGGAATTCCATTAGGAATTTGTCTAAGATTCCATTTGGTTGAAGTAAATAGAAGACTTGAAGAGGAAAGCAAGCTGCAAGTGAACTCCATTACTGTGGAGCTCCCTGCTGACTGGACATTCTTCAGCGACTTAAGTGTTGACACACTTGTGGGTCTTCAAGGTGACTCAGTTTTCTTGCTCCATTTTGTTTCTTGGTTTTCTGGAAGGCCGCCTTTGTGAGCAGCAGTGGGCTATTGACGTCCCTTGGCTTGAGCATGAGAGTGAAATGCTCCATTCACAGCTTCTCTTTCTTCATTAACTTGCAACAGGGAGCATCATTCTATGTTGGTGTCGATGAAACGTCACAATGAAACGTGATGATGACAATGAATGTGTGCGTGCTGGAACTGTGGAACTGTCCGACCATTCAGTGTATACTTTAATTTCCTGTGTTTTCATCAAACTGCAAAAGGGGAAGTGAAGAAAATTCCAGTGCTCTCAATTTTAAATAATAAAATTAGTATTAGAAAGATTGTAATGAAAAGATGGACAGATTTCTATCGTAGGAGTGTGCATGTGTGCGTGTGCGTGTGCGTGTGTGTGTGTGTGTGTGTGTGTGTGTGAATGTAGGTGCACGTGCACGTGGAGGCTAAAGGTTGGCACCAGGAGTCTTTCTCAATTGTTCTATACCTTATTTGGGGTGCAGGGTATCTTACTGAACCTGATTTGGTTGGCTAGGTTGATGGCTAGCAGGTGCCAGGGACTGGCCTGTCTTTGCATGCCCAGCACTGGGGTTGCAGTTGTCTGCCATCGTGCCCTGCTTTTCATGGGTACCAGGGAATGGAACTCAGCTCCTCCTGATTATGTAGCAAGCTCTTTACTAAGACATCTCTCCCTACCCCCTAGATTTCATTTTCATGTAGAAGAACTAGTCAGGTGTTCTAAAGAAACTCACAGAGCACATTCTTCTAGTGTGGGAAACATTTCTGGCGAATCAGAACCTGAAAGAACCTGTTGTTGCCCCGCCCCCAAAATAGTTCTTCATCCTTTTTGACTCCAGACGTGGCTGATGCTTCTTAGTTTGCTCTTCCCGCTCACTGGCAAGCTTCAGCTAATGGGCTCAGAGAGATCCACAGAATATTGGTGCCATCATTGGTCTTAGAATGTTTGGGGTTCTAATACCTGTACTGCTGTAGTTTGGGTCATAAATGAGTCACAGAACCTCATGCGTTGGACTCCAGTCTGTGGCTATATTGGTAGGAGGTAATACCATTAGGAGATGGGGCCTAATGGGAAGGAGTTGTGTCATTGGAGGTCTACTCACGAAGGAAATATTTGACCCCAAGCCCTTCCTGTTGAATTCTTTGCTTCTGAGCTGCCTTGAGGTGAACAGCATTCCTGTGTGCTCCAACAAGATAATCTGTGCTGAGAGAAGCCCAGAGCAACAGAGGCAAGACACCATGGCGTGAAACCTCTAAAGCCATGCACTCAAATAAACCTTTCATCCTTTCAAATGCATTATCTCATGTATTTTGTCGAAGGGTTAGAAAGCTAACAGACCCACCCACAAGCTTTCTTACCATTTCTACTGCTCAGGATACTATTCTCATGACTGCAGATCCATTTCCAGTAGTCAGGAAAATGATAGCCCACATATGCCCTTTGGTTTTCAGGGTGCTAGGTGAATATCTCTCCCTGTAGCCCCCAGATTCAGCTCCACTTAAAACCTCAGATTGTTATTTGGAAAAGGAACCTTTGTAAATGTTGTCTGATAGAGGTGATTCTGTTGTGGTTATGGTGATTGGGCCATAGATCCAATGACATATCCTTATGAGGAGAGTGGAGAGCACATGAGAGGCAGAGAAGGCTATGTAAGGATGGAGACACATAGTCAAGCCATGTAGCTAGAAGTCAAGTTATATTAAGGGTTACTAGAAGCCAGTGGAAGCCAGGAAGAGGCAAGGGGAACCCTTTCCTAGACTTGTCAGAGGAAGCATGGCCCTGCCAATAGTCTTGAGTTAAGACTTCTAGCCTCTGTTGTTTTAAGTCACCCAGTTTGTGGTACACATGACAGCCCTAGAAAACAAATACACCCACTGCCTCACTGTTCTGCTCGCCTCCAGCTGTTTTCTTTCTTGTCCTCCTTGCAAATACCTCTTCTTTCATCCTTCCCTCAGCCATTTCACATCTTTCCATTCAAACTCCCCCAGTTTAGAAACAGTGGATGTGTTTGGCTGGAGAGCACAACTGTCCTTTCATCCATATCTACCTTCTGGTAATAGCAGTGTGGTATTTCACAGTGCAGGACAGCAGAGCCCAGTAAATGATTTTATGACCTATTTTTCCACTGGATACTCAGATGAGATAATGGGGAAAAGAAGAAACTTGTAGGAACTTTCTCTCCATCTTGGGAAATACTTAGCAATCTTGTTTATTGAAGGCACAAGTTTTGTGAGCAAGTTTATCACATTAATTTTTATTACAGGAAGATTATTTTAGTTGATTTTTTTCTTCCAAGAAAAATTCTCATAGTGCTCACAATGTTTTAGGCTAAGTTCCAAGACAAAAGAAATTGCTTACCCTCAGACAAGGAATAGCTCATTAATTGGGCATTGGACCAAATGTTCTTTCTTTTATTTGCCCCTAGTTATATTCATTAGCTGCAATTTCTGTGTCATTGTATGCTTTACTATATGTTACAGTGCAGTTCAAGCAAGGTGATTTAAAATGTGGGTTTATAGAAAAGTAAAACCCACATTTCTTCCCAAACAAAGGCAAAGAAATGCTGCATTGGAGACCATATGAAAGATGCCTGGAATAACCATTGTGTACTATGACAAAAAGTAGTGCTGTGAAATTGTAGGAGGATTTTGGGTTTGTTATACTTTCATACAGCAGTTAAGAAAATTTCTGCCTCATTTCAACCTGGCTTAGCCCTGATTTTGTTATTCCAATCATTTTCAGATTTTAGAGCCTTTGAACCAGTATTTTTGCCTATATTTCAAAATTTTCTGCCTATGGATTATCTACTTAAGATGATCGCTACTATTAAGCATTACAGTATTACTTTCATTTTCTAACAGATTCTTGCATAGTTTAAAATGTGAAAAGGAAACCAGAATTTATAAATATATTAAATGTTTAAGTTTACCATATTTGAGAACTTAAGTCAAAGTTAAATTTGTACCTACAAGTTTGCCAAAGCATTTAGACTTTTAGTGATTTGATTAATGTCCTTTGTTGTGCAGTATGTGACTTAATGTTAGACTTGTTTCTCATCTTAAGGATCTGCAACTTTTGGCTTTTATGTATGATTAGAAGTTTAAGTGATGTTGTAGAATGGGTATGACATTCCTCTTAACACATTTTTCTTTAGTATTTGTGATACATCATAGTATGGTTAAAATTTTAATTTGATTTGGTTTTCTCATCTTTATGTTTTTCCTCCAGCCTTATACCTTAACTTTGCCCCACATCATGACATTTTCAGTTTGATATGTCCATAAGATGGTTTCTTTATGATCTCCTGCTGATAGTGGGGTGGGCACTGCTTATCTTCCTGTTTTGTCCCATGATTTCTGCAAGAAAGATGAGTGGATCAGTTATGCATAACTTCAGATGGGCAGAAAACCCCAAACTGACCTCGCTTCAGATACAGAAACTCTTTAATCAACATTGGTGATGGGAACTGGCATCACGGTCTGTGATACCCTCTTATTTTTTTGTTTTTCTCTCCCCCCATGGTTTTGTCTTCAACACAGTTTTCAGGTTAATATCATGGCTGTATTTCATCTAGCAAGAGGGGACAGAGGAATAAAGTAGAACATGGTCCTGTTATGAAGGATGCTTGTAGGAATCTCATAGCTGCTTGCCTCTTGTTAAAATTTGGTCAGATAGATGTATCTATCCCTGGGGTATAGGATTGAGTTTTATAAATGGTCATAATCTGGACTAATGATTTTTTTAGCCTTTTTTACAACAGGGTCTCTTTGTAGCCCCAGCTGGTTTAGAGCTCACTATGTAGACCAAATTGACCTCAATCTGACAGAGATCTACCTACCTCTGCCTCCAAAGTACTGCGATTAAAGACCTGCACCACCATGCCTGGCTTGGACTTTTGACTTTCAGTTACCATTGGCAAATTCACTGAACCATGTGCTCTTGTGACATGGGTACCTGATCTTGTTTCCTGGGAATCTTAATTTGCCACTCCACCCAAAATGATAATAAGTGAATGTGGTTGTGTTTGAGAATTAACATACCAAAGCACTGAAAGGCAGCATGTATCTTCACTGAAAACATGAAGACTAAGAAACGACATTTGACGTTGTGTGTATGAGATATTCTAGAACTAGGGATAAAAAGGCAGAATTGTCTGTTAAGGGTGAATGCAAACTTGTGCTTACCCAATTGAAACTGAAGAAACAGTTTTTGAATAAAATAATGGGCGAAGCCTGACCCAAAGACATAGTTTCAGAACACAGTTCCAAGAGATGTCTTGGAAAATGGGTGTCCTCTGAGTTCAGACTCACTCGTAAAAACTAGAGTCTGGCTGTTTTATTCAGGTATTAAATGTTGTGTGGAATGGTAATGTCATACTGAGAGAAAGTAGAAAATGTAGGTTTATTCTGTGTGACTGTTTGCCTAGCTAAGGACTTGGTGTTCTTCCTGTGGAAGAATTGCAGTCTTTGTCACTGCTATAGAAAGCAAAGGCAGAATGCCTTAGAGAGGGTCTCAAACACTACCATGGGCTAAATGTGTGGTCAGCCTTGTGTAAGACACCTGCTCTGAGATTCAGGATGTATTACATCCTTCGTTCCATAAATATTAATTCATCTCAGCTTCATGTGCAGCACTGTTCTCCATAGGGGATGAATAGGAAATGCGTAATACTGTCCTATTCCATGAAGCCTAATAATCTAATGCATGAGGAAGATGTTCTTTTCTCTCAGTGCCTTGGTTCATCTCGGACTTTTTAACATTTTTCTCTCCCCACCACACCCATCTCTACTTGGTGGATTTTATTTTCATTCTTACAGAGTCCAACATTCTGCAGCTCACTTAGTCCATGGCATGTTGTAAACTCTTGGTGAACCAGGGATGCCCAAAGCCTCTGCCCTGTCCCCTACTTTCTTTTCTTTATCCTAAATTATTGTATTTCTGTCTTTGTTTTAGGAAGCTTTTGCTAAGTTTATATCCTTCTTGAAATAACAGTTAAGACTAGAAAATAGTTTCAAAATGTAGTTTAAGCTATTTCCTTTTTCCTGTGTATGATTTATATGTTTTTGATTTTAAAATTTTGAGACAACATGATAAAATACATTAAAGAGTCTTTGGTACAATTTGACCCTGGGTATGAACTCCGACTCTTCCAGGTTCTTACTATGGGGAATTGGACATGGTTTCAAGTTCTCTAATGTTCTTTCTCATTTTTTTTAGGGGAAAAACCTTTTGTAAAGTTGTGATTATTTGTAGGGAGACCATGAAGGATGATGGTGAATTTCACTTGTCTTACTGTCGTTTTTGTTACTGTCCTTCTGAAATGAAAATATTGCTAGCTGATTTTGTTGATTTTTTTCCATGGAGCACTTTTAGCAGTGGTGTGACACACCCAGGGTAGGAAAAAGGACTGTCTAGGTTTTCTTTCCCCTAAAGGCTTTCTGATTTCCAATTGGTCCAAGGACTTGAAGATGGAAGAGCATGGGTGTGATCATCTTAGCTTTAACCCATGTGGACAACCTGAAGAAATCGTTTCTTTTTCAAAACTGTAGGGACAATGTATCAAAGTAGAACCCTCATGGTAACCCTGGAAACTTTTATACAAAGCTTTATTATCTAAGGACACATTTCCTCACAGTTTGGAGGATTATTTTTATTGTGCATATTGAAACATAGATAAAAAAAAGAATTTTATAGGAAGTAAATGACCTAGCCTAGAACACAGCACAGCTAAGAGTAGAGCTAGAATTCAACTCAGATTTCCCAGTAGCCATTTCCAGTGTCCTGGTTTCTGGCTCACAGGGAAAGAGTGCCTGCAGAGCTGAGACCGCTCTAGGACTGAGACATCAAGGAAGGCTTGACTTCGTTCTGCACATCACAGGGTACCTTTCTTTTTCTTTTTAAAAAGCTTTTAAAATTGAATTTGGCACAATATAATTTGGTATTTAGATTTTCCTCTATCCACACCTCCCCTTACTGCCCCTCACCCAATTTAATGTACTCTATTATGTATACTGTAGGAGAGGAAGTGCCAGGCTTAAGCACAGGCTGCATTAGAGAACACAGCTTCTGCTTTGAGAGCGTAGTCCATGCTTCTTCAAAATAGCCAACCTACAATCTGCCCAGATGAGAGGATCTATCAGGAAGCAACACACCAACTTATGGGACACTGGGGGCAGGGGGAGAGGTATATAAGGCTTGCTCTTCCCAGCAATAAACGAGTCTGCAGCACCTCACCTAGTGCCTGCTCTCACCTGACTCCCAGTGTCTGTGTGTTGACTCTGCACCTCTCACCCCCACCTCGGCCAGAACCCTCGTTCCCTGCAGTCCCTCGTGGGCTGGACCCACGAGGAAACCTGCAACAGTATATATTATATGTATATAATAAGGCCTATCGAGTTTAATTTGTGTCCCCAAGTGTCCTTCAGTGTGGGTCCATCCACTGGAGCTTGGTAACCTACCAAGAGTCCCATCTTTGAAAGATGCCTTCTTCCCCCACCCAGCTGCCACTGGTTGCTGAAAGTTCTTTAGGTTTTGCTGGAGTTTCTGACCAACTTCTCCAAGTCTGTGCTGGGATTTTGTCTTGTTAGAGCTTATATGGTACATGTGCATGTTGTTGCCATTGCTGTTACTTCATATGTGTAACTGACCAGCTCTCTGGAGCATTGTTTCCTTGGTGTCATCCATGCCCTCTGACTCAGAATCTTTCTGGACCTCTTCCACAATGATCCCCAGCCTTGGGAGGCAGAAGTTTGATATAGGTGATCTCTGCAGGGATGAGCATTGTGCAAACTCTTGCTCTCTGCACATTGACCAGTTGTGGGTCTCTGTGTTAATCATCATCTGTTGCATAAGGAAGCTTCTCCAGTGACAGGTGAGAGATGCATTCATCTATTGGTATAACAAGTCATTAGGAGTCAGTGTACTACTGTAATTATCTAGAAGAGAACTGATGTTAGGCTCTCTCTCCCCCATGCCCTGTGACCTGTCTAGCCTCAGGTTTTTAAGCTTGATATCAATGTGTGGAGTGGGCTCCATCCTATTAAACACACCGTTTTTGTAGTTTTTGCCTTTTTGGGGTGTCTTTTGCTCAATAGTTGGTTATGATCTTTGTTTATGGGAAGAAGCCCTGATTAAAGTCAGTCACTTACATTTCTTGTTTCTTATTAGTTAGTTTTATTTTACACATCAAATGCTGAAGCAAAATTTTATGTGATATGTAAAACACAGGCCTTCTTTCAATGTTATCTGAGTCATTGATGGCTGTAATCAGGTCACACAGCAGAACAGTATGAGACTTTTGTACCAGCATGTGTAGAATTCAGAGATTCAGAGTTTTCTCTGTGCTTATCTTTGTGGAGTTTCATTGGACCAACCACATTATCTCTTCTATAGAATATATTTTTAAAATAACTCCTGCTATAGTATATTTTCAAATATCAAGTGTGTTTTCATATATTTTCCTTAACATATTCAATGTCTTTTCCTTGAAGACAACTTTACACAGTATGCAGTTATTTTCTGGGTTGAACAGTGACGTCATACTCAAAGTACAGAGTCTTGTTGCCAAGTTTCCTGGTGAAGTCATTGTCAGTTGGTATTCAAAAAGCCACATCAGTTGAAATTATTTCTCATGATGTCACCCTGTGTAGGGCTAGCATGCAGGAGATAGGATTCTCTCCGACTTTCAGGGAAATGACATGTACAAGTAGCTACCATTTGGCAAAATATCTTTGAGAGACTCATATGAGCAATTTCATTAAAGATCTTTTTATTTTTAATTTATGTTGATTGGCCCAATTGTCTCCAGTTCCTTTTATGAGGTTGAAGTCCCCCTCCCTTTATATTTAGACAATTTTTAACATGGAGAAGAGTCAAAGGAATTGTACTGTGAAAACCTACATAACCATGAATGGATTGTACAAATAAGATTTTGCTAAGTTTATCACACATTTATTTGCTACCTATTGTTCTACATAGATGGGGTTTTTAAACATTCCTAGAGAGTAAAGAAAGTCAGCTGGAATCTTGGAGGAGAAAAATGAGAGTTTTATTTATTCAAGAAGATATTTTGTCAGAGAAAGAGCTATTGAAAAATTAAGTAAAATTTTAGAAGCAGTGGTGGTCAAATTATGAGTATGAGAAGTAGCAGGTGTAGGATACTCAGTGTATAGTTGAAACCATGTTGCTAACTAAAGGAAGAGAATGTAAGTTAGAATAGACACTAAGAAGCACACTTCCTAGTGGCTATTTTTATTATGGGATACTTCATTGCACAACATCAAATAGTCCAGAATATGATCCAAAGTGAAGGGCACTGTTACTGTTACGAACATTCCTCTGGCCTGCCAGCAATCATTGTCAATAGATTCTATTATAGTTATTTTTTAAGATTTATGTATTTGTACTTATGTGTGTGCATGTATGCCAGTGTGAGATTATGGGTAACACGTGTGCAGGTTCCCACTGAGGACAAAGCACATCTGATCCCTAGCACCCAGAGCAGAGTTGTGAGCTGCCTGATGTGAGTGCTGGGAAGTGAACTATGGTTCTCTGCAAGAGCGGTAAGAACTCCTAACCGCTGAGTCATTTCTTCAGCTCCTCAATTTTCGTTTTCAGAGATTCCCAGGAATAAGAGATGTGCAACTCTGTCTCTTCATTTTTCTATCAGAAAGCTATTTTTTTTTTTCAAAAACAACAATCCTTAATGGTGGCTGTAATAGTTAACCTTGGCTCTCACTTTTCAATCATCCTGGGCTTTGACAAGCCAATAGATTGATGCCCCTCAAATTTTTATGTCTTTGTTTAATGAAATATAGATCAGAAAATCAGACAAACTTTTGCAAAGTATAGTTAAAGAAAAAGAAAATTCAAGTGAAAAACACGTTCCCTCAAGCAATGGGTCATGGGCCCTTGAGAATTCATCAGCAAGTTTACAAGGTTAGTATTGGCTCTTTATGCATAGAAAAACTCTATGGGTAGTGAAAATATTTTGCTGGTCACTTGACATAGTGCCATGTGCTGTGGAGAGAGGTTATTAAAATGGTTGCTTCAGGGACTAGAGAGATGGCTCAGTACTTGTGGTACAATCATGAGGACAAGAGCTTGGTTCCTGGCACTCAATCAACAAGCCTTTCTTCCTACAAAGGCCTCTAAATCCAACTCTTAAGGCTCTGGCACCCTCTTCTGTCTTCTCCATGCAAAGGTACAACCTGGAGCCTGTGCATGCAATCTCTCTCTCTCACACATATACACACATATACACACATACACACACACATACACACATACACATAGAATATATTTTTAAAGGTCACATTTAAAAAAAATGGTTACTATATGGTCCATAAATTGTCATTCTTTTGTCTTCTTTTCCTAGATTTTTACATATGACTTAAATCTCTTTTTGGAATTACATATTACTCAAACCCTAAAAACAACGTTCTAACAGTAACATTCTATTTCTACAACAAGTTTATTACTGTTTTTTATGTGTATGAGTGTATTGCCTGCATGTGTGTAATGCACCCGTATCATACAGTGACCATGGAGGTCAGAAGAGGGCTTTGGATCCTCTGGAACTGGAGTTATAGACAGTTGTTAGCCATCATGTGGGTGCTGGGAATTGACCTGGGTCCTATGCAAGAGCTACCAATGCTTTTAACCACTGAACCACCTCTCCAGCTCCCAATTTCTGTAACATTAAGATGATAAATTTAAGGTGGTGGAGAAGATGTAGTGGTTGCCAGGGCCCAAAGAGAAGGGAGCAGAGGGGCATGGGCTTGGCTATAAAAGGGTAGCACAAGTGAGCCATGAGGAGTTATGAAATGCTTCTGAGTCTTCAGTGTAGTAATGGATACATCAACACACGCATGTGACCAAACTGTACTGAACTAACACACACACATACTGTGATGCAATGTAACAAACTACAATTACAAATAGCAGGGACAGGTCAACTTATAATGGGAAGCAGTATATTTTGGCTTACAATTTTGGAGGTTTTCATTCTTGATCAATTAGTCTTACTGCTTCTGATCTATGGTAGAATAAAACTGCATACCTCCCATCTGGGAAGAAAAAGTGAGAACAGAAAGAGAAGGAGTTGGCTTCCCTAACCCATCTTGGAACATACGCTCAGTGACTTGAAGACCTTGCCATGGGGCATATTACTTAAAAGTTGCACCACCTCCCAACCAAGTAGCACCATTCTGGGAACAAGCCTTAAGCACATGAAAATTTGGGGTGACCTTTAAGACACAAACTATAGCATATACACACAAGCATATGAAAAACTGGAAGTAGAAGATTGATGAATTATCAATTAAAAAGATTATGCAATAAAGAATTACTTTCAGGGGCTGAAGAGATGGCTCAGTGGTTAAGAGGACTTGTGCTCTTGCAAGGGACTGAGTTCAACTCCCAGAACCCGTATTCATCAGCTTACAATGGCAGGTAACTCCAGCTTTAGAGGATTCTGACGCCCTCCTGCATGCACACATGCACAAACCCAGACAGAGATGCACAAACACCTGACTAAAAATAAACTCTTCTAAAAGAAAGACTTGTCAAAACAAACTCGGTAAAGCATGAATGGAGTAGTTCTGCAATGCTTCCTATAACTGCAAGTGAATCTACAGTGATCTAAAAGTAAAGAAAATGTTTATTTTTTTATATGCAATGGTTTTCTTTGAAGAAAATATTTCTCACTTCAAAACATTTACTGTATTGGGCATTTTTTTCAGTCTTGTGATGACAATGATGAATAACTTAAAACTCAAAGAGCACAATAAGACAACTTTTTCCAGTCTTACGGTAATTTTAATTTCTATCTTCTTACATATATATTAGTAGAATGGTCCCAGTTCTTCCCTATGAACATTTTACAAAAGAAAAACAGTTTTTATCAGAATGAAAATGAACCTTTATTTGTATAAAAATGAAATATGCTAAGTTTAGCATATTTCATACTTTGTATCTCTAGAGAATATACTTACATTAAATACTGATGAATTACTATAGACAAAAGGCATGCATATTGATTTCTCATTGATTAAATACTGCTTTTGGCAATGTGAAATATAAAAATTCCATCAATGTTGATTTACTAACTGATGTCTTGTATTTAGCATGATTTAAAAGGAAATATGGCAATCATTTTTTTATGTCTATCTAATCACTAGAGACGTTCCAAAGCAACTGAATTTTTATAAATATTGCTATGGTATCCTTAAAACTCCATTGTTTGATAAAGTAGGGTATTTAGAATTTTGACAGTTTCTACAAGTAAAAGAAAGGTATTTTCAGAATTGCAGTAAAATAATTCTTGAGTAATTGGGCATACTGCTACCCAACCATATACATATGGTTGACTGTGTGGCCAGTCTAAGGAATGCTACATAGCATTGCTGTATTCAGAACTCTAATGTCCATTGAGTGTCCAATGTCTTGGTCCATTGGTGATCATATCTCTATCCAGAAATGAAGCCATGTCACTTTTTCTCCGACTACATGTCTACCAGTCAGTCTTCTGCTTACCCAATTACTGTACCTATTATGGTCTGTTCATCCCTAGCCAAATTTTGAACTAGTGAAAAAGAAGTAAATTTGTTGTTACTGAGAATCAATGTAGAATAATAAAAGCCATTTGTTACATGGTTACAAATCTAGTTGGGATTATAGGAATGTTGAAATCCATCAGCACCTTCTAGGATTAATCCAGATTAATCTGGGTTCAGGGAACCCTCATGGTATCAATAAATGAACATCTCAAAGCTCTGTTAGCCCTTTAACAAAGCTACAGGATGCACAAAGAAAGAATAAGTAGCAATAATTAGTACTTTTCACAGTGCTATGGTAGAGGAGGTTTGTTTTATTTAATCATTTATTGCTTTTTATTTTACTGTAAATGAAACAGAGAAAAGCCACAAAATGAAACTAACTTGTTTCCATCTTTTTACTGATCAAATTTGCCACAATTTTCTATTTTATTCTGAAATTAGACTCCCCTCTAAATTTTTAATTATATCTACAGTTTCTTAAGATCGGCAGTAATAGAAAAAATAATAGTAACTTTATTGAGCTGGTGATGTGAGGTAGGTATTACACAGCACTTCACACACAGTCCTCAGACAAGTTAGGCACATCTTTGCATTACCTTCATAGATGACAAGAGGTGGTTTAGGAAGGATGAATACTTAAAGTGTAGGTTGTACATCTACCATTGGATTCTCCTGACTTTGCTATGCTGCTTTATTTAATTTTGATTTTTAATCTCAGCATTTAAAATTTTTTGTTCTTGATTCATAGGAAAATTTGTGTACCCTATACAGAATGCCAGCTGGTTTTCTGAAACAGTCTTTTGGTTGACATTTTCTCAAAATGTTGCCTGATTTTCCTTGTTTTTCCCAAGATCATTTTTTTTTCCGTCTTTATTTACCCAAGTAATGTAAAGTCTATCTAGACTTGTATTTCCCAACAGACAGGGTGTGTAGCTTGTTATGGCCTGCTCACTTACTAATGAATTAGAAGATCTCATCCACGGTTTTATACCTAGAAAGTGCGTTGCTCTGATTCCAGTGTGTGGTGACAGACATTGGACTAATGTAGCTTTGAGGAATTCTCTTTTACTTTGTTTCTAAGTTTCTGAACCTGAGCCAGTTAATGACGAAGAAGTCTTCACATCTTAGTGTGCACTGCTACCAAGGCTCAGTTTCCCTGCCTTTATTCCCCATCTCATGGTACTGTGCACATACAGCTATATGTATATATTCTGTACCTCTTGGGATGCAGTGTGCTATTAGCATTTCCTACCTTTCCTCGGGTGTCTCTGTGTGTACATATGTATGTGCATGTTAGTGTACTATCTTTCAAAGTATCGTAGTTTCAGAATATATATCCAAAGAGAAGAGATGCACAGAGGATGAAAAGAGTACGCTGTATCACACAGCTTTGTTTATCTCATAGAGAAGTGGCCGCCAGTTTTCTGGTTACTCCAATTGCCAGATTTCCCAGCCTACTCATTCAGATTTCAGAGTGCTGTGTCAACTGGTAAAGTAGGCAGTGACTGTTTAGGTTTCTTAGTTTAGCTCTATTTGTATTTTAGTTAGATTTATTTATTAAATGGTGGCAGCATGTTATTCATATTTATTGGAGGTGCTTTGAATATATTTATTTCTGCATACTCTAAGAGCAATTATTGTGATGTTGGGAAAAGTTGTTTTGTATACTAGTCAGCCCCATACATTTTTAAGAACAACATCCACAGTTGAATTTTGAGGATTAATTAACCTTCAAGGATCTTTGGCAAGACTCCTAACATATTGATATTCTTTATTGAGTTTTTAAGCATATGTTTTAAAAATATAGAAGTGTATATAACTGCCTCAGTATGTTTTATATAGGTTTTTGCTTTTCTACCCCAAGTATTTCTAGTGCTTACTCTTAGTTGCGTTGGCTCCTAACACCTGATGTTCGTCACTAGATCTTTCTTGTGAGGCCATTTTCCCGAATACCGCTTTAAGAATTCTTATGATAAGACTTTACTGCTCCTTCCACAACTTTGACTATTTATGTCCTGTTTTAATTTTATTTCCCTTGTGCAGAATGTTTTGTTTATGTGCATACAGTAAGTCTATAGAGACCTGAGCTTAGATAGCAGCCCAGCAGAAATAAACAAATACAACAGAAATGGAGTGCTCAGTGGGTTGTCTGTTGAAATCTAATTTCTCTGTGCTGTCAGAAGAGGTAAGTTTTAAAGGAAATAGGAAAGAGATGTGATATTAGAGGATATTTCTCAGACAATTTTTATCATTCAACAGAGGTACAATAATGCTTCCTGGAAGAGGAAACAAGCCTGAGCCCCAAGATACAAAGGGTAGCAAGAGCCTTCGGGAGGTCTGGTTTCAGACACACCATCTAGCTGTACTCTAATAAGCAAAAAGGAGAGACAGTCAATGCACACCCTTTAGTAGGACTTAAGGCTATGTGCAGTAAAAACTTTTTTTTTTCCTTTTGAAAATCCTATTTTTTTTCATGAGCTAAGAAAATATACATGAGTACTGTTAAGTATTAAATGTTTTTATAAAATGAGATCAGAAGTAGTTTTGAATGGTATACTAAATGAGGTAGAAGACCTAGTTGCAGATTAAAAATGTGTCTTATCTATAGACTATTCTTTTTGAGGATGTTTTTAGAGATTGTCTTATATGAGTATTAGGTTATTTTTGAAGTTTAATATTTCTTATTAACAGTAACAAACCAGAAAGTAATTTAATAAAGAAGTCAATGTTAAGCCTATGAAAACCTTCTTTGTTAGTAGTACGTCCACATAGTACATGCTATATTAAAAATCTATAATGACTTTCTTTGTAAAAGTAAGACCGTAAAAATAATTCCTGTAACAAGTACTAAGATGAGATGTTATAAAGAATTAGCAGAGTATAACGTTGTGTTATAGTCCCCTGCTGCATCATTAAGTTCTGAGAATTCGCATATATTAACAGAATCATTACATTTCTATTTCCTTAGTTGTTCTTTTTAAAGCCTCTGGCTTGGAATGCTATGAAAAGGTTCAGGGACCTGCTCAGTGTGTTCATGGACTGATCATACATGCTAAGAGCATGTAACTTTCTTGCTTATATGATAAAACTCTTAGGGCAAGTGTGAAAATAAAGAAAAAGTAGCTGGGATCTCACGTAGGTGGTGCTGCTTCTGTCTATGTGGATATGTGACAGCTTCATCCATGTAAATTGAGTGATCTGTGGTTAGCCCATGTCAAACTATATAAATGCTAACTCGTTTTTAAAAAAATTTATTATTTTTATTTTATGTGTATGAGTGTATTGCCTGCATGTATGTGCGTGCACCCGTGTTGTGCAATGCCGTGGAGTTCAGAAGAGGGCTTCAGATTCCCGTGGAACTGGAGATAAGGACGGTTCATAGCCACCATGTGGGTCCTGGGAATTGAACCTGGGTCCTCTGCAAGAGCAGTCAGCGCTCTTAACCACTGAGCCATTCTCCAGCCCCCAAGCTAACTCTTTTTTAAGGCTTGTTTTTTCTTGGGAAAAAGGAATATTCTAGAGGAAGACATTTTTGCAACATTTCTCTCATTTGTCCTATCGGTAGTTTAAATGTCGGGTCAGTGTCTGGAGACATATTTCTCTAAGG
>NW_008342641.1:103532-116926 GCF_000622305.1 Nannospalax galili | reverse complement strand
TACATTTCTATTTCCTTAGTTGTTCTTTTTAAAGCCTCTGGCTTGGAATGCTATGAAAAGGTTCAGGGACCTGCTCAGTGTGTTCATGGACTGATCATACATGCTAAGAGCATGTAACTTTCTTGCTTATATGATAAAACTCTTAGGGCAAGTGTGAAAATAAAGAAAAAGTAGCTGGGATCTCACGTAGGTGGTGCTGCTTCTGTCTATGTGGATATGTGACAGCTTCATCCATGTAAATTGAGTGATCTGTGGTTAGCCCATGTCAAACTATATAAATGCTAACTCGTTTTTAAAAAAATTTATTATTTTTATTTTATGTGTATGAGTGTATTGCCTGCATGTATGTGCGTGCACCCGTGTTGTGCAATGCCGTGGAGTTCAGAAGAGGGCTTCAGATTCCCGTGGAACTGGAGATAAGGACGGTTCATAGCCACCATGTGGGTCCTGGGAATTGAACCTGGGTCCTCTGCAAGAGCAGTCAGCGCTCTTAACCACTGAGCCATTCTCCAGCCCCCAAGCTAACTCTTTTTTAGTATGAGTGTATTGCCTGCATGTATGTGCGTGCACCCGTGTTGTGCAATGCCGTGGAGTTCAGAAGAGGGCTTCAGATTCCCGTGGAACTGGAGATAAGGACGGTTCATAGCCACCATGTGGGTCCTGGGAATTGAACCTGGGTCCTCTGCAAGAGCAGTCAGCGCTCTTAACCACTGAGCCATTCTCCAGCCCCCAAGCTAACTCTTTTTTAAGGCTTGTTTTTTCTTGGGAAAAAGGAATATTCTAGAGGAAGACATTTTTGCAACATTTCTCTCATTTGTCCTATCGGTAGTTTAAATGTCGGGTCAGTGTCTGGAGACATATTTCTCTAAGGCAATCAGACCAGTAGGGCTTTCCCTAAACCTTCCCATGCACATTAGCTTCTTAGTAAATTGGATTATCTGCAGATAACATGTAGATTTGTTTGTATGCATATATATATGTACACATAATTAACCAGTTCAGTTTATATGGCAACACTTTGACTTCTGAAAAGTGGCTTACTATTTGGTTTTTGACAAGCAGTCAGTTATGAGAAAATTAAATGATCAGAACTGTTATTCCATAGATTTCTGTATTTGGGGGCTAGATGTTGAAAAGGTGCCAAAACACTGTCAGGCAAGTTTCCAAATGTACTTTGACCCTTAAAACAGGCCTCCTTTTCTAGAGCCAACTATTGACTTTAAAGATTTATTTTTATTTTAGTTGTATAAGCATTTTGCATGCATGTATATAATACACCATGTATATGCAGTGTCCATAGAGGCCAGAAGAGATGTTGAATTCCCGGAGCTGAATTTTGGATGGTTGTGAGTGATTAGAGTGGAATCTGGTGCCTCTTCAAGAGCCGCATGCACTCTTAACCAGGTTTCAGAAGTTAGTTCATCGTCTCTCTCGTCTGACAGGAACCAGTTCCTTTGAAGCAGCAAACTAGTGAGAAACTTTGTACTCTGTGGCTTAAATTTGTTTTGACTTCTTAGCCTCTAAGTGCCTGATAACTATCAATGGTCCTTTAACTGTTTTAAAAGGACTTGTTATTATAGGGCACAGATAGTCACACTTAACTAGAAGTTTTAGAACTGGTACAAACTAAACCTATGAGTAAAAAAATTGAAAAGAGAAAAAGAATCCTTCATCCATAAAATATTTGTACTATTACTGGAAGAGTACATGTTTTATGACTTTATGAAAGTATTTTTTTCATGTCAATAGCTGTTTTTAAAATGTGGTCAAATTTAAGCAGCCCTGAAAATTTTGCTAACTGGAGCCTTTATTCAATTTTTTTTATACATTTTAGTTACTTTTTAGTGGTTATTCTGCCTGTATACTTGAATATGCTTGTCCACAGATACAATTTTTAATCGCTTAAATATAACCATGATCAGGAAGAGATCTGTTGTTTCTCTCATTTTTATGAGGGGAAGGCCACTTCAAAGCACACTATGTAGGCATTTTCCTTCTGGAATTCTAGTCATGTTTAGATATGTCCATTTTGAAAGGTTTCCAGGTTTGGGGTTCAGGGAGAACACTGAAGAGGTTTGTTCTTCTGTGTAAGAAGTTTAAAAAAGTGTTATTAACACCATGGACAGACAGCCACATGGAAGAGCTCTGAGGAGGGTTCAGGCCCAATGACATAATTAGGCAGAAGACACAGCAGAGGCTTTGAGAGTTCAGGCCAGTGAGGCAGAGTAGGATTCCCTTCTTCTAGGTCTCAGAGGAAGGGGGAGGTTTCGTGTTGTCAGGCTGTCTCTGATTTCCTGGGTAGCAGGGAATGGGGAGGGAATTCCGAGATAGAATATGGGTCTCTGGAGTAAAGAGGAGGGGACACAGTAGTGTATTCATCGGAAGGGTGGGAGATGTGCCATTGAGCTCTGCTGTCTCTAAGCCTACCAACCTAAGCTGCCTTGGGGAAGTGAGGATGGTGCTGTCATCCTCCTGGAATCTGGTACCTGTGAGCAGAGCCCTAAACTGGATGCTGGTAGGGTGTCTCCTTTACTAGTTGACCACCATCAAGTATCAGAGTAGAGACCAGAGAGCTGCAGATGGGATAGGTAGACCTTGAGCAACCTCTGCTCCTGGTCTGGAATCCTATCTCTATCACTCTGTAATCTTTTTTTTTTGTCTTTTTGAGACAGGGTCTCCCTGTAGTACCAGCTGACCTGAACTCACTATGTAGACCAGGCTGGCCTTGAACTCACAATGATCTGCCTGCCTCTGCCTCCCGAGTGCTGGGACTAAAGGTGTGTGCCACCACGCCCAGCTAATCTTTTTAATCATGAAACTTTCATTTTTAGACTTCATTAAGATTAACAAACTGTACATATTTAAGGCATAAAGTATGATGTTTTGATACAGTTATACATTGTGAAAGAATTTTTACTGTCAGGCTACATAGTATACCCATCACCTCAATACTTACACATTCTCACCAAACACACAGAGGTAAGTTGTAAATTTTTAGTAATTTTCAAGTGTACAATACAGTATTATTAACTATAGTCACTGTTACACATTACATATCACAATTTATATCTTTGTATGCAGCATATACATGCATACTATTTGTGTGTGTGTGTGTGTGTGTGTACATGTGTGTTAGTGTGGAGGACAGAGGTGGAGGTCAGGTATCTTCCTCAATTGTTCTCTACCTTAATTTTCCAAACAGTGGTCACTCACTGAACCTGGAGCTCACCAATTAACTAGGTTCACTGGCAAGTGGGCTCCAGGGACCAGCCTGTCTCTGCTTCCTCAGTGCCTGGATTACAAATGTACACTTCTGCACCAGCTTTTAAATTGTTTTTTACTCTATACCAGGATTCTGATGTGTGCAAAGCAAGCACTTTACCAACTAAGTCATCTCCCCAGTCCCAGAATTTATGTCTTACAACTCAAACTTTGTTTTCTTTGATAAATAAGTCTTTGATCTCCCCCTCCCCAAATGCATCTACCATAACCACCATTCTAATCCATGCTTCCCTGAGTTTGACTTCTCTGGAGTCTATATAAGTGAGACAGTAATCTATTGATGAACACAGGTTATTTGCACACCTTTCCTTGGTTACTATGAACAGTGTACCATGAACATGTTAAGGACAATATATATTTGAGATACTGATACCATTTTCTATGTATATATGCCCAGAAGTAGAAATGCTAAGTCATATGGTAGTTCTATGTTCATTGTTTGAGAAACATCAGTACTGTCTTCCATAATGGCTGTAATTTATATCTCTACCAACTATGTCCAAGGTTACCCCCTTCTCTACATCCTTGCCAGCCTTTATCTTTTTTATAATAGCCATTCTAAGAGATATGAAGTGGTATCTCATGGAATATTGATTTACATCACAGGATTAGTGAAGTTGAACACTTTTTCATACACCTGTTGGCCATTTATGTGTCTTTTATAAAAAGTTCATTCAGGTTACTGATCTACTTTTTAATTTTTGTTTTATGATGTATGTATAGTGTGTGTGTATGTATGTTGGTGTATATGTGTATGTGTATGCACGTGTGTAGAGGCCAGAGGTGGCTGTCACTTGTTTTCCTCCATTGCTCTCCACCTTATATTTTGAGGCTGTCTCTCGTGAACCTGGAGCTCACCATTCAGCTAGGCTGTCTGGCCTGCAAGCTCCAGGGATCCTCCTGTCTCTGCCTCCCCCATGCTGGGATAACAGATCCACCACCAAGGCTGGCTTTTTAGAGGCTAAAGAGCAGAACTCAGGTCTTCATTTTGCATGACAAGCACTTTGCCAACTGAGTTATCTCCTCAGTCCCTGGCCCATTTTTAAAGTGGGTTGTTTTCCTGCTACTGAATTGTAGGGCTTCCTTATAATTTTGAAGATTGTCTTAGATCCTTGGGTCGGTATAACCCAATGTCATAAACTGCATATTTTTTACAAATAAAAATGTATTTCTCATAGTTCTGGTGGCTGAGAAGTTCAGGATCAAGGCACTGTGACGTGGATGGCAGCTGCTAGGTGTGTTCTCATATGTTGGAAGGGAAAATAAACTCGCTATTTGAAAAGAGCCTTACCCTACATTCATAAGAGCAAAGCTTCATGGCATCCCATAAGCCCCACCTCACACTACTTGAGATTAGGTTTCATCAGGTAAATGTGGAGAGATACAATCATTCTTGTGGATATTAGCTTATTCGAGTAATGGTTTACAAATGCCTCTTTCCATTCCTTAGTCTTCATTCTGTAGGTCATCTGGGTGAACTTTTTGCTGCACAGAACTTTTTAGTGTGAGGTAGTCTTATTTCTCTTTGTCCCTGCTCTTGCTGTCATTCCAAAAATCATCACAGATCAATTTTATGGAGATTTTTCCTATATTTTCTTACATGAGTTTTATGATTTCACGTCTGATGCTTCAGTTCTTAATTCATTTGGGCTTGAGTTTTGGTATATAAGTCCAAGTTCATTGGTTTACATTTTCATTGGAAAATTGCGTACCCAATTTTCCAACATTATTTGTTAAAGAAATTACTGTTTTTGATGGGTGTTCTTGGCACCCTTTTGAGGATCTGAAGATCTGTGGATTTATTCCTAAGCTCTCTGGATCCCCATAACCAAACAGTTGTAGCATACTTTGAAATCAGGAAGTGTGATGCCTCCAGCTTTGATTTTCTTGCTAAATATTGATTTAGCTAGTTATACATATGTAAAGCATTTGGATTTTCGTAAACGTGCTGAATCTGTAGATTACTTTGGGTAACGGACATTTTGATAATTTTGTCTTCTAATCCATGGGCATGGGATACCTTTTCATTTATTGAAATCTCATCTTCAGTTTTGTATTTTAATATTCATATTTCATGTCCTTGGTTAAATTTATTTCTCAGTGCTATTTATGTATTTGAGACAGGGTCTTGTTGTTTAGCACAGGCTAGCCTGGAATTCACTATGTGACCCAGGCTGGACTCCAACTCATCCTTCGGTCTCTATGCCGAGAGTGATGGGTGACAGGAATGTGCTCCTACATCTGGTTTATTCTATTCTTCTTTAAAATGCAATTGTATTCAGGATTGTGTGGGCATCCTTTTTGCATACTGCTTACATGACTAGAATTACAATTGGTTTTTATATTAACTTTTATATGATGAAACTTTCCCATGATTCTATCATTTTCTGTCATGGTATCTTCAGGGTTTTTGAAAAGGTCATGACATTTGCAAACAGCGATTTTTAACTTTTTTTCTGACTTGAATGACTTTAATTTGATTTTCTTGCATTCTATCTAAGAATTTTAGTACTATGCTGAGCAGAAGAGGCAAGGGTAGATATCATAAAGCTTTGAGTGCTTCATCCTTGACTGTGATGGCTATGGGCTTGCCATAGTTAACTTTTACCATGTTGGGCACATTCCTTCTGTACCTAATTTGCTGCAAGTTTTTAATCAAAGCAGGATGTTCAGTTTTGTCAGATGCTTTTTGTTTCTATTAAGTTGCTCATATAATTTTTATAGTTTATTCTACAAATAGGTTACATCACATTTGTTAATATGCATACATTGAGACATTCTTGTATATCAGGTGTAAGTTTCACTTGTCCTGGTTATGATTCTTCTGATGTGCTGTTGAATTTGGTTTGCAGGTATTTTACGGCAGGGTTTTGCGTGTATGTTTATCAGGGATATTGAGCTATAATAGATTTCTTACAAGGCCCTCTTCTGGCTTTGGCATCAGAACAATGCTGGCTTTCTACAGTGAGCTCAGATGTACATTCCATTATGGTTTGGATGTGGTGGGAGTGTGTAACTCACAGTTTCAGGTGCTGTGAGAGCGATCTGCACTATGGTGGTGTAGGGTGGAAGAAACTGTTGGATACAGGGTCCAGTAGAAGGCAGTTAGGTCCAGGAGGCATGATTCTTAGAAGGAATTAATGTAATTCTCTCAGGGTGCATTTAGTTCCTATACAAAGGGGAAGACCTGGCCTCTCTGAAGCTTGTTGCTTACTGGCTTACCATGTGATCTTGTCTACATGTGGCTGGTTTTTTAACTTCTCTTGTCATGTTGTGACACAAACACGGAGCCCTTGCTAAGAAACCAATACTATGCCCTTTCACCTACAGAACGGTAAGCTGTATAAACCTTTTTATCTTTTTAAAGTACTCAGCCTCATGTACTTTGTTGTAGAAATAAAAAATCACTAAGACTTCTCTGCTTCAATTTTTATTAGAGTTTGAGAAAGGGTGGTATTAATTTTTCTTTAAATATCTAGTGGACTTCCCCAGTGAAGTCATCAGATTCTGGGCTTTTCTTTCTTGGGAGAATTTTTATTAATGATTCACACTTCTTACTCCTTTTTGATCTGCTACTGAGAACTATTTCTTAGTGCTTTAGTCTTGGTTGCATGTTTCTAAAGCCCTTTACATTTCTTCCACATTATTCAGCCTGATGGCACAGCAGTTGCTTAGGATTCTTTTTATCCTATGGCACCAGTTTGAGGTTCCCCTCTTTCAATTATGATTTTAAAAACTTATTTTCGCAGACTACCTTACACTTGCCAATTTTGTTCACCTCTTGGAAACACCAATTCTACATTGATCTTTAATATTTTTCTAGTCCCTATTTCACCTTATTTCTGCTCTGATTTTTATTGTTTCCTTCCTTCTGCTAGCCTTGGGCTTAATGTGTATTTTATAGTTCCTTGAGGTTTGTTTTAGAGTTTTCTTTTTTTCCTGATGCAGGTGTTTATTACTATAGACTTTCATCTTAGTTTTTACCATATCTCATAAGTTTTGGTATGGGATGATTCCATTTTTGTTTGTCTAAAGATATTTTTAAGTTTCTCCCTTTTTTGACTCATTTTTTTACTCTGGAGTGGGATTAATTTGTATGTATCTGTTAATTTTCCAGTTATCCTCCTAGTACTGATTTCTACTTTCTTGCCATTTGGTTGGAAAAGATGTATGATAGGATTTCAGTCTTCTTAATTCTGTCAAGAGTTTGTGTGTGTCTGTGTATGTCCTATTCATATGTTTTGTGGGAGTGATCTTTTGCTGCTAGGCAGAATGCTATGCATAAGCCTGTTGAGTGGATTTGATCTACAGTGTAATTCAAGATCAGTGTTTCCTTTTGAGTTTTCTGTGTGGAGTCTATCTGTTCTTGAAAGTGGAGTATTTTTCACTGTCATCTACCTCTTCCTTCAGTTCTGTTAAGTTTTGCTTTATGCATTTCAGTTTTATGATGCTGAGCACACAAATATTTATGATTTCTATATCCTTAGTGAATTGACTATTCCTTATTATATAATGACCTACATTGTCCATTATTAAGTCAGAAAACTTAAAAGTCTATCTTGTCTGATATGTATAGATACATGCCTGCTGTCTTTTGCTTTCTTTGTGTGGATTATTTTTTTCTATCCCTTACATTTATCTATGTACCTTTGAACCTAGAGAATCTCTTGTAGGCAATATGTCATTCAGTCACTTAAAAAGTAACCAAAACAAAACAACAAATGAACAAGCATTATACATGAGGGCAGGTGAGATGGCTCAGTAGGTAAAGGCACTGGCTGGCAAGCCTGACAATCTGAGTTTGAGACCCAGAACCCACATTGTGGAAAGATCTTGTTCCCACAGGATGTCTTCACAACTCCACACATGAACTTTGGAATGCCCCCCTCTCTCTCCCTCCCAAATCCTGACAGAAGCAAGTCCTACTTTGTGGATATTGAGACACACTCATACACACATACACACATGTACACACATTCACACACACATACCACCCCACACATACATATACAAACACACACAGACACATAAACATACTTGCATACACAATAAATAAATTTATATACATATATTCAACTACTGTCTTCTGATTGGGGATTTAACATACTTAAAGTAAAACCGTTACTCCTAGGTAAGGATTTATGGCTGCCATCTTGTTTATTGTTTCCTGACTACTTTGCAGTCCTGATCCTTCATCCTCTTTTATTGTTCTTGTGATTTCAGGGTTGCCTTCCAGTCCTTTCTTTTCTTGGTGCATCCACTAATCTTTTGCTTTGGATTTGGCACAGGGCTTGCATGTAACCTCTTATAATGATAACAGTCTAGTTTATGATAACATTGTAACTTTGATCTTATAAATCATAGCTCCATAATTTTGTTTTGGATGCCATAATTTATATTTGCATTAACAGATTGTTAGCTATATTTAAAAAAAACTTTGCCTTTTTAAGTGTTATACTGATGTTAAATGGGTTTCACATGCCATAATTGCAGCTTTAGAGCATTCTGAACTATTTAGGCTTCCTAGTACTAGGAACTTTCATGTAAGTTTTTGTTACTAATTAGGGTTCTTTCTATTCAGCTCGAAAAACTTCCTTTAATATTTCTTGTAAGGCAAGTCTAGTGGCGATGAATTCCTCAATTTGTCTGTCCATCTATCTATCTGTCCATCTATCCATCCATCCAGCCAGTCAGCCATCCATTCACGCGTCTATACTTCTTAGGTAGATGGCTTAATGTTGCCCAGGTTGGTATTAGATTCCTGGGCTTTAAGTGTTTCTCTGCGTGAGCAGTATCCTGTCCAGACCTCTTTCAGATTTTGTCTGTCTGGGAGGTCTTTAGCATTTCTTCGTTTCTCAGGGACACCTACGCCCAATCAACTCTTCTTGTTTCACAGTTTCATTGTTTTAGCATTGTAGCATATCGTACTCCTTTTTCCTGACCTTCAATTTTTCTATGGACGCATCCACTGATGATCTTACTGTGGTTCATTTTGTACATATCAACTTTGTATTCTGATGCTACCCTTAAAATTCTGTCTTTAATTTTTAGGAATTTTATTATAATGTTTGTTGTTGAAGTGTGCTTTGACCTGTACCCATTGAAGATTTTTGGGAATTATTTACTTGAATATTTATATTATCCCAATATTTAGGAAGTTTCCAGTTGTTGTTTTATTTTTAATTTTTAATTGAATTTGTGAGTATTTCATGCAGAACATTTTGGTCAATCCTAATCTTTGTATCCCTTTCCCTGCTAGTACTTTCTCACTGGAATTCATACATTCTGTCATTTGTGTTAAGGATTATTGTGCCAAGTTAGTGTCCCCAGACATCCCTCAGTGCAAGTTCATTTATTGAGTTCTAGTCAGCCTATCTAGAGTCCCTCGCTTTAGGGAGATCAGCTCTTACCCAGCAATAATCACTTGCCAATAGTTCTCCAGCTAAGATTGGGGCTTGCTGTCCATTTCCCCAGTTCTATGCTGGGTTTTTGTCTACTTAAGTTTGCAGGGTTCTTTTGTATGCTGACAGCATTGCTGTAGGTTCATATGAGCAGGGTTCCAGGAGCTTGTAGGACTCTATTTCCATATTCTTTCCTGGCTTTTACAATCCCCTGAGCCCTGGGTGGCTGAAGTTTAGTATAGGAGTCCTGCCCAAGGACCAGCATTCTGCAGATTTTTAATCTCTACACTTTGGTCATTTGTGGTCTTTTGTGTTGCTGGCCCTCTGTTGGAGTTACTTAAATATTCAAATTATCCCAATATTTGGGAAGTTTTCAGCAATTATTTAAAAAAGTATTCTCTTGTCCTATTTTTATTTTTTGTTTCTATAATTACAGTGTTGTACATAGCAGTTCTCGTGATATGCCCCATGAATTCCTTAGCATGCTGTATTAGTTACTTTACTGTGATAAAACATGATGACCAAGGACACTTATAGAAGGAAGAATTTGTTTAGTTCACAGTTTTGGAGGGATAAGAATCCATGGCTGGGAGGCAGCAGAGCAGAAAACTGAGCACTCATATCTCCAGGCAGTATGTGAAGCAAAGAAAGGCAGACTGGAAGTGGAATGTGGTGCTGTACCCTCAAAGGCTGCGCCAGTGACGTGCTTCCTCCAGCATGGCCACACATCTTGAATGTTCGTGAGTCTCTCCAAAGAGTGCCACCAGCTGACCAAGTGTCAAATACTCTGAGCCTATGTGGGACATCTCATTCAAACCCCCTGCCAGCCTGCCTCCCTCCCTCCCTCCCTTCCTCCCTCCCTCCCTTCCTTCTGTCTGTACCCTCAAAGGCTGCGCCAGTGACGTGCTTCCTCCAGCATGGCCACACATCTTGAATGTTCGTGAGTCTCTCCAAAGAGTGCCACCAGCTGACCAAGTGTCAAATACTCTGAGCCTATGTGGGACATCTCATTCAAACCCCCTGCCAGCCTGCCTCCCTCCCTCCCTCCCTTCCTCCCTCCCTCCCTTCCTTCTGTCCTCCCTCCTCCTCTCTTCCCTCCCTCCCTCCCTCCCTTCTGTTCTCCCTCCTTCCCTCCCTTTCCCTCTCTCCATCTCTATCTGTCTCCCCGACCCCAGAGAGGATTTTATGTAGCCCAGGCTAGCCTTGGACTTGATGGATTTCTAATGCTGGCCTTGACACCTGATCTTTCTGCTTCTATATTTCAAGTGCTAAGATAACAGGTTCATACTATCATACCTAAAGTTGTTTCCTCTTGGTAGGTATATTAGTTACTTTTCTGTTGCTGTGATAAAACACCATGACAAAAAGTCACTTGTGGAAGAGTTTATTTTAGCTTACAGTTCCAGAGGGATGAGGTCATTATAGCAGGGGAGGCATGACAGCAAGATGCAGGCATGGCAGCAGGAGCCAAAAGCTGAGAGCTTGTATATTCAATCACAGACATGAAGCAGAGAGAGCAAACTGGAAGTGGGGTGAGGCTAGGAACTCTCCAAGCCAGCCACAGTGACACACTTCCTCCAGCTTCCCTCAGATATAACCGTATGATTTCAGATGACCTGGTTTGGGTTCAGAGTCTTCATTCTGCCTGATCAGGTCTGTTATTGATCATGCTCTTCATTATTCTTCATGCATGGCGTTCCTCAATTTTAGAATTTGTTGAACTATTTTAAATGATTTCTTTCACTTTGTGGAACTCTGTTTTTTTCATGGGATATTTTTCTGGTGTTGAATTGTCACCAGCATTCTAGCTGACTGATTTTTTCCCTTGTTTTTAATTTTTTATTGAATTTTTGTGCATTTCATATAATGCATTATAATCATATTTAGACCCCCTCCCCATCTGTACCACCACCTTTGCTGGATTTTATGCATTTTGTCATAGATATTAAGACCTATTGAGTTAAATTTGTGTTCCCAGATGTCCCTTGCTGTGAGTCCATCCACTGGAGCCTGGTCAGCCTGTCTAGGGTCACTCCCTTAAAGAAGGTCAACTCTTCTTCACCCAGCAGTGATCAACTGCCAATAGTTCCTCAGCTAAGGACTTCTTACCCATTCCCTCACTTCTGAGCTGAATTTTTGTCGGATTGAGTGTGCACGGATCTTGTGCATTTCCTCACTTCTGAGCTGAGTTTTTGTCGGATTAAGTGTGCACGGATCTTGTGCATTTCCTCACTTCTGAGCTGAGTTTTTGTTGGATTGAGTGTGCACGGATCTTGTGCATTTCCTCACTTCTGAGCTGAGTTTTTGTCGGATTGAGTGTGCACGGATCTGTGCATTTCCTCACTTCTGAGCTGAGTTTTTGTCGGATTGAGTGTGCACGGATCTTGTGCATTTCCTCCCTTCTGAGCTGAGTTTTTGTCGGATTGAGTGTGCACGGATCTTGTGCATTTCCTCCCTTCTGAGCTGAGTTTTTGTCGGATTGAGTGTGCACGGATCTGTGCATTTCCTCCCTTCTGAGCTGAGTTTTTGTCGGATTGAGTGTGCACGGATCTGTGCATTTCCTCCCTTCTGAGCTGAGTTTTTGTCGGATTGAGTGTGCACGGATCTGTGCATTTCCTCCCTTCTGAGCTGAGTTTTTGTCGGATTGAGTGTGCACGGATCTTGTGCATTTCCTCCCTTCTGAGCTGAGTTTTTGTCGGATTGAGTGTGCACGGATCTTGTGCATTTCCTCACTTCTGAGCTGAGTTTTTGTCGGATTGAGTGTGCACGGATCTTGTGCATTTCCTCACTTCTGTGCTGAATTTTTGTCGGATTGAGTGTGCACGGATCTTGTGCATGCTGTCACCATTGCTGTTCATTCACATGAGCAAGTTTCCAGCCACCTCGAAAATTCTGTCTCCTTGTGGTCATCTACTACCCCTGGCACTTACAGTCTTTCAGTCCCCTCTTTTGGGATGGTCCCTGAGCCCTGAGGGGAGGGAAGGGCAGAGGTTTAATACAGGAGTCCTATCCAGGGACGCAGTCTCTTATTCTCTACATTTTGGCCAACTGTGGCTTTCTGTGTTAATCACCATCTGTTGCATAAGGAAGCTTTGCTGGTGAGCATTGAGATATGCATTACTATTCTCTCTGCCCCTGTCCTGCTCTGTTCCCTGAGCTTTAGGTATAGGAGTTCCATTACAGATGTGTTGCTTAGGACTGGGCATCTCTCAGACATATATTCTGTGTGTGATGAGTTTTGGAACTCTAATAGTTTCCATCTGTTGGAAAATGAAGCTTCTTTGATCAGTGGTGACTGATATACTTGTCTGTAAATAAAGGGTTATATATTTAGCATACAGTAAGAAATCATGTTTGTCTAGGGATGTAACAGCCACAAGTTTTATCTCTAGGATCTATGAAGTCTCCAGCCATGTGTATTTGGCTGTGTTTATAATACCACACATGAGTTCTCTCCCATTGAGCCGACTTTAAGTCCAATTAGATATCTATTGATTATCCCCAAGATAAAGGTGCCACCACTTTCAATTGGGTTGCTTCTTGTCTTGGTTCTCTGTTTTTTAAGTTCGTTATATATTCTGGTAATTAAACCTCTATCAAATGTATCACTGGTGAAGATTTTCTCCCATTTTATGGGTTTTCTCTTCACTTCCTTGGTTGCTTCTTTTGATGTACAGAAGCTTTTGAGTTTAATGAGTTCCCATTTGTTGA
>NW_008342641.1:90980-100203 GCF_000622305.1 Nannospalax galili | reverse complement strand
AAAAAGGTGCCACCACTGCACCAATAGAGACAGTTTGCTGTACCTGGGTGATTATTTTTTTGCAATTTTTAGTTCTTTGTATGATCTGAATGTTAATTCTCTGTCAAATGAGGCAGTGAGGATTTTCTCCTACCCTGTGGGCTTCTTCACTCAGTTGGCTGTTTCCTTTACCAGATTCCAGAAAAGTGGGGAAAAAAAAAAGGTGCCACCACTGCACCAATAGAGACAGTTTGCTGTACCTGGGTGATTATTTTTTTGCAATTTTTAGTTCTTTGTATGATCTGAATGTTAATTCTCTGTCAAATGAGGCAGTGAGGATTTTCTCCTACCCTGTGGGCTTCTTCACTCAGTTGGCTGTTTCCTTTACCAAACAGAAACTTTCAGATGGATGAGGTCCCATTTGTCTATTGTTGACCATAATTACCGAGTGACTGATGTCCAATTTAGAGAGTTCTTTCGTGCACCTACATCTTGTAGGTTAGTGTCTTTGTATTCCTCTGACAGTTTCAGCATTTCAGGCTTTGCACTGAGGTCTTTGATTGACTTGGACAGGGAAATAGGCCATGGATTTTATTTTCTTCTTTTACATGTGGAGATCCAGTTCTCCTGGCGCCATTTGTTAAAAATACTGTTTCCTCCAGTGTGTGTTCTTGACATCTTTGTCAAATATACTGTGGCTGAAATCGTGTGCACTCGTGTTTGGGTCTTCTGTTTTGTTTCATTGATCCACATGTCTGCTTTTGTGCCAGTACCATGCTCATTTTATGACTATAGCTCTGTAATATAGTTTAAGTCTGATGGTAATACCTCCAGCATTGCTTTGTGCTCAAGAGCTGACTGATTTTTTTTTAAATTCATTGATTTGGAGCTTGCTGTCAAATGTTTCATTAGAGTAAGTTTGTTTGCTTCTTTGATGGCAGAATGTTGCCTAACCAAAATTGTGTTTGGTCTTGGTATCTGTGCATTTTCTCAATGTTCTAGACTGATACCAAGTGGGGAATCCCTTCATTAGTCAGCCTATCCAAAGAATCTGGTTGAGTCAGCTGGTGATCCATAGTTATGTTTCCCTTTGGAGTCCCTTGATGAGCTAGCCTGGTGTCTGGAGAAATGGTTGGGCTGGTTGCTTGATACTGCAAGGGTAGCCTGCTGCCTAAGGAGAGGAACACTGATCTGGAGCTTGGGGGATGGAGCTCTCCTGATGCTAGGATTCATCGGGATGAGTCCAGGGCTTGCCTCAGTGAAGTCATGTGTTCCCTTCAGTCTTAACTCCACATGAAGCATTTCTCTTTGTACTGTGCAGTGCATGGGTTTGATAGAAGAATGACATGGATAATGTTACACTTTCCTTCCTACCTTTCCCAATGATGGATCTTTATTTCTACACTGTGTACAGACATTCTAATGCTTACTTGAATTTGTTATATTTTAAATTTTTTTATTCTTTGATAATTTCATAGAATGTACTTTGATCATATTCACTCCCCTCTCCCAACTCTTCTAGGGTCAACAATCCCACTTCACTACCTAACCAACTTTGTGTCTTTAAAAACCAAAAACATTGACTCCCATTGGTGCTGCCCATTTACTCTTGGGTGTGTGGGCATCCATTGGAGTGTGGTCAGCCCACCAGGGGCCACATTCTTAAAGAAAACTGACTCTAGCAGCTTTCAGTTGCCAGTAGCTACTCAGTTATTGCTGCGATATTGTGCCCGCCCTCCTCTTCTTTCTGTGCTGGTATTTCATCTAGCTTGATCTTGTACAGGTATTATACATGTGGTTACAACTGCTATGAGTTCATATGTGCACCTAACCTGTTGTGTCCAGAAAACAGTTTTCTTATAGTCATCACTGCTGTTGGCTCTTAAAATATTTATCTTCCTCTTCAGCAATGATCCCTGATCACTGAGAAGAGAGAGTATGATATAGAAGTTCCATTTAGGGATGAGCATTTCATGGTTAGACAGGGTCTAACTGTATAGCCCTGGCTGTCCTAGAACTTACTACGTAGACCATGCTGGCCTTGAACTCACAGAGATCCACCTGTCTCTGCCTCCTGAGAGCTGGGATTAAAATGTGTGCCACCACACTTGACATGAGTTGGTTTAACATTATGTCCTTTTAGGAAAATAGTGGTAGTAAGCTCTCCCATAAGACCTATGTCCTGACTAGTCACAGGTTCTTAGCCCTTACAACGGTGCCAGGTATGATTTTATCTTGTGGAGTGGGCCTTAAATTCCATCAGAAAGTGGTTGGTTGCTCCCATGACATTGTTGACACTATTCTGCCAGTGGGCCTGTCTTACTCTGCCAGGCAGTCATTACCGTAGCTTGCACTGTTCACAGCTGGATAAGGTTGATGGGTACTTTTCTCCTCTGGTAGCATGCATGCCACTTTCCAGCATTTCGAGAACTAGCCAATAGCGATGAAGCTTGGTGATCAGTACCAACTTAATTTCTTCATGTTCTATGGCTCAAGTATGTGAGCCTGTCTTCAACAGGGTCTTGTTTCCAATCCTGGCACTGGGCTTTTTGTTAGCCTGTGATATTTAGCAAGGGCATTGTTACCCAATTATAAGGCAACTCCATCTATAGTCTTTTTATATATGTGTATATACTTTAGGTTTCCATATGATTTTTCAAAGTATTTTCATTGTTAATTATCCCTCCTGGTGTTCACGCTCTACTCTGTCCTCCTGTTCGTACTCCATCTTCTAATTCACCACTTCTTTTCTGTTGCCACGTAGGACAATTTGGTTTTATTTTTATCACTCCTTTTTTTGTTGTAGAACTTCAATGTATTTTTAAATATTTTTAAAAGATATTTTATTATATTTATTTTATGTGTCTGAGTGTATTGCCTGCATGTATGTGAGTGCATCTGTGTCATGCAGTACCATGGAGGTCAGAAGAGGGCTTTGGATTCCCCTAGAACTGGAGCTAAGGACAGTTTGTAGCTGCCATGTGGGTGCTGGGAATTGAACCCGGGTCCTCTGCAAGAGCAGTCAGTGCTCTTAACCACTGAGCCATCTCTCCAGCCCCCTTAAATATTATTTTTAACATGGCCAGTGTGGTGGACTGAATGAGAATATCCCTCATAGGTTCTAAGTATTTGGGCATTTTGTCCCCAGCTGGTGGTACTGTTTGGAGGTTTTCGAAGGTGTGACCTTGCTGGAACAAGCATTCTCAGGGGTGGGCTTTGAGGGTTCTTAAGCCTCGCTGGATATCCACTCCCTTTCTGCTTCCTGTGCCTGCATGAAGATGTGAGCCTCTGCTTTTCTCCTCTGACCACCTCCCTTCCCACCATGCCTCCCACCATGATGAACTCTGATTCCTCTGGAACCATAAGCTCAAATAAACACTTCCTATTCTAAGTTCCCATGGTCATGGTGCTTTATCACAGCAACCGAAAAGTAACTAATGCAGTCAGGTAAATTTTACTTTTGCAAAAGGGTGTGCTGCATGGTCAGTCACAGCTAGGAAGCACGTAGGACTCAGAAGCTTGAGAGACTTTTATTTCTTTTTCTTTTTGATCTTTTTGAGACAGGGTCTCCCTGTAGCCCCAGCTGTCCTGGAACTCACTATGTAGACCAGGCTGGCCTTGAACTCACAGAGATCTGCCTGCCTCTGCCTCCCGAGTCCTGGGATTAAAGGCATGTGCCACCACACCCAGCGATAGACTTTTATTTCTACTGCAAGAGTACTCTATCTTTTTTCCATTGGCTGAAGCCTAAGCTCAGTCTTTCCCAGTTGATGAGTTAAAACACTTGATGCAAAGGGAGGGAAAGGACCTCCTCTGCCCCAGGCTGTCAGGTTGGAGAAATGCACGGCCCAAGTTTCACAGGGTTTGAAAGAAAAGCCTAATATTTAATGTTTCTTACAAATCCCTCCTTTTTTTTCTTAAATTTTTTCCTTCTAACTCATTAATGAGACATCGACTCTCTATTACATCTTTCAGTACAAAACTGCTATAGGGAGGGAACATTTGTTTTGTAATAACTGACTCAATAAGCCTCTGGGTTAGGCCCCTAACACATGCTATAATACAGAATAGAGGACACCCATCATGATTAGCATGGGAGTTAGCATTGAGCCCATAAGACCTCTCCATTTTTCCAAACCAATCTTCCAGGAGGTCAGAGAGTTCCCAAATTTTTAGTTTTTCATAATGTGCCTTAAGGCGTTGGAGCTCTAGTCTAGTTACGTTTGGAACTTTATCCTTGGGGATGATATATACCCTTCTCCTTATCACATGGAGATAGAAATTGTGTTGGAATCTCTGGGTTTCCTATTTCTGTGATCCCATCAAGAGTTGAAGAAAGTGAAAACCAAAAAGGAATAAAATTACAAGAGGATTGAAAAGATGATCAAATGCCTACAGTCCAGGGATTCCCAGAGTCGTATGCTTCCCAAGAGCTCAGTATTACTGGTAAGCTGCTGGGTGTTGCTATTTTGACTTATGTCACCTGATTGGGCTGGTAAAGATGGCAGCAAAATCATAAGATCACCACCATTTTGAAGATGTCATTAACCAAGAGGACAGCCAGGTCATGGGTCTGTCTCCAAGTTGATGATGTCATCAACCAAGATGGTAAGTAGGCCATGTGGTTGCCTACATCTTGATGAGGTCACCAGCAAAACCTATGGTGAGCTTGACTCCAAGATAAAATATGCCTACCCTTCACCAGGACTTCAGTTGCATGGGATTCACATATTATTGGACAGCTACTCCTTTTTCTTTAAAAAAGCACCCAGTTACGTTGGAATGACTGCAGGAGAAACTACTCACATATATGTAGACTCAGAATAGGAAAGTAAAAGAAAGAACTCATGGTCTCAAACTAAGGGAAGGCAGTCTGTGTTTCTTACCACCAACTAATTGTGGGTGCCAAGCAGTATCATTTGGACCTCCCTTCCAGGTTTCCAGGTATACTTCCCACCCCCCACCCCTGCATCTTTCCCATATTCTAGGCTTGCTTCTACGTATAAAGCTGTAACTGGAAAAGGAGCTCTGTTCTGTGCCAAGTTTCTTGGTTTCTGAGGTGTTTTCTTGACCCTTCCCCTTCATTTGAGAGACTTTCCTGTATCAGGATCATTACCTATCCAGGAACTGCCAAACACCTAAGCTTTGGGACCACTGCAAATAAGTAGTGGGGCATGTCTTGACAAGGTTAGGGTTCTGGACTTCTTCCTAGATGGAATTAGAATTCTTGCCTGAGCCCCCAAATTTGTTAGAAATAGAATCTGAGGTCCAAGGATCCCATCAATACTGCACAAAGAACATGTGGGCAGCTTGGCCAGGCAGATTTTACATTTGTAAAAGGGTGTGTTGCGTGGTCAGTCAGTTCCAGCAAGCACTGTACTTTCAAATCTCTTATGTCATGGAAATAGAATGTGTGGCAATTTTAGCCCTCTACTGTAATGCTGCAAAGTTTTGCAGTTGGGAAGTTAAAAATCGTGAGAATGGATACTCAAATGGAATTAGTGACCTTATCAAGAAAAACATAGAAGATTATTCTCTTGGTCAGGTAAGGTCATAGCAGGAAAATATTTGTATGAACACCAGGAAGAATGCTCTCACCATAAGTCAGTGATCAGTCAGTGACACCTGGCTTCACCAGCCCTCAAAACTGAGGAATACATTTTGTTGCTTAAGTCATAATAGCCTGTATTCTGAGGAATCACTTCCAGATTTCCTTACCCCGTAGGTGTTTGTGAGTTGCTATTTGTTTCATTAAGAATGATAGTCATTTTTGCAATTGAAGCCTCTAAGGTTTCTACAGGTCTTCCTGCTTTTTTATGTTAGGTCTTCTCATGTTTTATTTTCTGCTGTCTCATTGTGACTGCTAGCTTGTCATTCTTTGCATGAGATAATGTTATGGTCTAGCATGAACATCCTGTCATTCAGAAGCTTTGAATTTTATTCCTTCAAAGTCCTAAGGGTATTAGCACAAGAAACCCCTTCTGTATGGTCACGGGTTGAGCTTCCTTGACCTGCTCACACCTGGAGTGCAAAACTTACCAAGATCAATCTATTACGAATCTAATCTATTCTTAGACAAGGGGCCGATTGTACTTTGTACTCTGCTCTGCTTTTAAAAGGTATATTTTCATAAATTGAGAATTCTATGCTGTGTAAAAGTTTCATATTTACTCCCCACTCCTCTCCTTAACCCCTTCCCACCACTTCCTCCTTCCCCATTTCATGTCCTTTCTGTTACAATCCGTTGGTTCCAATTTGTGCTGCTCATATACGTATGGTTGTGGGGCTATCCACCAGAGCACAGTCCACCGACCAGGAGCCACAACCTTAAAGAAAACTGAGTCTCCCTCCCTCAGAAGCCATCAACTATCAGTAACACTACAGCCAGGGATGGGGGCTTGTGACTTCCTCCTCTCTCCATACTGAAATGTTGAGGGGCTTGATCTTGTGCAGGACTTGTGTAGGCAACCACAGCTGCTGTGAGTTAATGAGTACAGTGGCCCTGTCATGTCCAGATGATACCATAGTCTTCTTCAACCTCTGACATTTACAATCTTACTGTCTCTCTTCCATGATGGTCCCTGAACCCTAGGATAGGGTGTCCTTGTGATATAGATGTTCCGTTTTTGGCTGAGCTTGCCAGAGACATTTATTCTCTGCACATTGACCAACTGAGACTTTCTGTATTAACCCCTGACCACTGCACAAAGAAATTTCTCTGATGGGAGGTCTGAGAGCTGCACTAATCTATGGTTATAGAGATATGAATTTAGAGGACAGTTTGATACTATGTCAATACCAGTAGTAGGTCTACCCCTGGGGCCTATGAGCTCCCCAGCCATGGGTCAGATTTATACAGCTTGGCATGTTTCCTCCTCTGGAGGAAAATCCAACCAGAAAGAAGATGTATAGCCCCATAATACTCATGCTACCATTGCACCCATGGGCATGTCTTATACTGCTATGGTCATTATTATAGCTTGCAGGGTTCATATCTACACAAAGCTGATGACCTGCATGGCAGCTTCTGGTATTATGAAAGCTAACCAACATGATAGCGTCCAGGTAAGTACCAACTTGATTTCTCCATGTCCTAGTACTTAAGTATATGGTGTCTTCAGCAATAGTGTCTTACCATCAAGTTCTGGTGGGCAGCCAAGTGTGCTCTGTTATTTACTAAGGAATATTTCTCTGTGTTTCCTCCTCTGGAGGAAAATTCAACCAGAAAACAGATGGAATAAACTGCAAACTGATGAATAATAGAATATTTAGTTGAAGTCACCTTTACCAATAGGATGTAGTTATTTAGGGCAATCATTTCATGTCATTTCTCTCTTAGGCCTTCGCTTCTGCTAAGTCAAGTGGAAAGGCTTCATCGTTGGAGGCATTTATAAATGCCTTTGGAGCAAAGTGGTTCGTATTCAGCTGCTTCTAAGAATAGAAAAGACATAGTTTATGAATTAATCACAGGGTATGCATATGCAAAGTGCATATGCACAATTATGTCATTTAAATACTGGTATTCTTCTGTATTACTTGACAGATTCTCTTCCAGTTACGCACATTCACCAATGACATATTAGTTTTGTTATAAAAGCCTTGAAAGTTGTACAGTACTCAATCAACTATCATTTAAGTATTTACAAGTTGTGGTGATAAATCCAGAATAGAATTAAGAATAAAACTCAGCAGGAAATGAAACTATCAAACAGAGTATGTGGAATTTCAGGTTCAATTTAAATGATAGATTCAGTTAATGTGTGGCCTGCCTACAATTGTAGGGAATTAATTAAAGGGACTCACTTCTCTTAAGGCACATGAGATGCATTCATTATCATGGTCAGCCTCCAAAATACCTTCATAATATACAAGGCATCCCAGCATATGACCATTTACCATAAGCAGTGATGCCAGTTGTTGCTTGCCATGGTATCATTTCCTTAAAGCAGGGTTTTCAGCCTCAGCTACAGATTTTAAACACAAAGTTTTGATAGGGAGTCATCCCAAGAGTCTGGCTAAACCAATGATAGAACTTGGGTTACTCTCCAAGCTATAATGCGATTCAGCACATTTTAATGTATAGCAAAAGCTGAAAACTTACTATGTCCTTGTGCTGGATAGTTTTAGTTGTCAATTTGAAACACCTGGGTAGAGGGAGCCTCAATTGGGGAATTGTCTCCATGGGACTGGCCTGTGGCCATGTCTGAGGGGCATTGCAGTGCCACCCCTGGGCAGGTTGTCCTATTTTGTATAAGAAAGCAGGCTGAGCAGGGGCGAAAGGAGCAAGCCAATAAGCAGCGTTCCTCCATGGCCTGTGCTCCAGCTCCTGAATCCAGGTTCCTGCCCTGAGCTCCTTCCTACCTTGGGCTCCCTCAGTGATGGACTGGGAGATATAAGCCAAATAAACCCTTTCCTCCCCAAGTTGGCATTGGTCAGAGTGTTTTGTCACAGAAATGGAAGGCAAATTAGAATAGTCCTTTAATCCTTGAGAATTTAGTATTAAATATAAAACAATAACATAAATTATAAACATTGTATTAAAATTTTGCAGTACATTTGGGAATAAGGTCTAATGATTGGTTTGAGCATTTTTATTAATATTTAAGCAACTTGATATTATGTAATTGACTACACTTGTGATTATAATTTAAAGTTTACAATTAGTTTTAAAATTTGAGATTTTAAAATTGAAATACATGAGGAATTTGGTTAAAATAATACAATTGGGCATTAGAAAGCACAAAACACCCACATTTTTGTCTAATTGATCAGATTCATTTGGAACAGTAATTCAAGAACATTTTGTTAGTTTTTTTCTTTAAAAACTTTTTGACTGATTTATTTTGACACGTGTGCACTCCCTGCGTGTATGTGGAATGCCCAATACATGCAGGGTCAGAGAGGGAATTGGATCTCCTGGAACTGAAGTTACTGATGGTTGTTAGCCACCATGTGGGTACTGGAAACTGAACTCTAGTCCTCTACAAGAACAAACAGTGCTCTTAACTGCTGAGCCATCTCTCCAGCCCCAACTGAGTTTTTTCTTACTCCCACATATCAAAATTTAAAATATCCTTTGAAATGTTTAGTTGGGGCACAAATGTCAATGAAATCCGTCTTTAAAGATGATTTTAGAAATATATATTTTTTAAAAAAACGTGATGCAATTTATACTTAAATTTAGGTGCATATAATGCTTAAATACTAGAATTCTTATTTGTATACTTAATTAAAATTATTTTTG
>NW_008342641.1:54249-84874 GCF_000622305.1 Nannospalax galili | reverse complement strand
TTGCAGTAGCCACAGATGGTCCTTTTTTTCTTTTTAATATTAAGAATCTTTGTCAGGAATATTCAAGACTGAGTTTGACAGTGGCCAGGTTCTTTTTCAAAGTTATGGATTTTTTCCCCTAATTATAAAAATGTGCAGTTCAGAGTGTAGGAAGAAGTAAGTGAAGAAGTAAAGATGACCCTCCAAGAGCCCAGACTATAGCTGTGAGCCACTTGAAATGTCCACACAGTGATTGGCTAACTACTCAGTCCATCTTTATCATGTCTCTCATCTATTAACTTTTGCTTGACAAAATATTCCCTTGTAGAAATATTTTTTCTTCCTTTACTAGTCTCTTTTGGACATGTTTTTCTTATAAATTTTAACTATAAGGATTATGTAGTATTTAATTTTGGGGATGCATAAGGGTTTATATGAGCAGTGTACAATTTATAAATTATTTCCAAACGTTTCTGAGGAACATACTTGATTTTCTTACATAAAGGCATATGTATGACTGCTTCAAGAAAATGGGTTTCTAGAAGTGGAAACTGCTCGGTGACTTATTAGATATGGCTCTGTTATAAAATTGCCTCTTGAAGTGTCCCTACACATGCAGCATTCTAAGATCTAGAAAGTGCTTGCTCAGTCCTTCTGCTCTGGGCCATGTCTTGTCTTAGTGGCTTTACTCTGGAGACCTTGTATCAAAATTCTAACCTTACCTCATGTATCTTTATAATTTTAAAAACTTTTAAAAAATTCTCAATCAATTTTCTTATATCACATCATGAGAGTAAGTTACTCCCGACCATTCCTGTGAGGCAGTGGTTTCTGGAAAGTACAGTGGAGCTTCACACAAAGAGATGAAGCCAGAAAATGCCTTTCTTCCCTGCTTAAAAGCAAGGAAGCTGGATTGTGGTAGTTCTCCAAGTCCATCACTCTTGCAGCTGTGTAAGAGGTTGACCTACTTTCTAATTCCTCATCTCCCGTTTCAGCATTGTCTCTGACATCGTTCTTTTCTGAGTGGCTCCTGCAATTTAAATTGTCGTGTAGAGTGTTGCAATTATCCTGGTCACCACAGAAGCTTTTACTCATGCTTTTCATGACAGAAATCTGTTTTAAAAATGTTACAAATGTTAAGTGCCATAGCATCAGAACCTTAGCACTATACAAGTGGGAAGACTAAATTGGCACAGTTACAACACCGTTTCTTTTTTCTACATGCCATGATATTTAAATGGGGGGATTTAACTGCAAGGGAAATAAAACTTTATAATCCTGAGTACTACTCAGAGAGGCAGCTGAACTACGAGAGGAGGGTAAGGATTAGCATGCGATGTGGAAGACAAGGGGAATGGCTGGCAAATATGGAACTGACTTAGTGAAAAGAATTTCTCATTTTCATTAACAGCTTGACATTGGTCTCCCCCACATAGGAAGCAAGCTATTTGATCGTGTACGCCAAACCTTTCGTTTCATAAATGAGCAAAATCAGATTCAGGGAGGTTCTAATGTAGACTTTAAGATCAACTCCAGGAGTTTTTATTAGAATGAATTACAAACACCAACTGCTTCATCTCTTGAGAACTCCCAACACCTGGAAACTTTGAAATGTTTTCACCTGACATTCTTCTCCCCGTGTTCGCCCAGTGCCGATTAAGTCACGTGGTGAGTAACAAATGGCCTTATTATCCAGACAGTCTTATATGTGAAAGAAAATTCAAAATGAAGTAAGACACATATGGAAGCAGCTGGGCAGTAAACACGATTCAGTTCCTGAGTCAGAAAGGTGTTCATTAGTGTATTTAAGGACCATCCTGATGTCAGTCACATATCCTCCAAAGCAAATTGGATTTTAGAAGATACATCTTCCCTTAACTGCCCAACTTCAGCGACTATTGTGTTTGAGATTTAGCTGCTGACCTTCTGGCTAGCCATAAAAACACTGGCCAACCCATTCAGTTCCAGTTTTCAAGATGACTGGAGTCTAGGACATTTGTCAAGATACCCAAAAGCAATTGATCTGATTATGTTCCAAAGCAGGAAGCAAGGGACATAGGAAAGGACAACTCAATGTGAACAAATACTAGGAACTAACAAGGATCTGTGATCACTGTGGTATAGGTGTCCTGGTCCTCTGCCTTTTGCCACCTGTTCTTGTCAAAGAACAGCCTAAAATTTTGTTGTGTTCAAATGATCTAATCATGGGATCTGTTTAAAATTCAGCTCAAAGTCCTTACAGAAGTCTGAGGTTCCAGGTGAGCCCTACGCTTTGCTCATGCTAGCAAACCCTGCCACTGTGGCATTGAAACACAATAATTTATTTCATACTCCAGGTGTGTATGTAGTACCAGCATTTGGCGTTAAAAATTTATTACAGATGTCTGGAACTGAGACTGTTGACTAGGTGCAAACATTACCTCATATGCCACTCGACACTAGCACAGTTGGGGGAGATTATAAAGGTAAATAAAAATGTGCCAAAATGTAAACGTGTGCTATTTCTTCAGCAAACTGGGTTTTCTTGTTACAGCCATGTTACTGTTTTATGAGTTAGATAATAGAAATCTTGAAATTAAGTACAGATTTACAGCTTGTTAGGAAACCAGTTTCCACTAATCCTTTGAATTTTTCTTAGAAAAACCTCTCTTATATCATGTCTCCTTGAGAGTTTTCAGAGAGTATGTTTTGCTATAGACAAAAAATTTAGTGTCTAATATTTAAAGAGGCAAGGCAATTACGGTGGGGGATGTGCCATACGACCCGGGGTGTGTTCACCTTCCTTATATTTGTTTGACTGTGTTGCAATTTCCCTTGGTCTCTTATCTGTGGGGGAGAAGTTCTAAGATGCCCAGCTGTATCTGAAACCTTGCACAGTACCTCTATATATTTTATATTCATATGTGTGTACATATATATGCCTGTAATAAGAATTAATGTTGGGCACAGTTAAAATTAACCACAATAACTAATTATAGCCATCTAACCACAACGATATCCTGTAGTAAAAGCTATTGAGTATATAAACTTTCTTATTTCTGGAATTTTCAGTTTAATTGTTTTTGGTTTCTTTGTGCACAGTCTCCCTGTAGCCCCAGCTGGCCTGGAACTCACTATGTAGACCAGGTTGACCTCCATCTCACAGCTCTACCTCTGCCACCTGAGTACTTGGATTAAAGGAGTGCACCACCATGCCTGGCTCCATTTAATATTTTTGAAGCATGGTTAGCCACGGGTAGCTGAAATTGCTGAAAATAAAGGTGTGGATAAGGGGGAAATACTGTATTTTGGTGGGCAAAGGAGGTTGAATAACCAGAATAATTTATTCAATTTGACCAGAAGCAGCAAAAGTGGCTACAGAGAATTAAATACCATGGGAATCTAACATTGCTGTTCTACTATACGAGTTGAAAAATACCGTACCTGTGTGATGTGTATCTGAAAGAAAATAGTACTTAAAATAAATGTTTACAGAGGTGGAAAGTGCTGGAATATTCATATCATTTTAGATTTGCACACAGCATATTTGAAAAAAGTTGTTAAATGCTGACGAGGGCCTGGGGAAAGTAAATTAGTCCATTTACTGTCGAAATAACTGTACAGGTTCTTTCAGAAAGCTAAGGCTAGAACTCTATATACCCAGCTGTGCTAGTTCTGGGCATTTATCTGAAAGACTTGAAGTCTGTCATATGATAATATATTGTATGTAAGCAGAAGGGATGCTTGGGGGAGAAAGGAGAATAATGAGGGGACAGTAGGGTGTGGGGCTGATACAGTCAAAGTACATGACATATTGGAAAGAAATAGTCTATATGAAATCCATGACAATGACTATATACCAGTTAAAATAAACAGGAAGCAGGTTAATCAGTCTTTCAGAAAGGCCTGGGCAGCCTATCTTGACCAATGTAATGTGTTGAAGTGTGCCTGAGAAGCCCTGGGTAATAAGGCATTGATGAACCATCAAATCTTGTAAAGCTTTGCCAGCAACATGCTCATGATGGCTCCAAGTCTCTGCTCTTGATTGGGAACCATTGGCCCTTTTTCCTATTTCTCCTCCAAAGTCAGTAAAATCAGGTTCACTGTCAGGATCAAGTGCAGATTCAGTCAGCAGGAGTTGAGGCAGTGGTTCTGGAAGTAACTCAAATTTACTACTTAGTCTTTCTGTGATACCCTAAAATATGCAGGCTTGCCTTTAGTCAGATCCATCCACAAAGACTAGATTATTTTTGCATGTTTCTTTAAATCACACAGGCTATGACAACCTTTTGTTGGCCATTAAGCGAGTCATTAAAAAAATACACTCTTAATTTCGTGATGTGGGTTTTGATTGCATGTGCCCCGTGCTGATTGCTGCTTCACTCTTTGGATGTTTATGGCTTTTTCATCTTGGAAATCATGCACAGTTGTGCCTGGGAGTTGGCAGGTGCAAGCAGAATGAGTGAAGCTTTATTGGCATTGCTTTATTTTTTCAAAATTCCTTTCAGAAAGTAAAGTAAGAAATAGTGACTGAATTAAAGGAATGTTCATCCTAAAAACATGACCCAATTCTGAGTTTGTGTTACCATGTATTGGTCTTATTGCTGTAGTGGCAAATGTAATTTTCTGCCCAATGAAATTGGAGAGCAGAGGCTTCAGTGAGTGTATTTCAAATGTCCTTGGTGTTTAATACGCTGATGTGAAAAATCTAAAGATGGGCGGTCCATCTGTTACTGTTTATATAATCCCTTGTTTATATAAAAAAACTTTTATTATTAAAAAGATCAGTTGACTGGAGAAGGTGGCTGAGAATATCATCTTTCTAAAGCAAAGTGCTAGACTTCACCTGTCAAGAGGAGCCAATTTGATGGGAAGCTCTGCTAATGATCATCTGCTAATGATGGTCAGCAGAGTGTACTAATGCAGTCAGGGTGAAGTGCGACCTCTTTCCAGAAGAGAGTGGGCATGGGAAATTCGCTAGAATAATGATTTTTGTTTACGTTCCACCAAGTTATTTTTTTAAATATTTATTTTTATGTGTACGAGTGTTTTTGCCTACCTGTAAGTGCACCTTTGCCATGCAGTGCCAACAAAGACCAGAAGATGGCGTTAGATCTGTAGAACTGTAGTTACTGGAGTTACAGACAGTTGTTATCCACCATGTGGGTGCTGGAAACCAAACTCGGGTCTTCTGCAAGAGCAGCTAATGTTCTTAATTGCTGGGTTTGTCTCCAGCCCCTACGTTACTAATTTTTTGCTTTCATGTGAAAATTGGTAAGAGTGTTCCATCTTGATCTGGTCTAGTACCTCTCAGCTTTTCCCCCACTATTGTTTTCCAAGGATTTTATTTTTAGACCTTGTTTTAAACCAAATTGCTCCCACTTTCCCTGTTTGAAATTATATATTTAGTACAATATGGTTTGTCATATACTCTCAAAAACCAATTTTTACCATTTGGTGGGAAATTGTGCCCTCCCCCCATGAAAATGCATGGTTTACATGAAATTACATATAATTAACTAACTTTAAATTTTTCTTATTTATTAAAAACCCTTATGATCACCCTCCCATCACAAGTAATGAAATCACAAGTCAAGTAGACTCAAGAGAATACTAAGAATTTACAAGTAAGTCCACGTGACCAGACACAGCCCTCAGTAATTCCTTGATGTATATATTTACACATTCTCATCTTGGTATCTTTGTAGCTTTGGAGTTTTAGGCAAATAAAAACAATACTATATATAATATTTTATATATTGCTGTATTCAACAGTATGTAAACATCTTTTCAGACCAATGTATTATATAAAAATGATTTTTACATTTGATTGCTTTAATTGATTTAGTTAACACTTTATGACAGTTTTGTTGATAAAATTGAATCAATAAAAACATTCAAAAGTCACAATTTTTTATAACTAAAGTTGTTTGCATATAAGCCTTTTAATAAAGAGTTTTCAAAGGCAAAACAAGAACTATTTAAAGTGTAAAGTCATTTTGTAATAATCTTGTATTTGTTCATATTTTCCCCTTAATTGATTGTCCACTTAACTAGCTGCTTCAAGGAACTGCTGACTTGACTTTCCTGCCATGATCAATTGTAACCTGGAACTGTGAACTAAAATAAACCCTTTCTCCCTGAAGTTGCTTTTCCCAGGGTATTTTATCACAGTAACAGAAATGAGACTAAGACATCATTTTCTCACAACTTCTTCAACTAAGAGTATTGTTGCTTCTTAAAATTTTTGCCACTTTGAGAAACAATTAGTCTCAATAGGCCCTTAAAAGGGTTGACTTTTTAAAATAACTTAATCAGCCATTGGCATTTTGCTTAGTTTTTATTTTTTCTAACATTGGAAATGAGCATCTGAGTCTTCATAATTATTAAGTGCAGAATGTTAATGTAAAAATCTTATTGATGTGAGGATAGACATGGGTTTGTTAAGTGAAAAGTTAAATTATTCAAATAGAACCTTCTTAGGGATAGAGGATGATTGGGGAACCAAGAAAGAATGACCTGCAAGTTTAGGGTTTATTAGAAGAAATAATCTTTCTCAAAGGGGAAAACACAAGTTGCTAACATTGCATAGAGAAGTTAAAGCTCGTATGAAAGCTTTTTAAGAGACAAGTTTGACCTTTGAAGACTGTGAGAAATAGCTTGTCTGTTTAGGTTATTTTGCAGATGACCATCTTTTTGCTTTATCTGTATCATGATTTATCGAATATGCGATGTTTTGACTTCTTTTCTTTCATTTATGATCAGTTATATCAATTTACTGATGCACAAAACTATTTATGCTCATACTCTCCAAGTCTGTGGACTTATTCCACATGAGGAACCACAGGTTGGTGCCATTCACATTTTTTGAAATAGAGTTGTATTTCAAAATTAGTCACCACATGCATTTTATTGTTTTTGTCTCTAGTTGAGCTCATTATATTTGATTTTGTGCTTGTCACATTCAATTATTTAGGCCCATTTCAAGAACATCAGAAAGAACTTCAGAGCCAAATGACATTTTAATGAGCTACCTAGGAGTCACAGCTGTTGTTTCGGTTTGTCCCAAGCTGTTTGTCCTGGATGATTCTATCTTGCTTTTGCAATTATACTCTCTAAAGACAAATTATTGGTTTGTTCCTGTCTATAACTCTCTGATGTCAGTTTTTGACTCTTTGGTATAGAAGATCTTAACTACTACACCAATTTTGCTTAGTAGAGGGATTATAGAAAAAGAATACATATTGTTTTTCTATGCTTAGAATCATTTTGTGATAAATCTCAGAAACAAAGTAGAAAATATATTAAAACAGAAGGAATAATATAATTTTTGATAGGAAAATTCCAAATACCTCTCAGGTGCATGAGACCTGCTCTCAAGACTTGGTTGTAGAATTTAATGCTGGCTACCAGGAAGGGGTGCATAGATCTTACACCTAACTATGCTGCTTCTCTCCCTAGAAAATGTAATAGAGTTTTGTAGGGTGTGTTTTATTTTCACAGTAATATCATGAATCCCATTTAAAATATAAAGAAACTGAAATTAGAAAGGATTGATGTCCATGTTTTATGTATATAATTTGTGGCTGGTTTCGAAGCATAACATTCCTTTCAAAGCAGTGGTCAGTGATACACAATTACCTGTAAGCAGTGTGTTTGAGGGTGCCTGGAAGGAGGTTTAATGCTGACTGACCCAAGGACAATACAGCTACCATCTCACTATGCTCAGAAGCAGGTGGGGGTGCTACCGAGCCACCAGTGTTAACCGATTTTCAGATTTCAAAGAAGCCAGGTCACCTAAGAAATTTCATAGACTGCTTGTCCGAATAATCCTGTTTGAGTAACTCTAGTTTCCTACTACACTGCTTGAAGATTCAAAAAAAAAAAAAAGATGAAAAACAACTCGAAAGTTCTTGATTTTACTCTTACATGATTTTGCTCTCATGGGAAAGCAGAATATCATGTCATCAACTCCTTCCGTATTTTTCATCCCCATCCATATATACTTGTGTGAACCTAGGCTTCAATGGAAGGGAAGGAAACTTCTATCTCGTCCTCCTCCTGTGCCAGGTGTTTTGTATTCAGGTATTCCCTGATGTCGTGGTTACATGTACATCTTGTTTTTCCTGTAACTTCTTTCACGAGGCAAAAAGTAGTCCACCAAAACTTCCAGTTCTGCCTACTCATGAGAAGTTTTCCCTTTCCCATGCAGAGGCATCATTGAGAACATAAGTCTATAGCGACATGTGGCAATAACTTGCTTTTGTGTATTTTCTGCTATTACAGAATACTACATAGTGGGAAAGTTATAAACAATAGATATTTGGTTCAAGGTTGGAGGTCCAAGATTGAAAGGACATGTTTCCCATCGTGTCATGGTAGAAGGCATCCATGGCAAGAGAGCGGGGAAGCCCAGAAGGAGAGGGCCACCAAACTCCCCTTTTTACTAGCTCACTATTATCTTCTTTTATCCCTCACCTACTCATGAGGTCATTTGTACAGACAGAGCCCCGTGACCTACTTACTTAACCTCTCAAAGTTCCTATCTCTGTGTTATGATGACAGTTAAATCTCAAAATGAGTTATTAGGGGAAATTTCAAGTCATAGCATCCCTCTCTCCATTACCCTCCTTTGTAATGGAGACTCTAATCACCAAGGACTCTGTACTACTCTTGAATCAGGAGCGGCCTGAAAACAATAGCAGTGTGGTGCTATTGTCTGCCTGTCTTCGCATTCTACTAAATTGGTGTTTATTCTTGCTCATTCTGTGAGTATGAAGTCTCTCTGTCTCACAGGCCATAGAGAATGAGGGCAGGAAGCAAGAAGAGCCCTTTTCCTGCATCCCATATAGGCTATCCTTTTCTGGTTATATTTGAGGCTTTTGTGGATATGTTAGAGCAGGCAGAGGCTATAGAAAGACTGGGTATCTCATGCTAGGAGCCCAAGTCATATGTATATTGATGCCCAACGAACTGCTGTCTACCATTCTCACTTGTTTTAGAACTGGCAACCTTCTAGTATTTTGTTCTTTATAAAATATAGTTACTGTTTTTTAAAAATATGTATTTATTTTTTATGTGTTTGAGTGTATTGCCTGCATGTGTATAACTGCACTTGTGTCATGCAATGCCTGTAAAGGTCAAAAGAGGGCATCGGAATCCCCTAGAACTGGAGTTACAGATGGTTATTAGCTGCCATGTGTATGGGAATTAAACCCAGGTCCTTTGCAAGAGCAGCCAGTGCTCTTAACCTCTGAGCCATTGCTCAAACCCCTTTTCATATTAACATCAGCCATTTCTCTTTTAAAATGATCTTTAAATTTTAATCAATGTTGGTTTTGTGAACTTTCTTTAGAAATAAATGCTTGTACTCAATCTCTTTAGTATCTGGGAATTAAATGGTACTATCCCATCTCCCAGGATAAAAGCAGTGAGAGGCTGTGTGACTGTGGACCAAAGGTAAGTTACGTGTCATTCCAAACCATTTTTATTACATCTGTACTGAGAGACTGCATCACGTGCAAGCCTTTACTGCTTCGGAAAATCAAGGGGGATTGAAGCTTGAAAACATGAAGAAAAGAATATCCATGCATTTGTATTTGATAACAAAAATTTTAAAGTGAATGTCCAATTTATGGGTTATAAATAATATAATCTATCCCAATGTAGTATTAAGATGACAGAGGCAAGTGATATATCCTTGCTAGTAAGGGATTTACTTCTCTAGTTTTTTTAAATAACATCTCTTTATGGAAGGAATAAAAGTCATAAAAATGCTGGTAGCTTATCTGGTCGGGTGGAGTTACAAGAATTATGAAATCATGCGGAGGGTGTGGCACACATCTGGTCATTTATGAAGTTAGGGGAAAGTATGACATTTATTCCTATTCAATATGTTAAATTACATATTTAGGTGTGTTTTCTCCTCCCTCATCTGAAAGGTTGTTCTGTTTTCTAAGAATGAATAGGTTCCTTTAGAACAATGGTGAAAGTAATGACTAACATTTGTGCTTTTATCTGTCCACAAATAGTCTAACAGGAACCTGCTGTAGCTCATAGAGTTGTACCCAAATAGAAATTCTTTGGCAATTGGAAATGTTTGCATTCATGTCTTTTGGTCATAAATTGTCATAATCTAGAAACCTGTTCCAATCTAGTGAAAGTGAAATAATTCTATCATTGTAAAGAGTTTTGACTTGGTCACTGTTAGCCTTCCTTTTAGTTACTTTTCTTACAAAAATTATATAACTATTATTGGTGATTAAGTTGGGATGGTTGATAACTGATAATATTCTAGCAAAAAGTGCTTTTTGGCAGACCATATTTGTAAACGAAATAGACTATTACATTCTTCAAAATCTTGTTAACATTTATACATTCATATTGTTCTGGAGATTTTCAGAAATTTACTTATGTTTGTTAGTGTATTTTCTTTTTGAGACAGGATATCCCTGTTAGGCCCAGTTGGCCTGGAACTACTATGTAGACCAGGCTGGCCTGGATCTCTCAGAGATCTGCCTGCCTCTGCCTCTGGATTGTGCTGGGATTAAAGGTATATTACACCATAGCTGCTTGTTAAGGTATTTTAAAAATTTATTTCTCCTCATTACAGATAACTTCTCCACTTTGGCAGAAATAGATTTTGTTGATCTTCTGTATGGTTGACAGGGTAAATGCTGGTTTATCAGAAACACTTACAAGTCTGACACTGGACAGTGAAGGGCTATGAAAGTCTGGGTGGTTGTGACCATGGATCAAGGTTGAGAGGTTGTTGGTTGGGGATAGTTGTGGAGCAGCTGTCTCAAGTAGCTGCTCTGCCTTTCCTACATTTCAGGAACTGTGCAGTGGGTATCTCAGACCACTGACATGTTGACAGGGAAGCCATAGCAACACTCTAAAGTGGCACTGGCAAAAAAACAATTACGAAATAGCTTCCGCTTTGTTTTCAGGCAGAACTGTGATAATTAGATGGTTCATTGCAATTCAGAAACGGGTGCATTCTGTCCTGCATTTGTGTTATTTCTCTCCTGTGAATGCAAGAGAATTCCTGAATACTAATTCTGAGCCCTGCTCATAATGTTTGAGAGTTACCGGCTCTATATTTAAGATAAAGCTGACAAGGAGAGAGATTAAATGTGAGTGAATGCTGTCATATCAACCAGAAACTTAGGGTCAGTGTTCAAGATGAGAGCTCATTCACAACCTTTCCATTGCTTTGAAGTCCAGGAGTAAACTCTTCTAGGTAGAGAGAATAGTTTGTTTAAATGATTTGAAAGGACTTATTATATTGGATTCATCAGTGTTCTGTATATTTCTGATATACTTGAGAGATCACAGTATTAAAAAGGAAATAGATGAGGCCTTCCTCTTCACAGAAGCAAAATTCTCTTTGCCTGAAAGCGTGCTTGCAGAGAAATGTCAACCATTTTTAAAGAGGAAAAATGTGACTTTTTTTTTACACCACAAATTTCTTCTCACAGTCAGAACATGTTTAGTACCACTGAACATTTTTTTCCTTAATGGGAAAATGCCATTGCTTTCAGTGACCTTTTGCCTGAATATTCATGTTCCTCACCTCCTGGTTGAGCTGTATGAATCAGCTTCTTCTAGACCCCTTCTTCCTGATGGGCATGGACAGAGGGCACAAAATACTCTGTTATCTTACATTTTCTATGGAGTTGAATCCAAGAGCAGGAGTCACATTTTTCAAGGTAGCTGGAAGATTTTCTTTGAATAGATTGAAAAGGTTGAAAATCTAGGTTGAAAATTCCCAATTCAGAAATCCAGAAATGCTTTGAAATCTGAAATGTTCTGATATGGTTACAATACTCTAAAAGGTTTGTATTTTGGAGTAATTTGCATTTCAAGTTTTATACAGTGTTTAAAATGTTTCTGAGGATTTCATATACAAGTACTGATTGACATAATTTCCTCCTCTCCCCTGTTCTTCATACATCCCCTCTTCTCCCTCTCAATCTCCTGACCTCCTCTATAATTATTGTTACCTATGTACCTACTGAGTCATTTAGTGGTGCTTGTATGCACATATGCTTAGGGATGACAGCATGGAATTAGATAACCTCCCAAGGAGCTAGTCCCTGGAGAAACTGAGTCTCCCTCTCTCAGCAGCCTTTGATTACCTGTAGCTTTTCATCTACAGGTGGGACCTCGTGAAATTCCCCCCATGCTCACTGGCATGTTAACTGGTGATGTCATTATGCAGGTTTTGTTTAGGCAATCATATTGTTGGAATTTCATGGATGTAGCTTTCCTGTCATGTTGAGAAGACACTACCTAGAAACAGGTGTCCTGATCCTATCTATGGCTGTTACAGTCTTTCCTCCTTTCCTTCCGTGATGTTCCCTGGGCCTCATGGGTTGCACTGTAGATGTATCAGTTGATGGTGGATACCCTATGCTCTTCATTTTGCTCAGGTGTGGTTCTACACTTGTCTATGAACTTAAAGGATAAGTATTTAAGAATATAGTTAGTATTAATTCAACTGTGAACCTAAATATTTACAGCCACTTTTGAAAGAGATGTATCTTTGCTCTGGAAATTGTTATTGAATATGTTAAAGCTGTGATGAAAGGCTTCTTCTAATCATGTGGTTTTTAAATTTAAAAAAAGGACACAGTTAGAAATTGTATTGGTATTTGGCTAGGTTTCAGTCCCAGACATGAATTCTCTCCTACCAAGCAGGGCTTAAGTCCAATTAGATGGTTACTCCCAAGATAAAAGTGTTGCTATTGCACTATTTTTGATGTCTTGTGGGCATTGGATTTATAGCTGAGTAGGACCGTTGATTGTTTTCTTCTCTTGGTGGCTTGTATAGCACCTTTGAATACTATGAGAGCTAGTCCTCAGGGAAGAGGCTTCCAGGCCATTTCTAACTGAATCCCCCATGTACTGTCTGAAGTGTGTTGTGTCTTCAGCAGTAGGGCCTACTTTCAAGCTCTGGGAGGCAACCAAGGACAGTGGCAATGGTGTATATTGTTTGGGGAGTCTGTTTGACTAACTTGAACAATAACTTGCAGAGAAATTTTCTATGCTTGGCCCTGAGTTTCTATTAGGTCGTCTATGATTCTTGTGGGGAGTGTTATCACCCCAGGTGGCCTTAACTCAGTTTGAACTATGGTCAGGCATGCCTATAAAATAGCATGTCCCTGTTTTTCCTCAGGCAACCTTGCTGTTAGCTTCCCTTTCTCCTCCCTTTGTGCTACCCTCCCTCCCCATCCCCAGTTGAAGCTCTCTCCCATTTTCCCTACTTCCCTATTGAAAGAACCTGTGTCCTAATAGTCCTCTGTCTAGAGCTCCTCCCCCCTCACAGTCTCTTTACTTTCCAGACTTCTGTGGTTACTCTAGATAATATATTTACTGCTGAAGATTCAGGGCTAAAATGACCATCCTACCAAAAGCAGTTTACAGATTCAGTACAATCCCAACGAAAATCTCCAAGACGTTCTTCATAGGCTACAAGTATCCTGACCCCAGACAGCCAAAGCAATCCTCAGCTAAAAAAAATGCCAAAAGGATTATGATACCAGATTTCAAGCTGTATTACAGAGCTATAGTAATTAAAGCAGCATGGTACTGGCTCAAAAACATACTGTATCTATGACCTGTGCAAAAATAAACTCCAAATGGAGCAAAGACTTCAATGTGAAACTTGAAACTCTGAATCTGCTAGAAGAAAACATAGGCAGCATGCTACAAGATATGAGAGCAGGAAAGGACTTTCTGCATCGAATGCCATTCTGTTGGGAATTAAGGTGAGTAATTGACAAACGGGACCTCATTAAACTAAAAAGCTTCTGTAAAGCAAAGGAAGCAATCAGTAAGAGGAAGCCCACAGAATGAGAGAGAATCTTTTCCAGCTACAAATCTGCTAGAGAATTAATAACTAGGTTATACAAAGAACTCAAAGAATCAAGTAAACAAATGACCTAATTATAAAACAAACTATGGATATAAACAGAGAAATCTCCAAAGATGAAATAAAAATTGCTAAGAAATACCTTTAGGTGTTCACTATATTTGGAAATCAGGGCAATCCAAATTAAAACTATTTTGTAATTACCCTTTACCTCAACTAGAGTGGGTAAGATCAAGAATACAATTGACAATAAACGCTGGTGGGGATGTGGGGAAAAAGAAACTTATTTCTGGTGGGCTTGCAAATTGGTACAGTCACTGTGGAAATCAGTGTGCAGAATTCTCAGAAGCTAAAAGTAGATCCTCCCTATGACCCAGCTAGAGTGCTCGCATATCCCCAAAGGACTCACCATCCTACTATGGAGATACTTGCTCAGCCATGTTCATTGGTGCTCTTTTCACAATCATTAGGAAATGGAACCAACCTGAATGCCCTTCAATTGATGCACAGAGAGTGAAAATGGGGTATATTTACACAATGCATTTCTACTCAACTAAAGAAAGATGAAATTATGAACTTTTCAGGTAAATGGATGGAATTGGAAAACATACTGCATCGGGGGTAGCCTAGACCAAGAAATACAAGCGCCACATGTCCTCTCTTACTTGTGGATCCCAGTATTTCAAAATCCTTAAATTTTGGATGCTCAACCAGTAAAGTCTATGCAGATATTCCTAAATTTGAACAAGTAAACAGATAACAAAGTCTCCGAAATCTGAAATACTTCTGGTCCCAAGTTCCTCAGCTCAAGGAAACCTGTACGAACTGAGAAAGAAGCAGCATTATTTCTGCTGGCAAAAGAAGTGGCCGTGCATGCATGGCTGGCAGTTAGAAATGAGATTATGATAAACTGAAAGATTCAATAAGGAGGAAATTGCATATTTGGACTAAAGTAAAATCAGTGCTCAGTTATAACAGGACCACAGAACCTTTCAGTTGGGGTTCACTGGAAACAGAACTTCAGCTGTGTTATTTTCAAAATTACAGTAATTTGTTTTAGTTTTAATTTTGTACCCTGCTGATTATTTGCCATTTTTTTCTAAGAGTAGGCGTGCAGGCTTGAGTGCTGTCAAGGTTGCTTAAATTCACAGAAAACATAAATTCATAATTGGTAATATTTCTGTAATAAGAGATTGCTGAAACTTATACATAGTATATTCTTTGTGGCAGAGGGGATAGGAATGTTGGTTCCAGATTCAGATTATCTGGGTTCAAATCTTGTCTCTGTTCTCTCCTGGGTTTTAGATACTGACTTTTATTTTCTGTGCCTCAAGGCTCTTCCTCCCTAAAATACTATATATGGCTAAGCTTGAAGGCTGTGTTCATCCTCAGAACTATCCTCAGCCCTAAGTAGTGCTCTAGAAAAGTGAGTGGTTACTGAGCAAACACATCTATCTTTTTCTAATACTAATGTATTCCCTTTCTCAGGAATAAATATGTCTCGTCTGTATCACACACACATTCTAAATTAAGTGTTCACAGAATGTTCTTATGTTTTATTTTTTCTTTAATAAAATCTTCTAAAGGTTTTCCTTTGTTTTAGCATCTCACCTCCCGCTCTGCCACCCTCTGTCCCTAGCTTTCATTAAGGGACCAAGCCATGTATTAATTACCGTGAGCAGAGGCATCGACTTGTTTTTCTCTTGCGTGTTTTAGCTCCCTTGCACAGCGACCAAGATGTTAGGCTAGATGGGCATGGGGATATTTTTAATTACTAACAACCTCTTTGTTGCTTGTTCAGAATTAGTACTGTGGTGAAGATTAAACACAGATTTGTGGGTATGGCAGAATCAATTCTTGGAGAACTTTATAACACAGTACTTTAGAGATTTGAAAGGTCATCAAAATGCTACTTAATGTTCTTAATGTACTGGTTATTGTTTTCTATCTTGAATCCCAAAGTGCTTTTAGCCAGGTAGTTGCCAGTGGGACCAGAATGTTCGAAATGGTTTTCTATTTCTCTCCTGCCTCACTACCCCCACCCCATATCCCTTAATGTCTCCTTATTTTACATTTTTATATTCCCTATTTAATTTTTTGTACACCTCTCTTACAATCACCTTTTAAAAAAATCATTTTATGATAAATAAAATCATTGCATAGAGCAAGCCCACTGGACAATGCAGCATTTGGTTTTGCATATCTTTTTGCATAAGCCACAAAGGAATGATGAATGTTTGTTTACAGTGTACAAGTAATTCTACTTAACTGGAGGTAATAGGCCAGGTTGCTTTCTGATTTAACCTCCTTGCTATTTTAGATAAGAACCTACATATTCTTTCATTTAAAAGGCATTTTGCCTAACATTTGACCCTTTGATAATGAAGGTCTCAGTATTTCTACATTCCACTGGTGCCTTTAGCCTTCAGCATGCTGAAAAGCAGCATATAGAGTTGGCCATATCCCAGTCAGTTTGGAATCCAGCTAAATCTTGCTCAAAGAAAACATAATTGAATTAAGCCAATTTGATCTAAAAATAGGTTCTCCAATTATAACTTAAGGATTGGGGCTTCATTATGAGCCTTTCATTTTGATATTCTAGTAAGCTAGGGTGTCAATTACCATCTTATAATGCCCAGTTGTTTTGCCGAATACACAAACAAAACAGCATTGCTTGTGATAAAACATTATTGTGTCATAGATATGGATGAGAGAATACACATGTATTTTATTATAAATGAGAACGGTTGTCTTTCCTAACTACTCTAGCCAGAAAATTAATTTATTGGAAGTCTTATTTGCACATCTGTTGGTAACATTTATTGCTTGTTAATTCTAAATAAGTGCCTCCATTTTTGTTAAAAATAATTATCTGTTTGGAAATGAAAACATCCCAGCAGGGTCCTCAACACAATGTTGGCTGTGTGCTCACTGAACTTTGTAAATAAGGTTCCAGTTCTTGACTTAATATGTATGACTATTCTACATAGGAATAAAGAGTAATTATACTTAGCATGAAGGGTTCTTGTGAAAGTCATAGAGGCAACGCGTCCAGCACAGGTCACATTGAGTGTACTTCACAAAGGACACCCCTGGTAAAATCACTTTTTTCTTACTGGATCTCTTATCTCCAACTACTGTCCCCAACCAGAGGACATAATGACATTTATGCTTTAACATGGCCTGGAATGACTAGCCCCAGTATAATGACATTAATAAAATGCAATCAGTATTCTTCACTAATAAAATTTTGTGGCTATCTTCTATTAATAAAGGTCTCTGAAATAATAGCTATTAATAAAATTGAATCATTTTGTCATCTATATAGTCAGACATAGCTTTTCCATTCTTTTAAAAAATGTAGTTTTCATATAGTGTGTGTGTGTGTGTGTGTGTGTGTGTGTGTGTGTGTGTGTGTGGTGTAGGGGTACACATGCAGAGGACAGAGGACAACTTATATACTGAGGATCAAACTCAGGTTGTTCAGCGTGGCACCCAGTATTTTTACTTTCTGAATCATCTTTCTGTCCCTGATTTTATATATATTATATACATTTTTTTGTGTGTGTGGCAGGATTTCCCTAGTTCCAGCCTGCCTAGAAGTCACTATGTGGACCAGGCTGACCTTGATCTCACAGAGGTCCCCTGCCTCTTTCTCCTGAGGTTTCAAATAAAAGGTGTACGCAACTACACCCAATGTTGATTTTAATTCTTTTTAAAAATTTTATTATTTTTATTTTATGTGTATGCGTGTATTGCCTGCATGTAGGTAAGTGTACCCGTGTTGTGCAGTGCCCGCAGAGGACAGAAGAGGCTGTTGGATCCCCTGGAATTGGAGTTATGGGCAGTTGTTAGCTGTCATGTGGGTGCTGGGATTCGAACCTGGTCTTCTGCAAGAACAGCCAGTGTTCTTAACTGCTGAGCCATCTCTCCAGCACCTGATTTTAAATTCTTAACAAGCTAAACAAAGAAATATAGCCAGTTTAATACAATAATGAGCAGACTTCTGTTAAAAGAATTCATATCAAATATACACACATATGCTTACAAATATATATACACACATGTCCACATTCCTACAACTGTGGAAATTCAGGTACTGTGTCATTTATTAAAGGAAGCCAGCATCTTCAGATAAAGCAAGGCATAATACCCAAAACAAAAGAATGAAAGTGAGAAACTATTAACAGAGTATGTTTAGAATGCATCAAGAGAAGTAAGGATGTTAGGTTCTGGGAAACAGCTGGTGGACAACTGGAAGGATGGGTGAGTGGCTTATTAGGAAAATCTGGTCTGTGAGACCAGATAAAGAATAGAAATGGTGGTAGACTCATGGGTGATCTTATATTGACTGGCCTTTCCTGATAGAAAAAAGGGTCTTGTACAGGCTATGAGGATTTGAACTACCTTGAGGTATGTTTAGCTATCTAAGATGATCTTTCTTTCCATAGTAATCTAATATTATGAAGCCATCTAGGGAAGACAGATACTTTGGAAAGGGAAGTGATCATGAAAGAAAGTCTTAAATGTTAGACTATGGAATGGTTTGTGGGTTCTTTATAAGTATTTCTTTTCCTGTCTAGAAGGTAGATTTCTAGCTTTGTATCAGAATCACAGAACCTTAGCGGTGGGGAGACCTATCCAACAATTGGCTGTGCCTTTAGTCACTTTCCTGTCTGTTTTATCTCCTGCATGTCTAGAACAATCTGAGAGAAAACAAAAGAGAGCAAGCATACGTTCAATACAAAGGCCTCGTGAAATCTGCAAGCCTGCTGTGCATCAAGTCCATGCAATTCATTCATTTTTTCAAGCAGTGATAATACTCTCTTTCCTCTGAATGACAAATTACAGAGCACATTCTGCTTTTTTTTGTTCCCTGCTTAGTGTCTTTATTATATATGATGAATAAAAAAAAATAACATTCACTGAATACTCGTAAAGGGAAAGCATTGCAAAAAGAGTAGACTGTGTGAGGAGACTCTGTACATACTGTACGCATAGCAGCAAGTAGGATCAGTCCTTTGGTAGACTTTAAAAGTCAAAATAAGAATTATGGCTGAATCCTATCAACATTTTCATTGTGTTTGAATCAGAGACTAGAACCGGTTAAGTCTGTCATAGCAGAGGCCACCGTGGAAGTTAATGTCTATAGAATCCAGTGATTTAGCTGATAATTGCAGTATATTAACAAGAAATATATCAAAAGAATGAATTATTCACAATAATCATGAAAAGATTTTCTATAGGCATGGTAGAACTTTGCTGTATTGCCATGGGAATGGTTTATCAGTAAGGACTTTGTATATTGATAACATTCTACAAAATTTCCTGTGATCTTTAAAGGATACTTTTTACTCTCTCTTAAAATTTACTTTATCTCTCCCAACATGGGACATCATTATATCACTCTCCAGTAAAAGCTGTGGTTATACCGTTGCGCACTTTATTTACCCTTCTCTGTAGCTTAAGCTATCTGTCTTTTGGGTCTAGGCTCAGAGGATGTGCCCTGTGCTCATTATCTGGCTTTCTGAAGTACAGAGTTCATTCCAAATTTTGATGTTTCTATGAATTTTAGGTCCTTTTTACTTGAAAAATTTCCTCCCTTTGATGTTCCTTAGCCACAGAAAAGTGTTCAGCAAACCTTGTTAAATGTGTGTGCATCACATAGTGTTGGTGGGCTGCAAACAACAGAAACAGAAATGGATGTTTCCTCAAAGATGGCATGTGCTGGGATGCCAGAAGGGTGCTCTGTGAAATGCCTGGAAAAGACAGTGGCCAGCATAACTCAGGAGAATCCTGGTGACAGGGACTAAAGGATCTCTTCTGGGAAGAGTTAACTTTAAGCACTGTTGCTCTACATCACTCTTTCCAAAATACAAATTCTGGAGAGCGAGTTTCTGATTGGCTTAGTACAAGGTCCCATTCCTAGATCTGCAAACTGTAAGTGTCCTAAAGTAACAGTCTCGCCAGTACTGCAAGTAGTGAGGGAGAGAAAATTTCCAAAAGGAAAAGCAAGATGTCATTGCCTGCAGAAAGAGAATGGAGGCTAGGGAGCCACAAACAATGACTAGTGCCAGTAGTCTCCCTTTCTATTCTGGTCTTTTGAGGAGGAAAAATGAATAAAAGCAAATACTAAAAAGGTACCAACGAGGAGCTGGAGAGATAGTCGGTCAGTAAAGAGCTTTCTGCATAAGCATGAAGATCCAAGTTTGATTTCCAGTATCCAAGTAAAAATGCCAGATGTAGTGGAATAATCTTGTAATCCCAGGACTAGAGACAGGCAGATCCCTAGGTCTCACTGGCCAGCCAGCCTAGTTTAATCAGTGAGCCCCAGGTCCCATTAGTCCTTGTCTCAAAAACAAGGTGAATGGCTCCTGAGAAAGGACAGAAAATTGACCTGTGACATCCACATGCATGTGCACACACATACCCCCCAACACAAAAGAAAACATGAAATGGTAGAATTAAATGTGAAATTTCAGTATGCGCAGGATAAGGGCATGTTGTGTACATGTCACAAGATAAATAGAATTTATTTGCAAAGGTGAATAAATGTAATTGTCAACACATAAGAATGTTGGATGGCTTAGGAACTCTGACCACAGACGGAGTGTATCTCTCAACTCTTGCCAGAGAAGTTGAGAGAGATGGGAGTTTAAACAGAGACCCACACTGATCAACATGCAGAGAAGAAGACTGCAGAGTGTTCAGCCCTAAATTGAGCATCTACATCACACCCTCTCCTCCCAAAGCTCGGGGATCATTGCAGAAGAGGGGGCAAAAGGATTGTAAGAGCCACCAGAGGAATTCAAGGAAATAGTGTTTTCTGGACACAGCAGTTGCATATATGAACCTACATTAATTGTGACAGCATGTACAAGACCTGTGTGAGCACAAGCCAGACAAAATCCCAGCATGGAGTGGGGAGCTGGGAAAGAAGTGTCAGCCTTGTCTAAGGATCTACTGGAAACTGATACCTGCTAGGAGACAGAAAGTCAGTTTTCATTAATTGTGTGATGGTGGTTAGGTTGACCACACTCCACAGATAGACTTGCAGCCAAGGCTATTTGGAGAACACAAAGTGGACTCAATAGGCCTTAAGAAATATAATAGAGGGCATGAAGTATGTGGGGGTATATGGAGGTGGGGAGTGGATATGGGGGGGAGGGTTCTGAATATGATCAAAATACATTGTATGAATTTCTCAACCAATCAAAATGTTTAAAATACCATATGAATCTTGAACCCATCACACTGTCTTATCAATGCTTGGATAAGAGCGTGGAGCTGATCCTGTTTGGATAAGACAGTAACTGCCTTCACAGAGCTCACAGGGGAAGGTCTGATACAGGAATAGGTAACAGGAAGAAAATGAAAACTCATAACTACTGATACCACAAGAAACATGGAAGCCACATGTGACCTTAGGACTATGTGTCAATTCTGAGAGGGTTTCCAGGAAGGAAAACTAAGAAATTGTCTGTTGTGTTAGAATAGTATTGGGTCACATAAAGATGACATCATAGGCTGAGGGAAGAGGCCAAGGAGAGACAGAAAAATGACATGTGTAAAACAAGCAGTGGCGGTTGTTTCGCATTGTGACCACATTCGGTAAAGGGCCTTCTTCAGCTTTTCACTGCTGTCTGATTGTCTTATTAGGGACGGGTAGGTGAACTTAACCTTCTTAGGGTTTCCACATCCCCAGGCAGTGACCCTAAAATGTCTAGTAACAAGTGAATTGAGGAAGGATTGGAGAGTTTACAGGTCACAACTTTCCAGGAACACGGCATAGGTAACCAGTGGGGTGAGGGATGAAAAGGCCTTTTAGCTTCAGCAGGTTAGGAAGCTCGGATAAGCTGGGGCAGTTGGCAGGGAAAATCAAGTAGAAAGCAGAAGGCAGTGCCGAGGCGGGGGTCGGGGGGGAGTTCAGGAGTCGAGAGCAAGTGAAGATTCTCAGAGATTTAGGTGAAGAGTGAAGGAGGTTGACTCATGGCTGGAAGGGATGGAGAAATGAAGACTGTATTTCTGTCCAGTCTTCTGAAAGATGAATTCATGAGCCAGAAAAAGGTTGGGGAACCTGAGGGAGAGAAGGAAGGATCTGAGTGGAAGGAGAGCTGACTGAACGGAGAGGAAGGTTTACTGCTGTTGGGAACCAGAGGCAGAGTCATAGAGAAGGTGTGAACTCACAGAGATCAGGGCTAGGGCAATGAGAATGTTGGAAGGAGCCCTCATGGATAGCCTCAAGCTTGTCAAGTAAAAGGCCAAACATTTGAAACTTTAAAAATGTACCTGATTTCAAATTTTGTTCCCAAAGTCAAGTAGCTGAGTGATGTTATACCCTGAGTCTCCTCCCTCCTCTAGAGAATGAGGGTGTTCCAGAAATAAATATTTTTTCGGGTCTTATTGACTTAGGGTCTCCCTGTAGCCCTAGAACAGGCTGGCCTTGAACTCAGAAACCTGCCTACCTCTGCCTCCTGAGTGCTGGGATTAAAGGAATGTACCACCACACCTGGCTTCCAGAAATAATTTTAAAGGACTATGAAAATGCTAAGTAGTATAACATGTATTAAATAGTAAATACTACTACTATACCTCATAAGTATACTATGTATTGTCAACCATACAACTATATGTGAACATAGCATTTGATTGGGCTGCTTTGCAATGTGTATGATCTCATGTTTAAGAGTATTCTCTGGGGATAGGGAGTCAAAGATCTGTCATTTATCAGCTGTGTGGTCCTGGGGACTATCACTATACCTTCCTTACAGGGTTACTGTGAGAATTAAATTAACTGATTTATACAAAATACTGAGAATTTATAAATGTGAACTGTTGAGCACTTTATCTTTATCCATGACCGAGGCAAACATTTGGCAGCATATGTTATTGTCTCTATTTTGGAGAAGGAGCTATAGGCAGAAGAGTTAGATGGCTTGTCCAGAGCCACATGACCAGGAAAGGACAAAGTGGAGACAAAACTGAGATTCTTGCTTCTGTCAAGTCCGTTCCCTTGTCATTAGACTATGTGACCTCTGACTCACTGTCAGCTTTGACCTTTGGCCCATGCTCCGAACTGCTCATTATCACATCCTCTGTGAGCTCCTCTTGACTATCAGCTTCCTGGCTCATCCTAGAGAGCAGCCCGTTTCTTCTCTACTGTGCCTTGAGCTTCCTGTCCTGCCTTTAAGACCTGCTTGTCAATCTATAGGAAGCAACGCAGGGCAACGGATCAGGCTCATCCAAGTGCTGTTTTGTAAATGCGTGGCGGAGGCTGTCAACACTTCAGCAAGGAGGACTCCACATTCCCCACCAATAACAAGTAGTACATTTATTTCTGTGAATGCAGTGAAGAAATCTGTTGTGACGAGCCCTGACAGGGCTGCATATCTGGACATGCTCTGCCTATATATCTTTCTTTCTCATCAGCACAAGTAATTGTTTTCCTGCTGCCTGGGTAAGGGCTTTGGAAACAGCTGCATTTACTTTTTAGATTCAAGTATGGATGCTTGATAAAAATCAAGGCTATTTTTCACTCTTGTAGCCAATCTTGTGGGAATTTTAGTTCCCAGTGCTGTAACATGACATTTTTTCGATGCATTGTGGTGTAGCTGGCATATATACATAAGTGTATACATTTAGACTGTTTCAAACTAAGCTTGCTCTTTATAACAGGATTAGGAAGCCGAATGGGCCTTCTGTATAATTCAGCTTTACCATAAGAATGAAAAGTTATGTGAAAAATCAGTCTTTTTATTTTATATTTAGAAATGATGCTATTTTGTGGGTCAGATGTTATTTTGTTTAGGTATTATAGTTTCCCAGTTACTGATATTGAAGAGTCAAAAATTAAACTTGGAAAAATATTCAATACTGTTTTAAAACAATTAAGTTACACAGTGTCAATATTTGGATAACTAAAAAGAAAGTTATTTTAATGATTGTTATTATGACCATGTATATACCAAAGAAAAGATGGACGTGGTCACTGGATTTATTAATATTAAGGAAAGATAGTTTTCATCCAACTGAAGAGGAATGAAAGTTTTATATACAAATAAAATGATTTTATTATATGTAAAGAATTCTGGCAGAGAGATGAGACACACACACACACACAGAGAGAGAGAGAGAGAGAGAGAGAGAGAGAGAGAGAGAGAACAAAACTATAAGATCAGAAGTTTTGAAAAGAATGTGAAATGAGGAGCAGGACAAGGTGAAGAAAGGATGAGGGATGCTGTCAGCAAGGGGTCGGGGAACTCTCATAGCTCTGGCTGCTTCCAGGGAAGTCCAGGGGAAGGTGCTTCTGTAAGATGCAAGGTGAGCCCAAGGTCAGCCACAGGTGCACAGAGTGTTTGCAAAATAGGGCGAGCAAAAGGATCCACAGAATGGAGGGGAGAAAAAACAGGGAAGAAGCATGGGGACCTGGAAGGTGCGCCAGGTCAACACGTGGTACCCAGGTAGCCACAGACTCAGTTATTCCACAGCCTTGGGCAATGCCAGCTTTAAGCCAAGTCTACAGATTTCAGACCTAGAGTTCTTGATACCCCTTTACTACCAGTAAGAGCTGATATTTGCAGGTTTAGAGAGGGTACAGAGAGGTACTTTTGATATGTCACAGGGTCTGATTATAGATAACTTAGCATTTACATATTCTCGGAAGATGTTGGAAACCAGTATCATTTCTTAGAAGAAATAGTGAGACAACACGGTTTACGAAAGGATTTATAGGAGGAAAATTCAAACAGCAGCTGAGGTGACAAAGCGATCATTATTGAGAACAGAGAGATTCATTGGTGCCCTTTCCATTATCCTTGTTCTATGTTCCACGAGCCTTGGGTATAGAGGTTACATTATAGATGTGTCACTTAGGCCTGGATAATTCATAAACAGTGTCCCTGTGTGACCAGTTGTGGTACTTGATAATTGTCTTTGGTGAAAGTTGAGCTTCTTTGATGAGTGGTGACTGGGACAGATGTCTGTAAATATAAGGATACATATTTTGCACATAGAAAGAAATCACAGTCTAGCAATGTGACAGTGTTGGGGTTTTCTCCAAGATCTATGGCCACTTCAGCCATGTATATCATGTTATGCTTCAGTGGGGGGAGGTATGGGAGGATACCAGTGGGGACGGGTATAAAGATGATTAGGATTGTTTGAGCTGTTCTGTATGAAATACACAAAAATTCAATAAAAAGTGGTGATTATATGCTAAATATAATCAATAATCTATGAAGATCTAATCAGATCATTAATTAACACATATTTGAACAAGTCCTATATTTTAAGTCCTATTGCTGGACTCTTTGTATGCAGTAGAAAGTAAAATGGACAGGGTGACAACCAGGCTTGAACGTTGCTCTGTTGAAGCTTACAGTTCAGGGAGGGTGAATATTCAGGAGCTGCTAACCAGGTTCAAAGAGCATCGTACAGGCTTCTTAGGAGACTTCCATGATAGTGGAAGACAGCAAAAAAGTCAGGCAGGAGATGGGAGCCCGAGTTTATCAGGAGGAAGGAGCATGAGAGGCTTGGTGAGCCCTGTAGAGGCTGAGCAGCATGCTGGAGAGGTCTACCAGAGAGGTCTGCTGTGCAGGCGACCACTGTGCTGAGAGAACCTGAAGGGTGGGATGTGGCACTTACTGAGAATTTACTATAAGCCATGCTCTTTACATTTATTTACTTTCCTCAAATAGATTTTGTTTCCGTGCCAGAGATGAAAAAGAAGTGCATAAAGAGTAAGAACCTGGGCTGGAGAGCCGGCACAGTCCTCAGTAAGAACCTGGGCTGGAGAGCTGGCGCAGTCCTCAAAGGCTCAGGCTCACAACCAAAAGGACGAGTAGGAACACACATCTTAGTGCCTGCCTGTCTAGAATTTTGCTTCAACTCGTCTCTTGGCCCTTGTTCTCCTCCCACCCTACATTATGCCCCTTGGTTTTTAAGGAAATAATAACCTATTTTATGGAAGTCAGTATTTAGATGACAAGTGAAATAAGTCTTCATCTTTAACCAATCCCAGACATTTTCTAGAGGCTTCGTGCCTCTCTTACATTTTTTATGTTCTATGGCTCAGAAGCAAATTCTGTGATTATGTCACCTATTTTCTTAGCTGTATGCTTGTACTATGGTGATAGCATTTAAACTATGTTATTGGAACTCAAATACTAAGTGCCCGGGGCATTCAGAATTGATTTACTTTATCTTGAGCAAAGCTTAATTTTTAGATCATTTGTCTAGATGTGATGGAACAGGCAATTATCATATGCTCCTATTTATCTGAATTTAAATAAACAGTCTGGCTGTGTTTCATGTGGTATAGAAAAAGAAATTTCTTATTTCAAATTTTTAAAGCTGAAATGTTAACTTTTTGTGACGGACTCAAGATGAATTTTGCCAAGCATTTCCTTTTGTTATAATAAGCCATAAAGTTTTTAGTATAGTTTAATCTGGGCTCCTTAAACTCATAGAACCTCCTTTCCCTACAGATGTAGTAGCAGTTCATGGGCATTAGTTTTTCACAGTTTGGAAAATGCTGCTGTGGTTCTCTAACAAACAACATGAAGTTAAAGAAAAGTGATTTTTAAGAGTGGCTTATCTATGTTGATGAGTCTGTGTCTCTGAACAGCTTGATTTCATCAGTTTTTAATGTGGAATCTATGCATCACCACCGTGAATGGTTAACCTGCTTCAGGGTGAAAGGCAGAAACGGCCAGCGTGTTAGAACTGACTCATAGTCTCAGAGCTGTGTCCTATACTCACATTCCCTGAGGATCCTCAGTGTAATTTACTGCCTTGGTCCCCTTCATTTAAAGAGGCACATGAGTTTAAAACAAGAAGCCACAGGGCTCATGACTTACAACTTTGTATCTTCTAGACCCCAAATCTAAGGTGATAGATACACTTACTTATAAGGGAATTCTGGCAATGAGGAGAATTTTGGTACTGAACCTTAAACACAGTCACAGAAGCAAACAGGGAATCAGAATGGAGCTGAATTAAGCTAAATGTTCTGACATTTGTATGTTGACATACTCAACCATATTTAGGTCCAAGAAAGTTTAAAAAATTCCCCTGGGGAAAACAGACTTGATTTACACGGTGCTTCTTTCATTAAGTCAGTGAAGCCTGCAGAACTTGCTAATGAAGGAAAATTATGAAGTATTCTGGCTCAATTTACTTACTCTTTCCATAATAATTTGGCCTCAGACCATCTGACACAGAATCTGAAGTAATCAGATTTCAAAGAAATTACCTCCTAATTCTTTAGGATAAAATTCAAAGAAACAATGTTTTATGTTTATCAGAAAGATTGTGAAGGTATGATAAACATGGATTGGTGATTTTGTGCCATGATGGGGTATTTATGTTGTATTAGACACAAGATCTTAAAATATTCTTAGATGTCTTTGTAGAGAGTTTTTCAATTTCTCTGAGACAAGTTTCTGCTATGCCAACTCTCAGAATAAAGGACTAGATGGGGACATCATTTAACCACGGGGTGAGACAGTTTAAAAAGCCTGTGCTGTTCAGGGATTTGGCCTTTTCTTTGCCCCCCTTCTAGCCTGTTCTGTACTTCGCATCCAGTGATCAGTATTAGCATTCAAACCTGCTTGAAACTCTTCTTAAGTCCCTTTAAAGAGATACCAGTGTTCTCAGCAGAGTACAGACTCCTCAGTACAGGCTTCAATGCGCTGCAAAAATCAGCTCTCTTGCATGTCTTTCCTATCTTTAGGAAGCTGGGGTAGGCTTTAACTTTGAGTTATAGGTGCTAACCCATGCTGTCAATTGCCCCAGATGTCAAAAGTTCAACACAGATCACTCAGCACCAAGAACAGGCCAGGCCTCCAGTGGGGACTCATTCACCGCAGTCCGCACAGGGACTCAAGTTTACCACCTTGAATCATGATGCTCGCTCTACCTGAGGCAAAAAGGAACTCTGAAATGTTCCAGCTCAGCAGCTGGGTGACCTGACCTGGCAGTGACACTTCACTTGCAACTCATGGCCATCACTAGTCACATGGCATGACCTATGAGCTTATCCAGGAAAGCAACTCAGAGAAGGGTAGGTAGGTCAGGCTGCAGTTACAAACCCTGCCCTCTACTGCAGACTTGCCTCTTCCTCCCTGTCCCCTGCAGGTCTGCTTTCTAGCTCTGTCTACCTTGTGACTGTTGAGCCTTCATTCATCCATGCTTGTCCACCATCATCCCATGGAGCGGTTCCCTCGTCCACTTCTCTCCCCCTTTTAATCTTCTGCATTTCATTGCTCAGAATCTTCTCTTTATCGTTTTGTTTCACTTCTCCATCTCTTTCCATCTTAGTTTTCCTATCACCCCTTTCTGAGTGCCCTTAAAGAACCGTCTGTTATCTATAAAACCTGGTACTCACTTCTCACATAAACCTTAACATGCTGTACAGTAAAAATCTTATTTAACCCTTTCTGTCTCACAGCAATGTGTACACTTACTCACTTTGTACTGCAAGTAACTTGAATGGCACCTGGCAAAGAGTCAGTTAGCAAATATTACTTTGGCTATTTGAGTGCTTTAGTCATAAGAGATTCTTTGTAATGGAAATCTTAGGACTTTCATGGATATGAGAAACTCTTTGTCTCTTGTTTACATATTATCCTGCTAACTGAAATCTTATTTCTAGGCTGAGGAGATGGCTCTGATGTTAAAGTGCCTGCGGCACAAGCAAGAGGACAAGAGTTTGAATATCCAGAGGCCATTTAAATTCCAGGTGGAGGAAGGAGCTTACCTGTAATTCTAGCCTGTATGGCAGCAACAAGGATTCCCCAGAGGAAGCTGACTAGCCAAGATGTGTTGACTGGAGAGATCCTGCCTCAAAGAATAAGACTCGAGAACAATTGACAAAGATTCTCTTTTATTTTTCAGATAATCTAGTTTCATTTGAATTTATCAAAATAATTTTCCCATCTGAGGTTAATCTGGTTCCCTGCTACAGTTGTATATAAATAAGGATAAATAGATGAATGTATTTTTCATTAAAATTAGGTTGTTGTATAATTCACATTCAGTAAAATTAAGCTGTTTTAAACATGCAGTTTTAACAAATAAAAAGTGTTTTAAAATCACAACCAACACCATAATCAATGGTAGATAAGTCACTGTCTACATCATAGGATGCCATGTTAAAGTCACTAACAGAAACGCAATGGAAAAGAAGCAGAATCAGGAAGCATTATGCACACAGTTCATTCTCTTGTGCCGTACCTCTGTAAGGCCCACATCAAGAGTTTCTGTAATGGCCCCATAGGTCAGTTTTCTCTTTATCATGTGTATGTGAGGCAGTTAACATGCTCACCATTATAGTGTTCCCTTTCTGCACATTGTATCAGTGAATGAAATGGCTTTGCCTTTCAAATACCTTTCAGACTTCTGCATTCTAAGTGAATTAAGAATTCCCCCATTTAATGTTATTGAAATAGTGTGAATGTATCTATGGAGCAGGTGGGGAAGGGCAAGGTCACAGAAACAATAAGCAATATTGAGGCAATAGGAACACTGACGTCTTAGAACTGGGTTTATTTTATGGCATTTGATTTTTGCTTTGTGTCATGAGTATATAATATAATCACATTGCTTGTGGTTCCCCCGTATGTAGCCCTATACATATAGGACTTAGCAATCTAGGACTAAAATGTTTGATTAGAGGCCTACGTCAGTTTCCTTTCTCTTTACTGTGACAAAAATATGTAACAGAAGGGCCACCAAGATGCTAAAAAGACAGGCACACACAGACACACTACACATACTAAATAAATGTAATAAAAATACGTAGTAGAAACATCTTAAAGAAGAAGTACATTCTTATGTCACAGTTTTAGAGCTTTCAGTCTAATGAAGAGCCAGGGAGGGCATGGAGGCAGTGTGAGGCTCACCTGGCCTGTTTGTTGTTGCTGTTGACACTTTGTCCTTCTGTCAGGAAATACTGCCACCCAGATTCCATGTTATTCTTCCTTTGGAAACTCCCTTTGGATACAAGCAGAAATGTGTCTCATACACCTAGGGATTCTAGTTCCAGTCAAATTGATAATGAAGGTTAACAATCACAAGACCTGGGTTGAGAAACTAAATTATATATGTATTCTTTCTTACTAAAGAAACAAAACCACAAGAAAACGAAAAATAAACAATCAATTCTAACTCCCACAGATAAAGACCTCAGTATTGCTTCCTATTCCAGCACAATTCACCTGTTCACACAAGCTAGTGATCTTGTTTTAGCTAACACAGACAGGTCTCCTTCACTGTGATTCGTTCGCTGTTTTTTGAGTATTTGCTTTTACATTGTTTCTGTTGACAAAGATTTATCAGCCTTGGGCCTTGACATGCATACATGCTTGTATATCCCCCTGACATATGCTCCCAGCACATGTGCAAGGATATATGCACACATACAAACACACCACACACATGAACATATGAAGAGAACAACAAAAAAAAGTCTAATACAGGTCATTGTTTTACTTTAGTACCTAAATATATAAACTTGTCACAGAAGTGACTGGGGTTGATGGTAGGATGTAAAACTGAATTCAAAGACTCGCTTAATGGACCTTATAAAGCTGAAACACGTGGCCACCAAGGAATTCTGTGTATTCTTAGACTCCAGTCGTGCAGATAAATGTACTCAACCACAAGCATGACAATCTTCCTTAACATGAATTTTCCATCTCTTAACATTTAGAAAATAGTATACAAGACAGAGCTAAACTGAATATTTCTTTTTTTTTTTGAAAATAAATTTGACTTTTTTAGATCATTCAT
>NW_008342641.1:52898-53919 GCF_000622305.1 Nannospalax galili | reverse complement strand
CAACGAGAAATTTGTTTTTATTTTATGTTTGTGTTTTGCCTGCATGTACAGAAGTGCACCCATATTGTGCAATGCCCATGCAAGCCAGAAGAGGTTCTCACACCCTTTGGAAGTGGAGTTATAGATGGTTGCTACCACCATTTGTGTGCTGAGAACCAAACCCAGGTCCTCTGTAAGAGCAACCACCGCTCTTAATTACTGAGTCATCTTTCCAGCCCAGGTCGACCATTTTGAAAGCCTACTCACAAAGCTTTCTTAGGGATTTCTTGGAGCTACTCTTGGTAGATGACAGAAATCTCATGGTTGGTGAGTTCTCAGCTCGTCTAGAAAATCCCATCATAGAATGTGACTTTCTTTATAAAGTAACCAACACTAAATCACCAGACCCCATTTGATCACTTTTGTGATGAGGGGCTCACAGTTTCCAAAGGCAGTCCGTTCTTTGAATGATTCTTGAAATGATCTTCTTTATGTAAAGTTTGTATGCATGCCTTCAGAAGTATTTCTGAGAAGTCATTCTCTGCTTCCTGGTTTTGCCAGGTCCCTCTGTGATATGCTTTCCTGTGCACCTGTTCTTTATAAAATTCTTCAATTTTGCATGGGTATTTGATTAGCTGTTCTCTGTGCTAGACTGAAAAGTTCAAGAGGACAGGCATTACATTTGTTTCTGTTCACTTTGTGTGTCAAATATCAACATATACCAGGATCTCAAGAAGTAATCGTTTTTTATTATTTTTATTTTTTTAATTATTTATTTACTAACCATATAATTAGAAGAGGCATTTCATGACAACAGGATCGACATATTTGATAACAATTTCCAGAGCTAAGATGCATCTGTTTAAAGATTGACTGTAAATTTTAGGTTTACAGTTGAATTAATAGTTATACAATATTGTAAACAGTATAAACCCTACAAGACATAAAATCAAATGAGGTTTTACCCTTTAAAAGAGATCTCCATTTCATTATTAAAATGCAGTTTCATACAGAAAAAAACATTTTTAATGCTTTTGACACT
>NW_008342641.1:29864-52881 GCF_000622305.1 Nannospalax galili | reverse complement strand
GCGTTTCTAATCTCTGTATATCTGATTATTACTAGTGACAGTCAGTTACTTTCTGGGTTCCTTGGCATCTGAGCATGGATGTAAAGTCATCAGGTAGATTTCAATGGTAATGTTTTTCACATCTACTAGTTATTAAGGAGCACATTTTTATGCTTTGAATTATTTTTTATACACCCACTTACTTCCCAGATGGCACCCTCCCATAGCCTCCCTCCTCAGACTAGAGCCCTTATACTCTGATATCCCTGCTACTGTCTGCTATGTTGTTAACACCCCTAGCCATTCCCCACTACTTGCCCTTCTGGTGAATCTAGTCAGCCTATCTAGAGGTCTTTGTTTTAGGAGGGTCAGCTGTTCTTCATCTAGCAGCAATCAGTTGTCAATATTCCTTTAGATAAGACTGGGGTCTGCTGTTCATTTTCCCAGTTCTATGCAGGGATTTTGTCTACCTGAGTTTGCATGTGGTTTGTGTAGTCTGACACCATTGCCATATAATCATATGAGCAGGTTCCCAGGAGCTTGTGGGACTCTGTTTCCATATGGTCTTGTACCTCCTCCCTGGCTCTTACAATCATGGGCTTGGGAGGAGCCCCTGGCTCCTTTCTTTTACCAGTTCCGCCTATGTGAAGATAAGTCAAAGGTCCTGCTTGGCCATGGTTGGCTTCTCTTGGAAGCATGTAGGACATGATTCCTCTGTGTTGACCCTCCTCTTTATAGACTGGACACTGGTTCAAGTCCATCTGGTGGGGTCTCCTCAGCCTCCTTCATCAAGAGTACAGGTGACCCACCACCATTATAGGACATTTTGAGAGATGCTCATCATCCCCTGGAACTATTCGACCTAGGAGGGCAAGGAACAAAAACTGTCCTTTATTTGTCCTGACCCAATTATTATAGACCTCAAAGTATGTCTGTTAAACACCCAAGAAGGTTAGTTCCACTAGTCTGGTATTTTTAATTACTATGTGTCATGTAGATAAATCTTAGGCAAAGACCAGTTGTTCTCATATAAACCTTACCTAGACATATATTTCTTGATCTGCTATGTATAATTTGTCAGTAGGTTGTTGGCCTAATATGGTTCCCTCTGGTTTTCAAAACTAGCTAGGCATTGTTTATCTCTCATATTGTCTCACCCCTCCATCATGGTTTTCCCTCTTAAGGTACCCCCATTTACCCCCTTTCTCTCTTACTAATACCCTTCTCCTATGGTCCTACCTCTCTTGAGCTCCTTCTTTCCCTTTATCCCATAGGTTCCTTGTATAGAGAAGAACAGTAGGGTATGCAAGGTATACAAAGATATTTCTTGTTTTTAACTTCATAGTTTTCAGGAGACACATCTGACCCATGCATCAATGATATTGGGAATTCAAAGTCAATCTAAGAGTGGTGCTTTCTCATTCCTTTACTGATACTGTGTGTGGTAAATTGACCCATGTGGGCAGTTTGGATTACCAAGTGCTGTGCAATGTCCTGCATTTCACAATTTTCTCAGATGAAGCTCAAGGAGCTTCTGAAACCAGAGCTCTGTGTAGAATAAAAATTATCATAAAATGAAATGTATAACATCAGCAGAAATAAAGTTTTCCAATTACACATACATACTTATTTATGTGGGTATCATATGCTCTAAAATTTGGAGTTTTGTTACTGGAGACCTAAACACCATGGAGAAGAACGGTTTTATGGATAAAGGATCACCTCCAAGGAAAGGATTAAACAGCAAACTGTCTTGATTCTGTAAAATTCTTCCCTTGATTTCTAAGACCAGCCTTGGTTCCCTCAGAGCCAGAATCAGAAGTCGTTGTGAACAGAAGTAAATTTTGGGCCCAAACTCAACACCTACTGCTGGAGGATAGGGGTCGGTTTAATGGGGTGTGGGGAAACTGTTGGGCCTCTTCACGGCTGTGCTTTGCTTTCTCAGCCTCAGGAATTGAAAGAGCCCCAACAGAGAGGGTGGGGAGCCCACTAAGCCAAACCAGATGCCCGGGCTTAGATTTGTTCTATTTGTTCAGGGTGTCTTAGATGAAGGTTGTTATTTACGTAATTACCAAAGCCAAACACGACTTAGCAATGCAAGTAATCTAAACTTTGTCACAGGTACAGTGCACAGTTAAGCTTTGATTATGGACTTCTGTGATCACTAGATTTTGATATTTATATACATTTTTAGATTATTTTATAATTAATTTATAATTTGAATACAGTTATTTGCTATCATTTTGTTCGGTGATCAATTTCTTGAAGATGAGTTGATCCTCTTTACAGGAGAAACTCTAGACAGGCTGACTAGACTCCAGTGGATGAACTTACACTGAGGGACATCTGGTACACACACTTGACTGGAAAGGCCTTAACATACAGGACAGAATGCATGAAATCCAGTGGGGGAGTGTACAGGAGTGTAAATGGGGGAATATAAAGATAATTAAGATGTTTTGTATGAAATTCACGGAAATTCAATAGAAATATACATTGAGGAAAAAGACAGGATGTGGAGCCTATGGTAAGTAGAAAATAAAATTCTCACTTGTAACAACAGACTTTGAGTATCTTATGAAGTATAAAAATATTGTATTCCAAAAACAAGGAAAAAAACCCTACTTATAAAATGATGTGGGAATGGGGAGATGGATCAGTTGGTAAAGTGCTTGCCTTGAAACTGTGAGGATTATAGTTTGAATCCACAGGACCCATATAAAAGCTGGGTGGATATGGGAGTCACCTGTCATCCTAGCATTCAGAGGCAGAGGCAGGGATCCTAGGGTAAGCAGATAAAATAGACCGGCCAAAATAGTCATATTTTGAGGGCAGGGAGACCCTGCCTCAATAAATAAAGTAGAGAATGATCAAGGAAGATAGCATCAGCTTTGGGCCCTCGACATGTATGCATAGATGTGCATCTACGCCTTTATACACATGCAAGAGTACAAAAGATGTAAAGATGCTAAAAATGATAGTCTAGAGCTAATATTTAATCCTGGAACAAAGCATATGTTCCAGAAAACATCTTTTATATCTATTCAAATAAATCTAAGTTGATCTGAGAGCTAATATTTATGGCAAATAATAAACCTTTGTTAAAATGATTGTCATATTCCTCAAATATCACCTAATAATTTTAGTAGAGAAAATGTTCAATACTGAAGTGAACTCTTTTTGGCCATGAAGCCAGACTGGGAATTATTGAACTTAGTGGTTAGGAATGGTATATTTACTCCTGATGGTGAGCAGACAGTCCCCCATGTGCTCACACAGGAAGGATACAGGATGACCGGCAGCTTCCCCAACATTAGTGCACAGCTTCCAATGCGGAGAAGAGGCACGTTGAGATGAGGTCCCTGGCTCTTCCGTGTGCCTTCTACATGTCTTGAATTTTTTGCAAGGTACTCTTGAACATTCAGAGTCTAGGCCTGAGCTGAAGCTGTCAAGAAGGGAATACTACAGACAAGACATCTAAAACCCGTGCATTAGAGCTCAGAGCAACAGTAAAGACCCCCGCTATCTTCGGTTCATGGATGGGAGACCTGAAGCTAGCAAGGCTCCTTTCTGTGACTTTCCCAAGTTCATACAGCAAGCAAGCAACTCAAAAGCCAGACTCTTGATGCCTAGCCCTATGTATTGCATGAGTCTTCTGGATAAAGGAATCTAAAATTACAAGGGTGGGACAGCAATTGAAGAAAGATTTGGGTATATAGTTCTGACAGAGTATCTTTCTTAGACAAAGAGACGATTCTAGAGAAAATGTCCCCTATTTTATGTAGTATGCCCATTATATTTTTCATATCTGAGCGTAAAAATGTTCTTTTCTTTCTACAAAGGCAGTTTTGCTCTGTACACATTGTAGGTGATCTCTGTGGGGCCATACCCACAAAAACCTAGGATTGTCAGATATAATTCCACTTTAGAGGAGTCTTCCCAAGAAATTTAACACCACGCCCCCATGGCCAGAAGGAAGGGTGGCTTTGGGAAGGGTGGTGTCTTTTAACAGATGGCTCCCATCTGACCACCAAGACAGAATTGCTTTTATGAAAAGGCTGCTGCTTTCCAGGGTTTCTGGCATGTGTGCTCCAAACAGGATCAAGAACATCTGGAGAACTTGGAACCAGCAATGCACTTAGGTCATGGCCTCTAGGCAAGTGATCAGCAAAACTGAGTCACTGAAATTGCTCTTTCATGAAGGGGAAGCCCCTGAGGGTGGAGTCTCTGCCTTTCCTCCACCCATTTCTTGGGGCTGGGTTTCTACAAAAGCCCAGATCCCTTAAATGAATGTTGATTTCCCATGAAGAAATCTAAAAGCATGAGGGAAAATAATAGTCATAGGCTTGTAGGGGAACGCTAAGACAAGTGGCAGAAGACCAATCTTGAGCCCTTACAAATATCTACGATTGGTAGTAGGAGAGAGGGGCTGGGGCTGGGCTTCTCCCAGGAGAGCAAAAGACCTTTGGGATACTTCAGTCCCCTGCATCATCTTTGATAGTCCATTAAAAACCATGAAGTGGGGCTTTGCCTGCCTGTTCATTCGTTCCTACTGATGGTTTTTTTGCCTAGCAAAAGGAAAAATGAATGACTAGAAATTTGTATATAAATGGTATTTGTAAAAAAGTATTTTTGAAGTTAGGACGGAATCCAGGATACTCTTTAACCTGAGCTTGTTCTCACCATAATTTACTCACATAGCAGTTCTCATTTTAGTACATATTACTTTGTAATTTTGCATTTCTGTGTCTGTTACTCTCCAGTTTTTAAGTACTTTAAAGGTATTTTCATAATTGATCTATAATCTCAGCATCTAAAACTATTCTCATCAAAAACCTAAAATTAATATAAAGAAAATTGCCAATGATTATTATAATTATATTAATATATGTACAGCATTCTATACATAGCTGCAAGAGTACTCATTTATAATGTACCATTTCAGGTTTTGACTAAGCCTAATGAGACTTTGAGCCCCACCCAGCACCAAATCAGGTGCTTACTAAATGGCCAGACATGTATCCCTGTGTTGCTTATTTTCTTACTGTTGTGATAGACTACCTGAAATAAATAACTTAAGGAAGGAAGGATTTATTTTGGCTCACAGCTTGTGGAGATATGGTCCATCATGGTGGAGAAGGCATGGTGGTGAGAATGTCACACAGCTGTGGCAGTGGGAACATGAGGCAGCTGGTTACATCATACAGTGAAGGAGCAGAGGAACTTCAGTCTAGAACCAGAGCCAACCTTTAATTCAACCCCTGCTACAGTGGCCCTAAATCTGCTAGTTAGACCCCATACCCAAAAGGCTCCACGGTTTCCCAAAACAATGCCACCAACTGGGAACCAAACATTCAAACACATAAACCTATGGACAACATTTCACATCTAAATCATAACATCTACATTCCATACTATGGGGTCATCAGAGCACAGACTGACCAACATCAACAGACTACATGTCTTATCATGAGAGATGGAGGGATGGACAAATCTGCAGAATTTAAGTAAAATTTTGGAGCAAGAAAATATTTGTACATTTTTAAATGAAGGACTTTTTAGTAGTAAAGAGGCAAATAACCAACCAAACCAAATTAAGCACAAAGTCAAAGGATCTTAAAAATACCTTTAAATGATAAAATTCTTGAGTAAAAAGATCCCCAGCTCTGGTCCCAGAGTTAATTGTGTCTTTTATGTCATTTAAATTCAGTTTCCTTATCTAAAAATGGGTGAAGTTAAACAATGGTGTCCCTGTCACTTCCCATTGCAAAACACATCCTTGGCTTATCTGTTAAGAGCTAAAAAGTTAGCATTTAATCAAGGCAAGCACTACTTAACAATAGTTCAGTCAACGATAAACTCCTTACATCATGGTGGGTCCATATGATTGTTTAAACTTATGACATAGTTGCTTTATTTGTGGAAGCTTACTTTATGATGTTCACATTATAATAAAACTACTTAATGATTAATTTCCCAGAACACCTCTCTGTCAATGCGCAACACATGTCCACATAGATGTATTGATTTCTAGTGGGAAAAAGTTATTGAACATGCTGCTATGTTTTACATATACAAAATTATTAAGAATTAGAGGTGGAGTTTGAGATGGCCACTTTTCATCAGCCCATAACTACAAGAAGATAAAACGTGTGTGTGTGTGTGTGTGTGTGTGTGTGTGTGTGTGTGTAGGGGAGTTTCTTGGGCTTTTGAAACTTGTGTCCCTACAATGTTTTCTCCTATCACCTTCCATAGATTACCAACAATGAACACAGTCAGGCACGTTTGGCAAAGCTTCCTGGTAGCTGATAATCAGAGAGGAAATGCTTCGGTAAATGCACTGTTGCCTCTCCTTGACCTCAAGCTCTTGCCCTTCATGGTAGTCATGTCGAGGATGTCACCTGTACGCAGGACTCGTACTTCAGTGGCAGGATGTGGTTCTGCTGCTCCACACACTAAAGCTGAGGCACAGTGCCATGTGAGAACTGAGTACCACCTGAGCAACGTTTGTGGAGTCCATGTCCAGTCACATCAAAGCATAATTTGAGAGTAGGAATCTTGGCTGCTCAGGAAACGTGAGTGGAACAGTGGTTCTTCCTCGCTCATGAAAGTCCTTAAATGTTACTTAATTTCTCTGGTGAAAAAATTCAGAATCTGGAATTATTTCAAACAAAAAATGTTAAATAAGAGCTTTGATTCGAGTGTGTCCTTAAGCCTTCTATGTTGAAATTTAATCTCTTATTGTGATAAGATGGTAGAAATACAGTTAAATTTCTGGGTAGTTGACATCTTTGCAGCAGTGATTAGGATTAGATAAGGTGATTCCGTTGGTGACCCCATGATTGATTCTTGGCGACTTTATAAGAAGATGGAGAAACACCAGAAATACACATAACACATGCATGTTCTCTAGCTCTTAAAATGTACCAGCTGTCTACTTTGGGACTCTACTAGCAAGGAGACTGTCACAAGAAGCGGGCCCTTGACCTTGGTCCTCTAGAATAGACAAGTGAAAGAAACCTCTTTTCTTTGTAACCCATATGTGGAACTGTGTTACCAGAACAGCCTAATACAATAGAGCGGTGTTACAAAGAATGCAGTAAGGACTGACATTTCAAGCATTGAAAACTGAAGTGATTTTAATGCAAGTTGAGTATGTGTGAAAGGTCCAGAAAACTGTAGGCCGAAATCTTACTGTGGCGATTTCGGTACGAGAAGTATTTTGAGTTTCAAAGCAGAGTTGTTAATGCCAGAGCATCATGCTGGATCGGTGGGGACTACCTGCAGAACAAGCACAAGGGGGCCAGCGGGAGAGGCTGCTGACAGCGTGGGTCCGAATCGTTTACCACGGTATCAGTTGCTGACCCGAAAACATCAAAGCCGTTTTCTGTAAGAGTCAGAGTCGTTTCTCCAAGTGTAGGAAATCACTCTTCCTTCTCTGCTTGGGGCTACCCAAAGCTTGGGACAGGTATAGAGTTCATGTTTACTGTTACTTTGGAACTGACTGTGGACCAAGGGTTGTGCACTTTATTTTATTTTTAACACACTTGGGACTTTTATTTATTTTTAATTTTTTTAATTGAATTTCTGTAATTTTCATACAATAGAGTTTGGTGGTACTTAGATCCCCTCCCTTCTACACGCCCCACCCAATTTAATGTATTGTATTTGATGACAGAGTGGGGTATGAATCAAAGGTCAAACTGAAAACACAATTCTTTCCCCTGGGCCAGGGTTTTATTATACCAAGCCAATCACTGGAAACACCTAGGATGTCTCCAATTAAAGATCCCTAGTTCTGTCACTAGATTAATCAAATCAGAACAGTAAGAAGAGAGAGGATGTGCCTCACTCTCATGAATGCCCAGCAAGAGTGAGAACTACTACCATGTGCTGCCTCCAGTGATCTTCCAGAACATAAACATCTTTTTTACAAATGTACTGTGCTGTACGATGAACTTTCTTTAAGCTACCATGGCAGATCTAAACCTCCGTATATCCTTATATGCTCACTAAACAGTATTTGTTCTTTGAGGTTGCCTATTAAATTCTTCCAGGATTTGGAGAAGCAGGAATGTTCCTGATACACAGTAAACATGAGATTCAGAAGGCATACTCTGAAGACCCAACCATTCTGATGGATGCTTCGTATTACCAGTAGACCTCAAAATGCAATTAGTAGTCCTTGAATTCAGGACTCATGGTACCAGAGTACCAGCTCCCAGTTAATGTACAGGGACTTAGGTGGATAAAGTTCTTGTTATTGTCTTGATTGTTTGGATAATTGGAACCCATCCCTTAGGGGTGGAGCACACAGGTAAAGCTTGTGGTTCCCAGTATCAGCCTTCTTTCTATAAATTGAGTACACATAGTGTGGTGTACTGTGGGGTAATGCTTTTCTATCACTATCATGGCACTCAGAAGCATGAAATAAAGGGTCCTGTGGGTAAATATTTTCACTAACATCTGTAAGACACGTGCCTACAGAGGCTTTGATGTTTATGACATTCTGTGGTTCTTCCTCCTGACCCCTTTGCAGACCAGGACACATAGTGAATAATTATGGAAGGTAATAAAAGTTGGAACAATCTATTCCAGAATGAAGAGACGTGCTTGTATTTTTAGATTTCCTTAGATAATTATCCCACGTAACATCAAAGTGTCATGTGAAAAATGTACCTAATGATTTGTATTGGTAACAATGATATGGCATTTAACTTCAAATTAGAGTCCCCAGAAAAGTATGGTCTCTGGAGGGTCAGTATTCTGTGTCAAGTTTTAAGTCAGCATTCATGAATTGTGAATGCTGGCTTTGTAGTAGAATTTCTTACTCAAATTTTGTATTTTTTCCTGGGACTTAACTGTGAATAAATTGCAGATGATAGTAACTCTTTGCATTCTAGTTGAGTGGTGGGTACCTGGCATGAATACCCCTCTGACCCGGGAGATGTCATTCATTGACTGCTGTACTTTTCACACTCTTTCTGGCTTAGTACAGGCATGGACCTAGAAATGCATTCAACATTCAGACCCCATGCAAGAGTACCAATAGATCAGATTTGGCTCAAAGGTTAAAACCCTATGTTCTATCTCTAATACACAGAGCCACAGTTTAGAGGTGATACTCATGTCTAATACCTTGTTAATGTTTCCTTTGCAAAGTTCAAGGCCATAAGAAGTATGACATTGTGATTATAAAGATGGTGGAGTTCTTTGTATTTATTTTGAATATTAGGTGTATGCTAAAGTGACTTTTCAAAACATGTGTTTTCATGTTCCTAAATCTAGCAGGAGTACCCTCCATTCCCAGATCCCCTTTTAACACCCACTTAGCTTCAGTCTGATGGTTTGTTGTATAATAATCTCCCCACATTGGAGACTCTACTTGGGAAAAGTCATGATCTATTAATAAGATGCCAGAATTCAATTCCCCCACCACTTGTGCCATCCTGTCTGTGGCATTCTCACTATTTTCTTGGATTTGGCAACAGATCTCACAAGGTAGTCTATAAGCATTTTTTTTTCTGGAAATCCTATCTTTAGAATTAGGCATGAAATCATGATCAAATGTCTCTTGAGTGTAATAGATCACATTATTTTCCCCACATGCAGCAGCTATTTTCTGGCTCGGTTTCAACTTAGATAATTATATCCACCTTCCCAGAGTTCACCTTAGTTCAGATGGTCCTCTTTACTTACCCCCATTAAAGTTGTTTTGGCAAAGGAACAGGCCATCTTTTCTTGCTACACTAAATACCACTTCTCTGCTGGATGGCCTGAATCTTTCCCATCAGTGCACAAGTAATGTAACGTATAGCATAAACATTATCATTTCTTTATGGCCCTCAGATTTGCATATTAATATCAGAAATGAGCAAGATATGACCTGTGGGTTCCTTTGGTGACCTTTTATACTAAGAATGGGTTTTTCACTTTTAAGGTATTGTAAACAAGCAAATCCCCACCCACAGCTACACACATAAAGAAGAAAATATAAAATAGATGCTATGTTATTGCAAAGCCCAGCATATTTCATGCCAGCCCTTTCCAGGGCATTTGCAGACTTCCACTTAACATGGTCATAGTGAAGCAATTCACCATGCATTCCTATTCTTCTTACTGTGCAGTATTCTAAGCGCGCTTTGTGTTTTAGCTGAGTTCATATTCAAAGGGACTCTGGGGTTTTATGATAGGCAGCATTTGGAAGTATCTGTGTAATCCTTTGTCCTGAAATTTATGCCCATTTTAATCCTTTCCTCGCAAGTGTAGGCTCTTCTAATGAATTGTAATTTCCTTCTAATAGAATATGACATGGCATGTAGAATATATAGACTATGGTTATGAAATGTCACCAAGATTAGATTATTTAAGACTGGATTTCTTCTTGAGCATGTCTTCACTGTCCCATTGATTCACTGATTGCTGTAGGAGAACACAGGTGCCACGTAGAGCTGTCAGTGTGGTAACAGACCACAGCCTGCCAGCTAACCTCAGATGTGAGCCATGAACAATCTCCTTGCTCACTCACCACAGCTGAGCGTTCCAGTGGGCCTGCAGCCTCAGTCATCAGTTTGACTGCAACATCATGAGAAGACAGCTGCACCCAGATTTTTGACCCATAGAAACCATGATGTTACTGGGTTGCGTCGTTTTGTTTGGTTTTTTGTTTCTTTGGTATTTTTGGTGTTTTTTTTGGGGGGGTTGGGGTTTGAGGGGGGGAGTTGAGAAAGGGTTTCCTGTGGCCCCAGCTGGCCTGGAACTTGTTATGTAGACCAGGATGGCCTCCATCTCACAGAGATCTACCTGCCTCTGCCTTCCAATTGCTGGGATTAATGTATATGCCATCATGCTCAGCTATGTTACTCTTTTAAACCACGATGTCTGGAGGTAAATTGTTGGCTATCAGCCGATGAATATAGACTTTGGGGCCTAGAAGTGGAAGTGTTGCCAGTAACAAATAATGAAGCCTGGGATTGGATTTTAAACCAGATAGTGGGCAGAGAATAGAAATACTCAAATTTTTAGGAGAATATTATCACCTTGCTTAAAGTATCTGAAACACAGTGGCCATAGACTTTTGAACTTTGCAGCCACTCAGGGTGATACATTGCAGAAAACTGAAGAAAATATTACTGGAAACTAATGGAATGGGGAATCCATTGTTACGTAGTAGCAAAGTTCAACACATCACCTGCAGAGAGCATGCCTAATGCACCTGGAAGTTTCTAAGCCATGTGCAGAAGGTTCTGCCTGGCTTCCCCCTGATAACACTGAAATGTAACTGGAGAGAGATAAATTGGAGGAAGAACTATTAAAAACCAGCCAGCACTTGATTGTTTCTGGAAGTTCTTGGGCTTTATAAATGGCAAATGATGTTAAAATGAAGAAATTACTAGAAGCAAGAATCAAGTATAGAAGTCAGTCAAGATCTTATGTAAGTTTAAGGCATTGCTATGTCAGTAGGAGCCCAAGGTAGCAAAGGACTTACTTGGAACAGATGTGTGGATGTGACTTACCAATTAGTTCTAGTAGGTTCATGAGAGATTCACTAGGATCTTACAACAATGACATATACAGATGTTGGACTTGGACTTAAAAGAACAGACATTGTGTAGGTTGAAAAGGCATCTTTAGATCCCCACAGTTAAGTCAGGAAGCAGGCTGAGAAATGGTTCAGCTGCTCATATGTGCCTCAATTTTTATTTAGATGGTTTCATTTGTGCACAGGCTATCCTCAAACTCCTGGCTTTCCTCCTGCCTCAGCCTTCCGAATGCTGGGATAATGGGTGTTCCCACTATGTCCACCTATGCTACATTTTATTTCATCTAATAAAAAGAAAGAGAACTTCAAGCAGTGCCCACCCTTTTTACATCATGGCATGGTGTTATCTAGTGTCATATTCAAGATCTACAATGTTTAATTACAAAAAAAAAACACTGCAAAAAAAACCCCTTATTGAATCTGTACATTACTTTTGGTTAAATGACCATTTTCAAAATATTAATCCATGAAAAACCTAAATGTTTTAGGGGGGTTTGCGATGTTGCGCTGATAGCTATCCTAAGCCCCATGCTGCCCATGAGCCTCAGGTTGGATATGCCAGAGTGAACCCCAAAGCTCAGAGAGATGGGAAGACTTATTCTTGGATTTCAGACCCAATCAGGATGCCCTTATCATAATGTGGGCTAAATTTTATTGACTTTAAAATTTTGTATTTTTATTACTCTTTTGAGGCTTTCATACACGAATACCATATTTCTATCATTTCCCCCTCTGACTCCTCCCATGTCCTCCCCACTACTCCTCCCTCTTTCTTGTTCTCTTCTTTGGTTATTGTTTATATGTATAATGTACTGAGTTAATTTAGTGTTGTTTGTACATGTCTTTAGGGCTGATGACTTGGGATTGGTTAACCTATCTGGGAGCTTGTCCCTGGAGAAAACTGACCCCTCCCTCCCTCCCTCTCTCAGCATCCGTTTATTGCTAACTAGAGTTGGGATCCTTTGGAATTTATCCTGTCTATGTTGGCATGTTAACTGGTGTCATTATGCATGTCTTCTTTAGGTAACCATAGAATTCCTATAGACCAGTGAGTCCCTGTGCCTCCCATTTAACCCTATTTGAAAAGGACTGAATGTAATTGGTTTCCTGTCCCTATGTCAGCACTGCAGTTTAGGGTGTGTGTATGTGTGTGTGTGTGTGTGTGTGTGTGTGTGTGTAGAAAATGCAGTTTTCCTCTTCAGTTTCACAAGCTGGAGTTTATATATGACCAACCATGCTCAGGAACACATCTGAGGTGAATCATCAGACACCTGGACCTGATTTACATAACGTGATGTCATTGTGTAGGACAATTAGGGGTCTTGAGAGTGGGTGGGTAGATGTTCCATGTGCAAGCGATGTGAATCATTGGGGGTCAGATAGAGGACTGTGCTAGCAGTTTCTAAGATGTTTGCCATCTACTGGCTTTTATTCTCTTCAGTGAGAACAGGATGTGCTGGTCCACATTTAACAAAGTATTGCAGAGATGATGGAATGTTATTTCTAATCTAGGGTCATTAAGATATTGGGGCCTTTATCCCGAGTAATTTGCCTTTATGGGGAAGCAAGCTCTGTGAAGATCTAGAGAGACTTCCCAAGAGTCTTGCTGGTGGGATCCTCAGCCTTTGGATGAGACTGCAGCCCAGATGAACAAATGGAGTGCTGAGGCTGAGGTCAGAATTGCCATGGTTTTATGTTGCTAATTAAAACTATAATACACGATGATACAATTATCCACATTTTATAGAATAAGAAATTAATGTGTCGAACCCTACCCAATGCAGTCTAACTTGATGAGAAGTGGAGTTCAGATTTGAACTGGGAGTCTTGATCCAGAGTCTGCATTTGAAATTGCCAAGATCACAAGGAGACTGAAGTAAACCGAATTTCCATCTGTTGGGCAGATAGGATGCAGCAGTAAGAATCCTTTTGCTGGGGGTATTTCAGCACATGTGTGTACCATGAACCCAGGTGGTGCCTTGGAAGAACATACCCTATTCTAGCTGGTGCTGGGCACATAGCACATGTTCTTAAACAGCTCCCTTTATTTAAGCCATACTCACTGAAAGTCCAAATTAGCTTTCTTCTACAATCTGGGTATTTCTGAAACAGAACTGGCCTCAAGCACTGAAAATTAGGAAGAGTTTATGCAAAAAAGTAAGGTTAAAACAATCAGGTAAGTCCTACAGCTCAGAGCTCCATCCTAACTTTAATGCTTACAATAAAGTATTGTGAAACACAGACTTCAAAACACTGACTTATATATTACTTTGGCATAAAGGGCGATTATTGATATGCTATGGTTTACATAAAAAGGAAAGTCACAACACCAATGCCTTTTATGTTTAAACATATATCTTAAGACAATTTAATAGACTTTATTTTTAGATAAGTTTTAGATACACAGCAAAATTGAGTGGAAGGTGAAAATAGGTCCCACATACTCTTTGCCTCCTCACATGTAAATAATACCTACTAGAAGTGGAGTCTAATCACTAGATTATTGACAAGAAATCTCCAGTGTTCATGCAAGTAATCTAGTCAGCTCATCAGGGCACATGGATTCACTGGGTCTCAAGACCATAATAAACTAAGTGATATCTTCACTGCCAAAAATTTGACAAGCCTCACTATTTTTACTTATCCATGATAATTATTTCCTTTTTTGTATAAGATAGTACATAATGCAAAGACTTTGTAGACCCAGCTCAATAAATAGGCACACAGCTCCACTTACTCCATTTGCTTCTCTTGTTAAAAGAGGTGTGTGTGTGTGTGTGTGTGTGTGTGTGTGTGTGTGTGTGCGCGCGCGCGCGCGCATGTGTGCGCAAGCGAATGTGTGTATGGGGACATCCTGAGGTGTGGTAAGGGGTTATGTGACTTTGCTAAGGGGAGGCTGCTGCAGTCAGATTGCTGACATTTCAGAGAGTTGCCAGTGTTAAAAGAGGTGTGTGTGTGTGTGTGTGTGTGTCTGTGTGTGTGCGCATGCGAATGTGTGTATGGGGACATCCTGAGGTGTGGTAAGGGGTTACGTGACTTTGCTAAGGGGAGGCTGCTGCAGTCAGATTGCTGACATTTCAGAGACAGTTGCCAGTGACTGCTGTGCTTTCCTGAGTTCCCAACAGGCGTTGACTCGTCTGCAGTAATCTCTTGAAATGTATATCATCTCAATGGTGAGACTGAGCATCAAATTACTTATATTTTGATTAGTTAGAACATGAGTAGAGAATTAGTAGCTAAAACTCAAACTTATTTTTAAAAGACAGGACTATTGTCATAGAGAAAGCTGGGGATGTGACACAGAGGAAGAGGACTTGCTGAGAATGCCCAAGACCAAGGAGCACATGCACAAACACACAGACACATGCATGCACACACATACGTGTGCACACACACATTTCAGATACCCCTGGCCATATAACTTCAACACTGATTAAGCTGTAATAGTTCCTGTACCATTTTAAGGTGTCTGCACACAATTTTATCAACATTAGTATTTTCAGTAAGAACCCAGATAATGTTGGGGTCCCAGCGTAGGTATGCTGGACCAGGCTCTTTGTGGCTCAGTCATAGAATTTATGCTTTAAAAGGTGATTTTGTATTTTTTTTTTTGAGACAGGGTCTCCATGTAGCCCCAGCTGGCCTGGAACTCACTATGTAGACCAGGCTAGCGTCAGTCTCACAGAGATCCACCTGTCTCTGCCTCCCAAGTGCTAGGATTAAAGGTGTGAGCCACCACACCAGGCTCTAAAAAGGGATTCTTATATTTGAAAAGCACTTATGGACCTGTACCAAGTCTGATTAACTTTGTTTCAGGTTTCAGAAATCTGAAATATGCACTTTTAGTGCTTTTGGCAAGAGTTACTTTGTTCACAGTGAATTTTTTCCCTACACACCTCATTTTTTTTTTCTCTTGCAGAGTAGTGATACTTGAATGTGGCTTGTAACAAATCACTTAAAAATGGAAAATCCTTTACAGAATAGATCAGTGCTCACTTCTAGCTATTTCCCCTTCTCTGGACCTTCCTATACTTTTGGTGTCTGCAAATTTCTCTTTTCATTTGAAAATGCAGTTAATGTTACCAATTATAGCAGGTTCATATTTTAATCTTGCAGTTGGAACTGAAATATCTGTCCTTAAATCATCCCTTTAAGGACAGATGATGGTTTTTGTGGTTCCATGTGATAAGCATAAACTCTCTGTGCAACTAGAAAACAGCTATTAGCAAGGTTGAACAGAGATAAAAAGTTACTTGGTTATGTAAGTTCTCAGAGGATGCTGTGCAAAGATGACAGCTATCTCCTTATCTGTCTGGAGTCTTCTTATTGTCAACTGAACTGTGCCAGGAAATTACTGTGCCATTTAAGCACTATTTTAAGCTTATTGCAGATACGGAACCTCATGTCAAGACTAGAACATTCTTAATCTTTCCTGTCTCTTAAAAAGATGATAATAAACATTTCTGTCAAACTAAAATCAGGAGCTGGCTTGGTATTACTGAACAGGTCAGAGGTGGACATTAGGGATGTTTCTGAAGAATATTCCTGCAAAAGCTTATTGGCCTAGACCTATGGGTCCTTGAGAGGTGGTAACAGGCCCTGGTATGAGGAGGAGGAAGGGGAGAAACCTACACGGCGTTTTGAATTTATGATCCTCATTTCCATCCCCTCTTTGTTCTTTTAAGTGTTGGCAGGTTTGGACCATATCTAACTCATGCTCCCTGCACTCATTGCTACGTTGGGGAGCTAAGTTTGACTTTACACCTTCTCTGCATCTTGTGGAATGGTAACCTCAGAGAAGGAAGAAAGCATCAGAGGTCAACTAGGTACTCCCTCTACCTTACCTCTTCCTCTCTTAGGCTCCTTCTTCCCTTTACCTCCCTGTTTTTTACCCATTTTCCTGACTCCTACAGTTACATAGGATATATACTCACATTGAAAGATTTGGTACCAAGATCCACAAATGACAGAAAGCATACGTAGTTTGTTTTTCTGAGTCTGAAGTATCATTTGGTATAGCAGTTTCTTAGTTCCATCCATTTACCTGTAAATTTCATGATTCGTCTTTGTTTACTGCTGAGTAGAACACCATCGTGTAAATGTACCACATTTTCATTATCCACTCATCGGTTGAGGGACACTTAGGTTGCTTTGTGCTTCCACAATTATACCTTCATTTAATTTCTTTCTGTTGCCTCTTGGGTATAGTTATTCTTTCTCCCGTTCTTCATGTTGCTTTGAGTAGTCTCTGAAGGACTGGTTTGAATTCTTTCAGCTTACTCATGTCATGGAATAGTTTTCTTTCCCCTTCAACTACAATAGACAGTTTTGCTCAGTAAAGTATTCTGGGTCAGTATCTATAGTCAGTTAAGACTGGAATACTTTCGTTCAGGCTCTTCTGGCTTTCATAGTTTACATTCAAAAGTCAGGTGAAATTCTGTTGCATTTTCCTTTGTATGACTTGTTTTTCTCTTGCAGATTTCAGTACTCTCTCTTTGTTTTGTGCATTTAGTGTTTTTACTATGATATGCCCTGGGGAGTTTCTTTTCTGTTCCTGTCTGTTTGGTGCTCTTTGTGCTTCTTATACTTTCCTTAATTTTGGGAAATTTTCTTCTATAATCCTTTGAAGATCTGGTCAATACCATCTACCTAGGAGTCTTCTCCTTCCCTATGATATGTAAATTTGGTCGTTTCATGGTGTCCCACACTTTTTTACATATTCCATTCCTGTTTTTTAAAAGTGTTTCATATTCTTTGCTTGAGTGGTCCAAATCTTCAACTTTATCATCCAATCTTGATATTCTGTTTTCCATCTCATTCATTCTGTTGGTGAGGCATTCTCCTGTTGTTTCAACTTAACTTACTGAGTTTTTCACTTCCCTCTTCAGCCTGCATTTTCTTCAATAATTCTATCACTTTTGTCAATTTCGTCGGAAGTTTATCCCTATCCTCCTTTTAGTTCTTTGAGTTATTTGTCTGTTCTTTAAATTCATTGAATTCCTTGATCATGTTTATGATCTTTTAAAATCTGTGTCCTGGGGTTCCTTCTAGGGGGTTCTCCTTGTAGAACTCTTCTTTACGTCTGGCAGTGTTTGGTGGGGACATATTACTTTGGTCTAGGTTTCTGGTTCTCATCTTTGATTTTATCTTGGTGGGACCAGATGACTCTGTCAGGCTACTCAGGGACTCTCCAGGAAGGTGAAGTGGCCCTAGCTAGTTAGGAGCACTTCAGAAGCCTCAGATGGATAGTGCTGAGGTCTAAGAAGAGAAGATGGGAGGTGAATGTGCTGGTTCCTGGTTGAATCTTACTATAGAGAACTTTTCCCATAAGTAATTATACTAGTTACAAATAGCAATTATTACTTTAAATGTTTATTTTTATTTTATGTTTATGAGTGTTTTGCCTACATGTATGTGAGTGTACCTGTGTTGTTCAATGCTATGGAGATTAGAAGAAGGCTTTGGATTCCTCAGGAACTGGAGTTAAGGATGGTTCGTAGCTGCCATGTGGGTGCTTGGAATCCAACCTGGGTGCTCTGCAAGAGCAGTCAGTGCTCTTAACTGCTGAGCCATCTCTCCAGCCCCACAATTATTATTTTAATAGTTAAAATATTTAACCTTTCCTTAAAGGATATCTTGTGTAAAATAATACTGTTAAGTAAAAGACTGTAAAATGAGGGTTCGATTAAAGTATTACCTCCACTTCCAAGGTTTGCCACTTAGACTGAAAACCAACAGATAGAACTTTCCAGCACATTTATGCTGCTTTTTTTTTGGCACATCCTTAATTCATTCATAAGAGAAAAAGTGATGTGCTTCAGTAGAACTGGACCTACCCTAGGTTTTTGACAGCCAAGGAGAGAAGCAGAGAGGCCAGACTGTATCCTCTGCCTTGACAGAGGTTACAGTGTGGGCAGTTGAGAGGGTGGAACACCGTCAGTTGTCCCTGGGAAGCTGTCCACTTTAGATAAAGTGCTTTCTCTTTAGATACAGATAAGCTTCTTTTGCTACTTGTTCCAGTTTGCCTTTCTTGGGGAAGACTGACTTAAAATTGTGGTTTCTTTCCTTTGAAAGCTCCTAATTTCCTTTCCATGGCTCTGTTTCTCATTTATGAAATACTACCAGCCTCCTAATATTTTCTAGATTTTCTTCTATATTTTGAACTTTGCTTGCTATTTCTGCTATTGGAGCTTCATGAGGACAGACATCCTTACCTGCTGTACTATTATAGGGCACTGGGGACAGAATCTGACAGCAGGTGCTGTAGCAGTAGGAGTTGGCATATAGTAATTGCTTGTGACTTTAAGGGACACATTAATGTATTCAGTAATTGATTTTTGTCATGCCTAGTAAATGCTAAAAGTCATGCTAGAAAAGCATGAAACAAACAGAATTTGCCCTTGCCTACCATAATTTACAATATCTGAAAGAAAGCTTATACCACCATTACAATAAGATGAGTGTTTTGCTCTGTAGACATTGAGATACACAAGGAGACCAATGAGCCTTCCCTGAATAAATGCTGACTACAATGGGATCTGAAAAGTCAATGGTTCCAGTGGGGATTCTATGGGAGGGTGCTGGTGGGGACATGGCTATAAAGATGATTGATATTGAGATATTCTGTATGAAATACAACACAATATAATAAAAACAAATTTTAAAAAAATGGCAGAAGGGCTTTGCATCCCTGGGTGGAAGAGCCACCAGCTTCCTGGGGACAGCAGCTTTCCTGACTAACTTTGGCAGCACCCAGCATGCCTTGACTCCCTGAGCCTCATTCACACACACACCCCCGGCTCCTCTACTCCATCTCACCTCCTAGCCTCGGTATTGGCCCATTTCTTTTCTTGGCACCCCAGAACCCTGGACTGACCTCTTGGCCCAGAATCCCCACTGTTTCCTGATTCCTTTCATCCAGACCAACCCAATTCCTCCCTGTAGTCCCCAGGAACCCTCTTGGCCTGTTCCCACTCCCCAACCCCCTTTGCATCCTGGGCGGCACAGCCACCAGCTTTCTGTGGTCAGTATCTTTCCTTGCTGTAAGTTCTGTGGTCCCCACCATGCCTTGACTCCCCCAGTCTCATTCACCCTCCAAGCTCCGCCACCCCATTGCTCCTCCTGTCTTAGGTACTGGCCCATTTCTTGTCTTGGGAACCCAGACCCCTGGACTGACCTCTTGGCCCAGAATCCCCACTGCTTCCTCATCCTTTGCATCCAGACCAATCCAGTTCCTCTCTGTAGTACCCAGGAGCCCTCTGGCCCTGTTCCCACCTCACTTCCCTTTGCATCCCTGGGCAGCACAGCCACCAGCTTCCTGGGGCCACCATTTTTCCTGGGCCCTGCTCCCAGGCCAGACCAGACCCCAAATTCCCGAGGTCAGCATCTTTCCTGGAGGGATCCAGACCTTAGGAGAAAGTCTGAGAGCATCTGATCCTCGTCCGACTTGGGCATCTGTTGGAACTCCTGAGCATCAAGACAAAAGCAATTTGGACACTCCAATATAAAATCAAAAGAGAGAACCTGAAGCCTAGACCAACCAACTTTTCATTCCCAACAAGTAAACCATAAAGTCACATAAAGTTTACAAAAAGAAGCAGACCTAACCTTAACAAAGGAAAGCTTGAGTCTCACACAAGAATCAAAAACTGCAAAAGGAATCCACATGTCAAAGTCACAGAGAAAAAAATGTGAAAAAGCAAAATAATATGTCCCCACCAAGTACCAATAGTCCTCTAGAGGAGTACAATGAGAACCCCCTAGAGATAACACAGGACATGGAACTTAAAAGAGCAATTATAAACATGACAAAAGAATTCAGTGAATTTAAGGAACACACAAATCAAAGAACTGAAAGAAGATAGGGATAAACTTCTGAATGAATTAAGAAAAGAGCTAGCAATATTGAAGAATACTCAGGCTGAAATAAAGAACGAAGTGAAACACTCCATAAGCCAATTAGAAACGACAGGAGAAAGCCTCACCAATAGGATGAATGAAATGGAAAACAGAGTATCAAGACTGGAAGATAAAGTGGACAAATTAGACCACTCAGAAAAGATTATGAAAAATTTAAGAAAACACAAGAATGGAATATGCAGGCATTGTGTGACACCATAAAAAGACCAGACTTATGAATCATAGGCATACAGGAAGGAGAATAGTCTCAGGATAATGGTATGGACCAGATCGTCAACAGGATTGTAAAAGAAAATTTTCCCAAATTGAAGACATGCCCATACAAATATAAGAAGCATATAAAACACCAAATAGATGGGACCAGAAAAGAAATTCTCCATGGCACATCATAGTAAAACACTAAATGTACAGAATAAAGAGAGCATATTGAAAGCTGCAAAAAAACCACATACACACAAAAAACCCAAGTCTTATATAATGGAAAACCCATCAGAATTACAGCTGACTTTTCAGTGCAATCTATGAAAACCAGAAGAGCCTGGACTAAAGTGTTCTCAATTCTAAATGACCATAGATGCCAACCCAGATTACTTTACCTGGCCAAAATATCTATAATAGTCAAAGGGGAAAGAAAAATCATCCATGACATAAATAGGCTGAAAGGATTCATGTCCACAAAACCAGCCTTTCAGAGAGTTCTTGAAGCAACAGAAAGAGCTGAAGAAGGGAATGATTATACCCAAGGGTTTACAGAAAGAAACTTAATGAAGGTATAACTATGGAAATACACAGCGACACCAAGAATGTGAACAGAAATAAAAATGACAGGAATCAATATACATCTTTCATTAATAACTTTAAATACCAATGGACTGAACTCCCCAGTTAAAAGACACAGACTAATTGAATGGACTAAGAAACAAAACCCATCTTTTGTTGTCTGCATAAACTTATCTCACTTTCAAGGACAGGCACTACTTTAAGGTGAAAGGATGGGAAAAAATATAACAAATGAATGGTAGTAAGGAAAAAGCTGGCATTGCAATTCTAATATCTGATAAAATAGACTTTAAACTAAAACTAACCAGAGGATATAAAGTGGACCACTTCATTCTGATCAAAGGAACAACTGACCAAGAAGATATTACAATCATGAACATATATTCACCAAACTCTGGTGCACCCAACTTCATAAAGACAGCACTACATGACTTTAAGATCCACTTTAATCCCAACTCATTAATAGTAGGGGACTTCAATACCCCATTGTCTCCATTAGATTGGTCAACAGGACACAGAATCAGCAGAGAGACATCTGAATTAAACAATACCGTACATCAAATGGGCCTAACAGAAATCTACCAAATATTCCACCCAAGCACCAAAGAATATAGTTTCTCTTCAGTGCCTGATAGAACTTTCTCCAAAGTTGACCATATACTGGGACACAATACAAACCTCAACAAATACAAAAAGATTGAAATAATTCCGTGCATTCTATCAGACCACAGTATAATAAAGCTTAAAATCAATGCTGGAAAAAACTACATGAACATGTGGAGATTAAACAACACACTCCTGAATGATGAATGGGTCAAAGGAGAAAAGAAACAAAGGTATTCCTGGAACTAAATGAATAGGACAATACAACACAACAAAACCTCTGGGACATGTTGAAGCAGTCCTTAGAGTGAAGTTTATAGTTCTAAGTGCCTACATTAAAAAAATCAGAACACAAATAAGTGACTTAACATTGCAACTCAAGACACTTGAAAAGCAACAACAAATGAAACCCAAACCCAGCAGAAAAGAAGATTTAACAAAAATCAGAGCAGAAATTAATGAAATAGAAACAAAGGAAACAATACAAAGAATCAATGAATCCAAGAGCTGGTTATTTGAAAAGACAAACAAGATTGGCAGACCGCTAGCCCAGTCAACCAAAAGAAAGAGAGAACTTCCAAATCAACAAAATCAGAGATGAAAGGGGAAACATCACAACAGACACCAAAAAGATCCAGGAAATTATATGGGAATATTTTAAAAACCTATACACTACTAAATTTGAAAACCTAAAAGAAATTCATGGGTATCTAAAAGCATGGGACCCACCAAAAGTAAACCAAGAGAGCAACAGCTTAAACAGTCCCATAACACATAAGGAAATTGAAACAGTAATACAAAACCTCCTGACCAAAAGAAGCCCAGGACCAGATGGATTTACAGCAGTATTCTACCAGACATTTAAAGAAGATCGACATCCAAAACTACTTAATTTGTTTAAAAAGATAGAAGTGGGAGAACTTCCTAATTCCTTCTATGAAGCCAGCATCATTCTAATACCAAATCCAGGTAAAGGCACAATCAAAAAAGAAAACTATAGACCCATATCCTTAATGAAAATAGATGCAAAAATTCTCAACAATATACTTGCAAATGCGTAGACACACATCAAAAAGATCATCCACCATGATCAAGTCAGCTTTATTCCAGAGATGCAGGGATGGTTCAATACATGTAAGTCAATAAATGTCATAAATCATATAAATGGGCTCAAAGACAAGAACTGTGGTCGCC
>NW_008342641.1:27936-29399 GCF_000622305.1 Nannospalax galili | reverse complement strand
GGCCTTTGACAAAATTCAACATGCATTTATGTTCAAAGTCCTAGAGGGAATTGGACTGGAGGGAACACACCTCAACATAATTAAAGCCATATACAACAAACCCACAGCCAACATCATTCCAAATGGAAAAAACCTGGAAGCATTCCCATTGAAATCAGGAACCAGACAAGGCTGTACACTATCTCCACTCCTTTTTAATGTAGTGTTTGAAACTCTTGCAAGAGCAATAAGACAAGAGAAGGAAATTAAAGGAGTAATTAATTAGAAAAGATCAAATTATCTCTTTTTGCAGGTGATATGATACTATATCTAAGAGACATCAAACTACTATACCTAAGAGATCCCAAAAATTTTACCAGAAAACTCCTAGAACTGGTCAACACTTTCAGTAAAGTGGCAGGTTACAAAATTAATCTACAAAAATCAGTAGCCTTTCTATATACCAATAAGAAGCAACCAGAGAAAGAGCACATGGAAACACTCCCTTTCACAATAGCCTCAAAAAAAAATCTCAGAATAAACCTGACCAAAGACATTAAAGGCCTCTACAATGAAAATTTTAAATCTTTAAAGAAAGAGATAGAGGAAGACATCAGAAGATGGAAAGGCCTCCCATGCTCATGGATTGGAAGAATTAATGTTGTAAAAATAACCATTCTACTAAAAGCCATTTATAGATTCAATGCAATGCCAATCAAAATCCCCATGACATTTTTCAAAGAATTGGAAAAAACCATCCTAAGATTCATATGGAACCACAAAAGACCTCAGGTAGCCAAAGCAACCCTGAGCACTAGGAGCAATGCCGGGGGGATTACTATACCAGATTTTAAACTGTATTACAGAGCTATAGTCTTGAAAACAACCTGGTAATGGCAGAAAAATAGACCTGTCAATTAATGGAACAAAATTGGAGACCCAAATATGAGTACATGCAGTTTCAGCCACCTGATATTTGACAAAGGGGCCAAAAACATTCACTGGAGGAAAGACGGCACCTTCAGTAAATGGGGCTGGCAAAACTGGATCTCCACCTGTAGAAGAATGAAACTAAACCCCTATATTTCACCTTGCACAAAAATAAACTGCAAATGGATCAAAGACCTCAATCTGAAGCCTGAAACTGAAACTGTTAAGAAGAAAACATTGGCAATAACCTAAAAGATATAGGTGTAGGAAAGGATTTTCTAAACTGGACATAAATTGCTCAGGAAATAAGGTCAAGTATCAACAAATGGAACCTCCTTAAACTAAAAAGTTTCTGTACATCAAAGGAGGCAACCAGGGAAGTGAAGAGAAAACCCACAGAATAGGAGAAAATCTTCACCAGCAACACATCTGACAGAGGTTTAACATCCAGAATATATAATGAACTCAGAAAGCAAACAATCAGGAAAGGAAGTAACCCAATTGAAAGATGGGCTAAGGAGCTGAACAGAGAGTTCTCAAAAGAAGAAATAAAG
>NW_008342641.1:16021-27705 GCF_000622305.1 Nannospalax galili | reverse complement strand
GGATGTGGGGAAAGGGGAACACTCATCCACTGCTTGTGGAGCTGCAAACTTGTGCAACCCCTATGGAAAGCAGTGTGGACAACCCTTAAAATACTACAAATGAACCTACCATTTGACCCAGTTCTACCACTCCTTGGCATATACCCAAAGAACTCATCCTATTGCAGAGACAGTTGTACATCCATGTTTGTTGCTGCTCTTTTCACAATAGCTAAGAGATGGAAGCAACCTAAGTGTCCCTCAGCTGATGAGTGGATAATGAAAATGTGATTCATTTATATGATGGAGGGTTTTTTTTGGGGGGGGGATCCTTTTGAGACTGGGTTTCCCTGTAGGCCCAGCTGTCCTGGAACTCACTATGTAGACCAGGCTGGCCTTGAACTCACAGAGGTCCGCCTGCCTCTGCCTCCCAAGTGCTGGGATTAAAGGTGTGTGCCACATGCCCGGCTGTATGATGGAGTTCTATTCAGCAGTAAAGAAAGATGAAATCATGAAATTTGCAGGTAAATGGATGGAACTAGAAACTGTTATAGTAAGTGAAGTAACACAGTCTCAGAGAAAATAAAATGACGTATGTTCTCCCTCACATGTGGATCCTAGCACCAAATCCTTATAAGTGAGTATGTATCCAGACATAACTACAGGAACCAGGATAATGGAAAGGAACCAGGGTGGTAAAGGAAAATAATCTGAATGAGAAGAACAGTAGGAAAAAGGTGTTAATAATGGAGATATGGTTAAAAATGGGATTATTTTAAGGGGAAAGGGGAGGGAGGGTTATACAAAGAAAGTTGGGGATAAAAGGAAAGAAGGAGCTCAAGAGAGGTGGGACCATAGGAGCAGGGTATTATTAAGGGATAAATGGGAAAAATGAGGGCAATTTAAATGGGGAAACCATGGTGGAAGGGTTAGACAATGAAGAGATAAATAATGCCTATCTAGTTAAAAAATAAAACAGAGGGAACCATAGTAATTGAAGAATCTACTGACAAATTATGCATATGACTAGCTCAAGGAATATAATATATGTCTAGCCAAGGTTTGTCTGAGAACGTTTGGTCTTTGCCCAATCTTTATCTACACAGCACATGGTAATTAAAAGTACCAGACTGGTGCAACTAACCTTCTTGGATGTTTAACAGCCATGCTTTCAGGCCTATACTAATTTGGTCAGAGGGACATAAATGACAGTTTCTGCTCCTTTCTCTCCAAGGTCAACTAAGTTCCAAGGGACAATGAGCATCTCTCAAAGTGTCCTGTAACTGTGGTGAGTCACCTGTCCTCTTGATCAAGGAGGCCATGGAGACCCCACCAAATGGATGACAGATTATATGGGCTCCAGTAGGGGGCAGGGGGAGGCATGGGAGGATGCCGTTTGGCATGTGTGTATATAGACGAATAAGATGGTTTGGGATGTTCTGTCTGAAATACACACAAAAAAATGAACAAATAAAATGAGTTATATTTGAAGGAGAAGCATAAAATTTGCTTTATGTTAATTAGTAGAGGTGAAAAACATTACCATTGAAATCTACCTGATGACTTTATATTCATGCTTAGGTGCCAAGGATCTTAGAAAGTAACTGTGAATTGTCATAATCAGATGCATAGAGATTAGAAATGCATGTGCAAAGATCTAAGTGTTAGCAGCTTTAAAACTGTATTTTTCAGGCCGGGTGTGGTGGCACACGCCTTTAATCACAGCACTGGGGAGGCAGAGGCAAGCGGATCTCTGAGTTCAAGGCCAGCCTGGTCTACATAGTGAGTTCCAGGACAGCTGGGGCTACAGGGAGACCCTGTCTCACAAAGACCAAAAAATAAATAAATAAATGCATTTTTCTCTATGAAACAGTATATTTTAAAATGAAATGGAGATTTTGTTAAGGTTAAAACCTCATTCAATTTTAAGTCTTACAGGGTTTATACTGAGTTCAATATTGTGTAAATGTATTAATTCAACTGGAAACCTGAATTTACAGCCAATTTTGAAAGTGATGCAGCTTTGCTCTGGAAATTGTTATGTTAATTATGTAATGAAATGCTTCTTCTAATCGTGGTTATTAAATATATAATTAAATTCAAAAAATGACATAAGGAAGAAACCTCTTCCAAGCAGAGAACATCAGTATTTCAAAGAATTGCGTGATGTGAAGTATTTGCATGAGGAAGGAAGACTGATGGTAAAAAGAAAGATGCCCGAAAGGCCTTTGGAAGTCTCTTGGAGAATGTTTCGTTTTTCCAAGAGACCATGATCTCGCAGTGTGCTCTCCACTATCCCATCCTATTTAATAATGCATATATCAGAACATGAACATCTCTGGGCTGAATGGGTAAAGTGCTCGCTTTACCAGCATGAGTACCTGAGTTTTGTTTCCTGGGACTCACATAAAAAGCTGGGCTTTCAAGTGTGTGCCATTAAGCCTAACGTGAGGTTGAGACAAGAGAATTTTGGGCTCCCTGATCAGCCAGTCTAGCTGATTCATCAATCAGCTGGAGGTTCAGTGAGAGATCTTGTCTTTAAACAATAAGGTGAGCAGTGGAGAAAGACACGTGATGTTGACCTCTCACCTCCCCATGTACATGCTCCTATGGGCCTGCATAGCCATGTATACATATGTGGAAGAAGAAATGAGCGTCTTCCAGTTGGCTTTGTACCTGAATGATCTGGAAAAACACTTATAAAAATTCACTGAGTCCAAGTATTTCTAGATATAATAGCACAGTTTTAGTTTTAGTATTTGTGGTTGTGGAGTAGTGTCAACTTTGACCATGATATGTTTGATTTGGCATTAGCCAACAGCATGTTGTTTAAGCAATATTCAGATGGTTGCTTAAAACAGTATAGCGCATTTTAACACCAGTCTCCAGAGTAATCAGATCAGTGGCGTGTACTGTGGACGCAAAGAAAATTGTTTTTGGAGCTACTACATATCTTAATTTGGTAAAGACCTACAGCCCTGTCAGGTTCCTGTAGTTAATTATGTCTGAAGTCCTCCTGCTTTTAATGTAAATGTCATAGCTCAGAGCATGTGATGGAAAATGGATACAGATTTGCTTAAAACTTTCTCTTAATCTATGCACCCTTTCTTCCCTCACTCTGATTTCAGAGTTCCCTGGTGGACACATTAGTGCCCTCCACTTTATGACTCCCTAGAGAGACAGCCACCCATTACTGCGCATCATAACTGGATGTACATAACTGATGATACCACTGGCAGCATCAAACATCATTTGTCCCACGCAGACCTTTCAAATCTTCCTTGGTGGTTTGTCACTGAGTATTTGTAATAATAATTTCATCTGTCCTCAAGGTAACTAAACCTTTGGAAGTACTTGCATTTTAATTAATAAACTCATTGAATCAATGTGTACCCACGAAACTCCAAACTGTACTGTTAGAAAAATCTTGTTTCTAAGGAACAAATAAGAATATAAGGTAGGGCTTACAGCCCATTTAATTTTATCCTTACCCAGCTAATACTTATTTGGTTTCATTCTTTATTAAAACATTTTGGGTTCCATAGAATCTATCTTGATGATCAAATTCCATAGGAACTTTGGGATTCCTGTTTATAGCTAGTGCATCTAATTTGAGTGAAACTGCTTAGTCCTTTAGAATGAAGTGGCATTGCTGTTACAGATAGAAGACACAGCTGTGCTTTGGCTAGTCACAGAACCTGACATGCAGCCTGACTACTTGGAGACTTGTTTTCACCCCATGCCCCACTTCTACACTTCTTTCTAGAGAAAGTTAAATAAGTATTCAATGATTGTCAAATATTGCAAGACTAGAGTTTAAGCAAAAAATACATTATTTAAATGTTTCCTTTTAGAGTGTCAAATATTTGGTTTGTATAAGATTTAGTATAGCTTCTCTGAATGAATCCAGACTATTAGAATGCAAATGCAGATTATATATAAATATAATTTAAAAGCTCATGTTTTATGCATGGATGTAGAACTTACCATTATAACTACAGAACTGAAGTAAAATTGTTCCCTATAAGAGAAATGCCTCCTCTCCAAATAGAATGTGCAGAAATACCATCTAAAGATTTATTACAGAAAGAAAACAAATGGCACACAATTAAAATAGGCATGGTCTCCAGGAATAAAGTTCCCAGGCCTCCAAAGCTTGACTCTACTTTTGAATTTGTCTAGCATGGCATATATACCAAGAATCTGAAGTATTTTAGGGTGATGCAATATTTTATTTTAATGACGACGATGATACTAAAAAAGAAAAAAAACGGAAAGGGCACTGGAGAGCATGTGATTCCAAACCTGGCTCAACCATATATACCAAGAATCTGAAGTATTTTAGGGTGATGCAATATTTTATTTTAGTGACGACGATGATACTAAAAAAGAAAAAAACGGAAAGGGCACTGGAGAGCATGTGATTCCAAACCTGGCTCAATGAGGGGGATTATCTGTGGATGTCATTGACCTGCCCTAACCCAGTCACTGGTCTAGTGTCATCATGGCCACCAGTTATGCCTTGCTGTCGCTGACAGTGTCACCACACTAGTCACCAGGTGCTCTGTCTGTTCATGCTTCTTGTCCAGGGAGAGCCTTAGTTTCTTCATACCAGGGTGGCTGTGAATGGGGTATCAGCTTGGGGACATTTCAAACTGGCAGTTTTGGCTAGTGCCCTTTTCTGGGCCTCCAGGGATCATGGAGAGTCCATTCTTCATACATTCCAAAGTCAAAACCCAAACCACTTCTGCCAGCATTTCAATTATTTGGGAAATCAAGAAGGCTGCAATCTCCCAGGAAGATCAGCTTGCAAAGACTTTTTTGCACTCTAAATGAAAGTTTGATTTTGAAAGCACTACACATTGGCAATCTTAATAGCTTTCAGCCTAATAGCAATTTAATACTGTAAGCTTCATAGTTATTATATTATGTATACAAGATTTCAAAGGGGAATACAGAAAAGATGAATAGAGAAATGAGCTAGATGAAGTGGTGTGGCCAAGGGGAGAGTGTTGGCCTTAACAAGCCTGGCCTGGCCGAAGCCGAAGCCCAGCCCCACCAGCGCCTTCTCTCTGTCTGACTTTGACTGATTTGCCACTTATTGGGGATCTGGAGGGGATCAGGTATATAATGTACAGACAGTGCTTAACAGCAAAAGGCAGAATACATATTAGTGTCACTTCTCCACAGAAAGGAAACAGCGGAAAAACCGTTTCCAGTGGCTGAAGAGCTGGCTCAGTGGTTAAGAGAACTGATTGCTTTTGCAGAGTTCCAGGCTAGGTTCCCAGAACCCATATGGCAGCTAGCAACTGTCCTCAAATCAAGTTCCAGAGAACCTGATGCCCACTTTAGCCTCTTTATGTACATGTTCACGTTCATGCATTCAGACAATACACTTACACAATAAAATAAAAATAAATAATATAAAACCCAAACCATTTTCCAAAAGTTTCTGATATCTTAACTCCCCACATAGGTGAAATTCAGATTTCTGAGAGCGTTTACACCACTGGAGAATGAGAACATTTGCTATAAAACGTGTGTACTTGTTTTTGCAGGCTTAATAAAACACTCGAATCCTAACTTCAATGTTTAAAAAAAGAATATGGTAGCCCAGGACTATGAGTGGAGCATCAGTCAAAGCAAAAGGCTGACACCAGGCTAGAAAGAAAATAACATCAAATGGGCCATTATTTGAGGAACAAACTGTTGCAACAGAATGATGTATTGTGCCATTAGAAGAGCCTGAATTATGTTTGGTACATTCATTTCATAATGTTAAGTGATTAAGATTTGAACTCATAGTTACTTTGTCTGGAAAATGTCATCTTGTGCCACATCACATTGACAGAATAAGGGCGTATTATCTTTATACTTTCCAATGATAACGATAATATCTTTCTATGTTATTAAAAATAATTTCCCTCTCAAATATACATAGTAATCTGATATTTTTAGTAATTTTTGTGGGACTGAGAGTTATCAGGAGTATTTTCTTACTTATTTTTATTATGAACTTTTCTTGTTATGAGATGGGCTTTTATCTACAAAATAAACATTTTTCACAAGAAAATTTTTTCATAACACATAGCACAAAGTGATGCATATGTAGAACATAAAAAATTTAAACTGGAAAAGCCCAACCCTATTTAGATATGCCAAAATCCAGAAAAAATAGCTTATTTCAATATATTTCACATACTACTATAGATCAATAATGGTTAATGATGACTTTAGGATGGCTACTTTTAAACATTCACTTTTTTTCATTTATCTCTTCTTGACACAAAGAACTTGGCATTTTTTAAGGTATAAGGTATTTTATATTTCTATTCAAATATGTCTATAAAGGAGGGGTTGCCACATATCCTGGGTTCTGAAGGAGAATCCTGTGAGGTGCTTGTGTCTTTCTTTTTCTGGTATAAGATCTACCTAGTAATTTTTTGAATGGTTGTTATTAATGTTATTTAACAAATGAAGCAGAATGTTTTCTCCCATGGTCTCAGAGTTTTGAGATGCACATGCAGTGAGTGGGAACTTGTCTTTACATTGGAAGTAACCCCAATGTCAAGCTATAATAACTGCCCTTTTGCTTCCTGACCCTTCCTTATTCTGTTATAAATACAAGGCCGCATTTGGCATGAGAAAATAGAGCTAATGGCTGTGGGCTTACGTGGAGTGGGTTCTTTATTCTGCTGTCTTTTTGGACACTTGACTTTCTAGCCACTTGTCTTATGAAACAAACACACAAGGTACACGTAGCCTTTAGGTCCCCAGTTTACAGGGCTGTGGAGAATAATAAATTATATATTAGGCATAGATGATATGTGTGGGAAACAGAGGTTGAGAAGTCTTGTCAAAGTGCATATAAAGCTTAATCTGAATATTTTTATATATTTTCTCATTTAGCATATGTTATGAACCTATAGATAAGTATTTATTTTATCCTTGAAGAGTTATTTCAGAGTTAGGAGAAAAGGCTCTTATGTCCTGAATGGTTCATGGTTACAGTGATATGGTTATTTAGTTTACGTATTTTTCCTGGAAGCCAGGTGAAATTACACACACACATGTATACACAGGCTTAGAATCATCAAATAAGAGAATGAGAAAGCCTTAGGCTATCTTAAGTCATTACTTGTTTCATTAGTTTTTAACATTTAAAATATTTTTGAATAAATATACCAATGAGTTTTAAAGTCATTTTTTGAGACAGGTTATCTCTGTAGCCCAGGCTGACTGGACCTGGAATTTACTATGTAGCATCCATAGACTGCCCTCAAAGTGCTTCAATCCTCCCACCTCAGCCTCCAAGCATTGGGAATATAGGGTGAGCCACCACTCTGCTGTTCACTGTATATTTTTATGCTGGGTTTTTGTCTGCTTGTGTTTGCCTGGGTCTTGTTTGCACATACTGACACCATTACTCTAGGTTCATATGAGCAGGGTCCGAGGAGCTTGTACATTAATTTGACACAATAGGCCTTAACACCAGTGACAGAATGTATGAATTCTAGTGGGGAAGGTATAAAGATGATTAAGATTGATTGAGATTTTTCTGTATGAAATACACAAAAATTCAACAAAACATTTTTAAAGAGTATATTTTTATGAAAACTGATTCTCATGTGAATGGTAACCAGTGGCAAACATGTAAACTACTTACTTACATTTCCTGTCCATTTTATGGATGGCGGTAATACCAGAATACCAATATACAAATATGATGAAGGGACACCAGAAGCTAATTGAGAAATGAGCAGTTATTCAGAAGACAGGATGGGGTTGAGATGGTGTCACACATGCAGCTACTATAGAAAGCGCTTGGTGGCTATCCTTTGGATCCTGCTCTCACTCAGAATAAATGGCCGCTCAAATTAGTTTAGCTCATTTATTTCATCTTTTCTGTGCAAAAGTGAAGCAAGAAACATTAAAGTGCCCATTATATTTGCCATAGAATTTTGTAAATATTTAATGCTGTTGGTTTAATGTGTCATTAGCTGATTCAAGTAGGAGAATCAATTGAGAATATTCCAGTGATACTTGTTTATTGGCATTCCATTTTTGGAATAAAAGGAAATGCTTGGGAATTAACTCAAATGAAGAAGAAACATTTGAAATTATTGTAAATGTTATTGTAGATTTGTTTGAAAATTCAAATTTTGAGATTATTTGCTTTGGCTAGAGTACAGTTACAGTTGTTGGTAGAAATCACTTAAAAACAATTTTGATTAACTTTGAAGTCTGTGGAGCAAACTTAACTTAGATATTGTATGCCCAGAATCCATCATTATGTCCAAATAAGCAGATAGTCTACTAATAATGACTTTTTATTGTCATTTTATTGACTGAGAAAGATATCTGATGTCAACCTTTGGCTTCCACATACATGTGAACATGAACAGGAACACACATATGTACCTCACACACAATATATATATATATATATAAATCATATAACAGGTGTCCACTCTCATTATTTTCACTTGAGTTGCAGACCATAGGTTTCCATATAGCTCTTTTATACACATTTCATTTTGGTTACCCTTCTAATTTTTAAATATTATAAATATTTGATACATACAGACTCACAATAATTAATAGCAAAAATAATAAAATACCCAAATAACACAAACCTGCACTTCAGCACTAAAGCTCTTGCTGGTTGTTTTTTGTTGTTGTTGTTGCTGTTATTTTGTTTTTTTGCTATCCTCACAATGCAGTTTTGGACATGTTTAAAACTTTGAAGGATTTTTGAGTGTCCTCTATTCATGTTGAATATTTTGTAATTTAGTACTATAAATTTTGATTACCTGTTGCTAAAACTCAGTTCAATAGTGACTTTAATGAATTTAATCAATGTACAAAATACCAGGACATTTATTTATGAATATTTTAGGAAATTGCAGTTACTAGGGAAAGTAAAATGTTATGAAAAGAAAGAAGTTGAAATTGTTTCTTCAAAAACGTGAGGCACTGAACAAATTAAATCATGAATTCTAAATTATAAATTTTGCAAATTATAAAACAGAAATAGCTTAGGTGCCTATGGAAGTCTTATGAAGCTTGACTGAAGAAAGATTGTTTAACTTGACCAATACTAAAACAAATGATTCTATTGAAATTTGAGAAATCAGTGAATTTCTATCAAGGGGTAATTAAAGAGTAATATTTATTAACTAGTCACTATATATGTGCAACTTTTTACTAAATTCTCATGAGTATTCTCAGAAATGGGTTAAATGATCTGTTTTCTAGCCTAAGATGGGAGGGGTTAATGTGACACAGTTGACCATCACGAGTTCATGGGTCTGCAATTAGGTACACCTGATAGCAAAGCTCCCCTCTAGTGGGTGTCCACAGTGTAGTGGTTATCACACCCATATAACAAAGCTCTGCTCCTGCTCACTGCGCTTTACAGCTGCTGTGTAATCAGGCCTATTCAGCGCTATCCAAAAAAGCTCTAATAGTCAAAGTGGTGTTTACTGTTACAGCTTTATTTGTACTATGTTTTTTTCTGGAAACCATTTTACTTTTGTGGCTCTTAGACTAATGAAAACATGAAGTTAAACATTTACCCACTTGTCAAAGGAGTAAAAAGTTCTTCCCCCAAAGCCTGGTCATTCAGTGAAGTGACATCCTCCCAAGTCATGGTAGTTATTAGTTTATCCTTAGAAGTCTGCCAGCCATGACACTATCCACAAGGAAACCTTTGTAAATGTTTTGTGGTATGGAATGACTCGAGCCAGCCATCATAACTCGGTAGTTAAATGAAAAGTCCTTTTGAAAGACAAATCTATGGGGACAAAAAAATCATCCAGGCTAAAACACCTGAGAGATTAAAGTAGCATGATACAGATCTGTCTTTGTCGAGTTTGCCCCTCATCACAGCTACCTTGGATGCATAAAATAGCACATGGTCATATGCCCCACTTAAGCGATAGCATCTGGATTTCTGACAAGGGAATCTATGTGTTTCTTCAAATTTCCAAGAGGATTCTTTGATGAGCCTGGGTAGGAAAGAACCAGGCCTCAGGAAGCTACTACAATTTTGTTAGTTGGGAAAAATTGCCCAGAGAAAATTACTGAATCTCTTAAAAATTTGTGCATATGTGTGTGTTTATGTGCACAGATGTTTAGGAGTATTTAAAACAGAACAGAGAGAATTCCTGAAGTAACTAGACAATACAATTCTTTTTATGCCAGAAAGAGTAAAACATGCTAAGTGTTTCTACACATTTCTATTCTGAGTCTGTGGTTATAGACATGCCCATGGATTCTGTAAGGAAGACCTGTTCACAGCAAAACCAGAAGATTGACTTTTGCTTTTGTACATACATGGAAAAAAATTACAGTAAAGCTTGCCAGAAACATGTCTATATAAATTGTTCAGAACCATTCCACTTGTGACCAGTTAGTTTCAGGTTTTGGTAATTAGTTTTGTTCAGTAAAAATATAATTTTAGATTTTAATAAATTCTCCCCAGTTATGCATACATCCTATAGGGCGATGGAAGAGGAAACAATGCACTTTAGACACTGGGGACAATTTGTTGGCACCAACTCTAAGTTACCTGGTGATCATCTTCCCCCTATTCTACTTCATGTTATTTTCCTTATCCAGTCTCCAGTGACTCTCCACAATCATGGTGTGGCTCTTCCTCATGAGTGCATACCCTCCTACCCTTCTTTCCATAATTGCTCCCCCTTGTCATCCTTAGGAACCAGTGTAATAATCCTAATCAACAGCAAATATTTATTGAGCACCTGCTATGTGTAGGCTATTTTACTAGGTATAAATATAGGTCTGTCATATTTCCTGTAGGGAACAGACTTTGATCTAGTTTGGGCAGTGGGCATTCGCCAAGATTAAGTGCCAAGTGGCTACAGACCAAACAGTTGGTCAGAAAAGGAGTAGCAGCAGGCATGCTGCTGTGTTAACTAGCTGGGGTTCAAGCTGAGCTCCGAAGGAAAAACTGTGACTTCAGATGATAAATGAAGAGGCTACTGAGATATCGCAGAGACCGGGCAGGGTGTCTCAACTTTTGACATTGCAATATGACATTGTCATCTACAAATGTGTTGGGTTGCATTCATAGTAATCTTGTGCCACACCTTGGACACACCTGATAGAGACATGGAATATTGTGGTGTTGCTAGGAAACAATCAAATAGACCAGAGGAAGGATGGCTTTGTATTCTGAGAGAGGAGGGTTTGAGTTAGATTAGAACTGGTCTTGGTGTAGGAAGTTTTAAGGTTGAAAACAGTATTAATGATTATCTCATTTTGTTGGACTGTATTTCTATTTTTATACTACATACTTTAGTATCTTATCAGCAATTAGTATAAAGATGAGAATACTATAAAGACCCTGACCGTGAATAAATTTGAGTTCGAACTGCCAAGCAGCATTTAAGATGTTCAGGGTTCTCTCTTGAAATTCTAGAATCATATACCCAGAGACTATTAGGGGCATTTAAGAATATTATTCAATCCCTGAACCCCTTAGATTTTATATAACTTGGATCTATCTGAACAACAGAAAGCTGCTATCAGTGTTATGCCTAAAGTTGATTCCAAGTTTAAAGCTTGATCCTCTGTGTCAAGTGTGACTTTTTGGAAAATACTGCAAAATTATTATTTTTCACTAGCCAAAGCACATCTGCTTAGAAACAATTCAACTTAATATAAATTTCACAATGTTG
>NW_008342641.1:10216-15364 GCF_000622305.1 Nannospalax galili | reverse complement strand
CTTAATTTATAAATTTCAATGTTGATTTTTATTGCAGTTGAGTGGAGACTGAATGGAGCTGTCTTGTAGTGACATTCAGGATCTTTGTTTTTTGCAAACTCAGTCTTGCCTGTGTTCACTTAAATACTTTCTATTTCTCTGGGCCTCCAGTTCTACATCACTTAGAAAGGATGATACATTAGATTACACTTTAGAGACCATAAGCCTATTTTTCTCTATTTAATATTTTCGGTATTAAAGGTGTTTCTGGCCAGAAAGTAGGAGACTATTAAAATTAAACATGTGCAGTTTGAGAATTTTAGGATTTATTGGTTCCCCAAACATACCCTGATGTGTTTGGCTCGTCCACTCCTATTCAAGTATTTATTAAATCAGCAGTTGGAGCCGACATTAGTGAATGAGGCCCCGATAAGTATAGCTCTGAAGTGTTAGCACAAAGAAAGTGATTTTGCCTTCTTTTGCTGACTCTAGACAAATCCAGCAAGAAGGAAGAAATCTAGAGAGATGGTTTTGACTAAAACTTGGCATTATGCTTTAAGTCTGTCCACAAAGATGCCCATTCATGATCAATGAATGTTTATTAAATTAGATGAATGGGTAGATCCCAGAGGGAATTTCATTGCCCAAATACAAAAGCATTGCCCTTCTGTAGAAAGTTGCACATATAGCCATAGCTCTCTGCACTGAATTTAACTCTGTTTTAACCTCATATGGTTTAGTCTTCTTCCATGCATCAGACTATATTTTTTGTTTTTCTTTGCTTTGCTTTGTTTAATTTAGCCTAGAATTGTTTCCCTTACAGAAAAATTGTCTGGCTCCTTAAATCCTGATGTTCACCTGGTATCTTCATTTCCTGTGTGATATTGACACCACTGAGTTGAATATGTTAATAATGGCTTTTCATGGAAAAAAAGAGGGGAAAAGCATCAGAGAAGAAACAGACAAGACAATCAAGCTATCTAATGAAATAGAATGAGTAATAAGCATTTGTAGAGTTGTAGGAAAATTCTCTGATTCCTGGAGGTTCCTTGTGACCAAATTAAAGAAGCTGGCCTTTCTGTTTTAGGATGTTAGCAACTGTGTTACAGATAACTTCATGAAAATTAGAATAGGGCTTTTAGGAGTTCTCCAAATGGATTATAATGTAGAGAAATCAGGGGCAGATGGATTGCTTAGGAAGAGACCACACATGATCATAGGGCCTTCAAACAAACTGAAGGGTAAAGCCAGTAATAAAAGGACAAATACAAGTGTTATCACAAAACCCTGGTGGAGTTCAGCTAAAAACAAAAACCACAGCAGTTGTTTGAACAGAGAGAATTTAATATAAAAATGTGTCTTAGGTATAAAATTAACTGGGTAATGGAAAGTAAAATCTGAGATAGTGGTTCTCAAGCCGGGGTGATTTTGTCACCCTGTTGGACATTGTGCAGTATCTTCACTGTCACAACTTAATAGGCATTTAGTAGGTAAAGTGTGGAGATATTCCTAAACATATAAACTTCACTGATTGAGTCCCTATGATAATGAAGCCTCAAACCAGAAATGGCAATGGTGCTGAGCTCTAGAAGACTTCTCCAAGGCAGTACAGAAAACAGCCAGTGGTTCAGTGGTTACAGGAAGGGCCTTGTACTGAAACTGGGGCTCTAGGGAAGGGAGCTCATTTGCTGCTCCTGATGTTTCATGGGCTGAAGGTAGGATGTTCAGATTCAGTGAGATCTATGTAAATTGGATATAGCAGATCTAACTGACTTTAAATTGTCACTTCAGTACATAATCAGATTTACAGTGCAGACAGGCAAAGAGGAATAAACAATTACTTTGAAATCTAATGTTCAATATTACTATGACAAAAATTCCCCAACTGCTTAATTTGGAAGAAAAAGATGAGTTCAGTTTTAGATGGTTGACCCCCACATGGAATAGAACAGGTCTATAACAGGTCAGGAATGCAATCAGACATGGAAGTCAGTTGAGGTTGAAGTCCTGTAAGAGGATGGGATCTGGGGAGCACATCATTTCAGAATAGCCCTGTTCAGGAACAAGAGGCATGCATAACATCATGTTGCTGACATTACTGGAGGAGTTCCCAATTTTTTATTTAGGAATGTTGCAGTTTTGATACCGATTACTTGATTGTATCATAGTATTTGCCAGGCATTGTGGCCCTTATCTTTGGACTACTCTAGGACAACAGTTAATTTTTTAAATCAACCCACTATCGTTTTTTGTGAATTCATTTTGCCCATGTTTGCTTTTATACCAAAATATATATGTCTACACAAATCTTATGATCTTGTAATGATACTACTTCGTTCTATGTATATTTTAGCTGTTGCGTATCATAGAACAACAACCAAAGACATAAGGTGAAAATCAGGTAAAGGTAAAGAGAGTAGCAACTTTAATAATGCGTGGAAATGGGTTCATTTATTATAACAAAGTTTTAGATGTATAATCTAGATGTAAATCTGTAAAAAGTGTAATGTAAAATATGGAGTGTGAAGTATATAAAATTCTATATTATCTCTGAAATTTTTGAGTAAGTCTCACACTGTTAAAATATAAAATAGTTCATTTTCTTTAAAAAGTGAATTTTAAAGGAGAAGGAGGAATAAGAAAAAATTGATCAACAGGTACTAAGTTATATTTAGAAGTTCTTGTATCATTGCAAAGTAAAGTAACTATAGATAATGATAATGCACTGTAGTTTCTTTAAAGCTAGTAAACAAGATTAGAATGTTTGCCTCAATATACATATATACACACATATATACATAAAAAGTACACCTACAACACATAAACATGTATGTGTAGAGTTGAAGGTTATATAACAAAACACAGAGTGCCATGCAGGCAGGAGAAACTTCACTACTAGTTTTGGTCAGGGTAGTCTAAGAGACTCTCAAAATAACACAAGCTATTGCCACAGTTCTTGATTGCCTTCTGAAATTTGGAGGCAAGACCCTTTTGAAAAAGACAGGCCATACTTCTGACTCAGGACTTGGAGTAATCAAGCTGGAATTGACCTGGAAGCCTCCTGACCGCATAGTAGCTTTCATGGAATCAGAGTCATTACTTGGATTACTATGTAAGTTTCCAAGGAAGAAACCAGACAAAATCCCAGCATAGATGTAGGGAAGTGGGTAAGGAATCCCAACCCAGACATCCCTGGGTGGCAGAGCCACCAGCTTCCGGGGCTCAGCATTTTCCCTGGTCCCCAGGAGACCTCTGGACCTGTTCCCACCCCCACCTCCCTTTGCATTCCTGGGTGGCACAGCCACCAGCTTCCTGGAGCTAGCATCTTTCCTGGGTAAGTTGCTTGGTGCCCACTGTGCCTCAAGTCCCCCAGCCTCATTCAGCCTCCCAGCTCCCCTACCACATCTCTCCTCCTAGCCTGGGAACTGGCCCATTTCTTGTCTTGGCACCCTAGACCCCTGGACAGACCTCTTAGCCCAGAATCCCCACTGCTTCCTGAACCTTTGCATCTAGACCAACCCAATTCTTACCTGAAATCCCCAGGAGTCCTATGGGCCTGCTCCCTCATCCACCCCCCCTTTGCATTCATGGGCTGCACTGCAATCAGCTTCAGGGGTCAGCATCTTTTCTGGGTAAGTTCAGCAGTGCCTACATTGCCTTGACTCCCCCAGCCTCACCCTCTCAGCTCCCCCACCCCATCTCTCCTCCAAGTCTGGGCACTGGCCCACTTCTTGTCTTGGCACCCCAGACCCCTTGACTGACCTCTTAGCCCATAATCCCCACTGCTTCCTGATCATTTGCATCCAGACCAGCCCAATGCCTCCCTGCAGTCACCAGGAGCCCTTGGAGCCTGTTCCCACCCTACCTCCCTTTGCATCCCTGGGTGGCACAACCACCACCTCCAAACTCATCTCATTTTCAAGGAAAGGCACTACCTTAAGGTGAAAGGATAGAAAAAAATATAGCAAGTGGCAATTCTAATATCTGACAAAATAGACTTTAAACTAAAACTAGTCAGAAGGGATAAAGAGGGCCACTTCATTCTGATCAAAGGAACAATTGGCGAAGAAGATATTACAAACATGAACATATATTCACCAACCTTTGGTGTAACAAACTTCATAAAAAAAGTACTACAGGACTTTAAAACCCAGAATAATCCCAACTCATAAATAACAGGGGACTTCAATACTTCATTGTCTCCATTAGATAGGTCAACAGGACACAGAATTAACAGAGATGTCTGCATTAATACCATACATCAAATGGGCCTAACAGACATCTACCAAGTATTCCACCCAAGCACCAAAGAATATAGTTTCTCTTCAGCGCCCCATGGAACTTTCTCCAAAATTGACCATATACTGGGGCACAAAACAAACCTCAACAAATACAAAAAGATTGAAATAATTACATGCATTCTATCAGACCACATTGCAATAAAGCTTAATAAGAAAGAAACCCTATGGCCTAACTACACAAACGCATGGCGATTCAACAGCACACTCCTAATAAAAGACATCTACTGAATATTTCACCCAAGAACCAAAGAATATACTTTCTATTCAGTGCCCCATGGAACTTTCTCCAAAACGACCATAACCTGGTGCACAAAACAAACCTCAACAAATACAACTAAATGAAAAGGACAATACAACACAACAAAACCTCTGGGACACGTTGAAAGCTGTCCTTAGAGGGAAGTTTATAACTCTAAGTCCTACATTATAAACATCAAAAAGAACATAAACGACTTAACATTGCAACTCAAGACACTTGAAAAGCAACAACAAATGAAACACAAACCCAGCAGACAAGTGGAAATAACAAAATCAAGAGCGGAAATTAATGAAATAGAAACAAAGAAAACAATACAAAGAATCAATGAATCTAAGAGCTGTTCATTGAAAAGATAAACAAGATTGACAGACTGCTAGGCCAGTTAACCAAAAGAAAGAAAGAGCTCCTCCACATCAACAAAATCAGAGATGAACGGGGAAATGTCAAAACAGATACCCAAAAGTTCTAGACCATTATAGGGTAATATTTTAAAAACCTATATGCTACTAAATTTGAAAACCTAAAAGAAATGGATGGGTATCTAAAAGCATGGGAACCACCAAACTAAACCACAAAGAGATCAATAGCTTAAACAGACTCATAACACAT
>NW_008342641.1:0-10099 GCF_000622305.1 Nannospalax galili | reverse complement strand
TTCTGATGTTTATTGACTTCCAAATTCTTTCTATTAAGCCACCATCCTTCTAACACCAATGCCAGGAAAGATATAACCAAAAAAGCAAACTGTAGACCCATATCCTTAATGAACATAGATGTAAAATTTCTGAACAAAGTACTTGCAAACTGCATACAGACACACATCAAAAATATCATCCACCATGATCAAGTCAGCTTTATTCCAGAGATGCAGGGATGGTTCAATATATGTAAATTAATAAATGTCAGAAATCATATAAATAGACTCAAATACAAGAACCACATGGTCATCTCAGTAGATTCAGAGAAGGCCTTTGACAAAATTCAACATGTATTTATGTTCAAAGTCCTAGAATGAATTGGATTGGAGGGAACATACCTCAACATAATTAAAGCCATATGCAATAAACCCATAGCCAACAGCATTCTAAATGGAGAAACACTGAAAGCATTCCCATTAAATTCAGAAACCAGACAAGGCTACACTCCTTTTTTTTTGTTTGTCTTTTTTGAGACAGGGCCTCCTTGTAGCCCCAGCTGTCCTGGAACTCACTATGTAGACCAGACTGGCCTTGAACACAAAAAGATCTGCCTGCCTCTGCCCCCAGAGTTCTGGGATTAAAGGTGTGTGCCACCACGCCCAGTGGCTGCACTCCTTTTTAACATAGTGCTTGAAAGTCTTGCAAGAGCAATAAGACAAGGGAAGTAAATTAAAGTAGTAATAATTGGAAAAGTAGAGATCAAATTATCCCTTTTTGCAGACAATATAATACTGTAAGAGATGCCAAAAATTCCACCAGAAAACTCCTAGAAATTATTAACAAGTTCAGTAAAGTGGCAGGTTACAAAATTAACCCATAGAAGCCTTTCTATATACCAGTAATAAGCAATCAGAGAAAGAGCACATGGAAACACTCCCCTTCACAATAGCTGCAAAAAAAAAAAATCTCAGAATAAACCTGACAAAAAACATTAAAGAGATCTACAATGAAAATTTTATGTCATTAAAGAAAGAGACTGAGGAAGACATCAGAAGTTGGAAGGATCTCCCATGCTCATGGATTGGAAGAATTAATATTGTGAAAATGACCATCCTACCCAAAGCCATTTATAGATTCAATGCAATGTCAGTCAAAATTCCTATGACATTTCTCACAGAATTGGAAAAAAAATCCTTTTATATTGAAGCACAAAAGACCTTGGATAACCAAAGTAACCCTGAGCACTAAGAATGATGCTGGGGGGATTACTATACCAGGTTTTAAACTGTATTACAGAACTATGGTCATAAAAACAACATTGTACTGGCACAAAAAAGATCCATAGACAAATGGAAAAAAAATGAAGTCCCAAATATGAGTCAATGCAATTTCAGCCACCTGATATTTGACAAAAGGGCCAAGAACATTCACTGGAGGAAAGAGCATTTTCAGCAAATGGTGCTGGTAAAACTGGATCTCCACCTGTAGAAGAATGAAATTAAACCCTATCTTTCACCCTGCACAAAAATCAACTCCAAATGGATCAAAGGCTCAGTGTGAAGCCTGAAACTCTGAAGCTGTAAGAAGAAAACATTGGCAATTACCTACAAGATATTCATGTAGGAAAGGATGAACCAGACATCATTTGCTCAGGAAACAATATCAAGAATCAACAAATGGGACCTCATTAATCTAAAAAGCTTCTGTACATCAAAAGAAGCAACCAAGTAAGTGAAGAGATCTCCACAGAATGGGAGAAAATCTTCACATCTGACAGAGCTTGAACATCCAGAATATAACAAACTCAGAAAACAAAGAATCAAGAATGGACGTAACCCAGTTAAAACATGGGCTAAGGATCTGAACAGACTTCTCAAACTAAGAAGCATCTTAAAAGGTGTTCAACATCATTAATAGGAAAATATAAATTAAAGCCACTTTAAGATTTCATGTTACCCCAGTCAGGCTGGCTAAGATCAAGAGAACAAATGATACCAAATGTTGGAGAGGATGTGGGGAAAGGGGAACACACATCCACTGCTGGTGGGATTGCAAACTTGTTCAACCCCCATTGAAAGCAGCATGGAGAACTCTTACAAAACTACAAATGAGCCTACCATTTGACTCAGTTCTACTACTCTTTGGCATATACCCAAAGAACTCATCCTATTGCAGAGACAGTTGTACATCCATGTTTGTTGCTGCTCTTTTCAAAAAAGCTAAGAGATGGAAGTAGCCTAAGTGTCCCTCAACTGATGAGTGGATAATGAAAATGTGGCTCATTTATGTGAAGTTTTCCTCAGCTGTAAAGAAACATGAAATCATTTAATTTGAAGGTAAATGGATGGAACTAGAAACTCAAACTGTTATACTAAGTGAAGTAACACAGAGTCAAAAAAAACAAACACAGGTAAATGGATGGAACTAGAAACTCAAACTGTTATACTAAGTGAAGTAACAGAGTCAAAAAAAAAACAAACACAAAACGATGTATGTTCTCCCTCATATGTGGATTCTAGCACCAAATCCTTATAAGTGAGGATGTATCCAGACATAGCTACAAGAACCAGGATATCAGAAAGGAAACAGGGAGGTAAAGGAAAAGAAAGAACCTGAAAGAGAAAAACAGTAGGAAACAGGCAATAATAAGGGAGATATGGATAAAAATGGGGTTAAGGGGAGGGAAAGGGAGGGTTGTACAAGGAAACTTGGGGTTAAAGGGAAAGAAGGTGCTCAAGAGAGGTAGCACCAAAGAAAAGGGTATTATTAAGGGAGAAATGGGAAAAATGGGGGCACTTTAAATGGGAAAACCATGCTGGAATGGTTAGACAAAGTATGAGATAAATAATGCCTAGTTACTTTGAAAAAACAAAACAGAAGGAACCATATCAATCAAACAATGTACTGATAAATTATACATACAACTAGCTCAAGGAATATATGTCTAGGCAAGATTTATCTGAGAATTTTTGGCCTTTACCCAAGCTTTGTCTTCATAGTACATGATATTTAAAATACCAGACTGGTAAAACTAACCTTGGATATTTAACAGCCATACTTTGAGGCCTATACTGATTTTGTCAGAGGGACATAAAGGACAGTTTTTGCTCCTTGCCCTTCTAGGTCTACTAAGTTCCAGGGGACTATGAGCATCTCTCCAAATGTCCTGTAATTGTGGTGAGTCACCCGTCCTCTTGATCAAGGAGGCCATGGAGACCCCACCATATGGACTTGAACCAGTGTCCAGTCTACAAAGAGGAGGGTCAACACAGAGGAAATATTTCCCTGTTCTTCCAAGTGAAGCCAGCCACAGTTGAGCAGGACCTTTGACTTATCTTCACATAGATGGAACTGGTAAAAGAAAGGAACCAGGGGCTCCTCCCAAGCCCATGTGACCCCTGAGGAACAGATCCTTAAACAACCTTAAGAGTAAACATAAATTGGTTTATCTGGGCCAACTGTATGCTCTTAAATACCCAAAAGGAAAGTATAACCAAAGATTAAAGGGATCAATATAATTCTTTAAGAGTCCATGTGTATAGCTAAAGGCTACATAACAGGAAACAATGCCAGACAGGAAATACCTTTCTTTGAGTTGCTGGCCAGGGTGGCCCAAGAGACTCCCAGACAGTAACCCAACATAGAACTGGGAAAATGAACAGCAGACCCCAATCTTATCTAAAGGAACATTGGCAACTGATTGCTGCTAGATGAGGAACAGCTGATCTTCCTAAAACAAGGAACTCTAGATAGGCTGACTACATTCAGTAGATGGACACGCACTGGGGAACTGCTGGGGTGCTGACAACATAGTGGACAGTAACAGGCATGACAGAGTATATGGGCTCCAGTGGGGGCAGGAGGAGTCTATGGGAAGGTGCCATTTAGGATGTGGGTATATAGAGGAATAAGATTGTTTGTATGAAATACAAAAAAAAAAAGAACCCAAAATGTGTCATATTTGAGGAAGAAGCATAAAAATTAGCTTCATGTTAATTAGTAGATGTGAAAAACATTACCACTGAAATCTACCTGATGACTTTATATCCATGCTCAGATGACAAGGAGCTCAGAAAGTAACTGTCTGTGACTGGTAATAATTAGATACATAGAGATTAGAGATGCATGTGCAAACATCTAAGTGTTAGTAGCATTAAAAATGAGTTTTCTATGAAACAGTATATTTTAAAATGAAATGGAGATTTTTTAAAGTTTAAAACCTCATTCAATTTTATGTGGTTTATACTGTATTGTATGACTGTATTAATTCAACTGTGAACCTAAAATTTACAGCCAATTTTGAAAGAGATGCATTTTTGCTCTGGACATTGTTATTGAATATGTTAATGCTGTAATGAAATGCTTCTTCTAATCAAGTGGTTATTAAATAATTAAAAGGAAAAAAAAAGAAGAAATCCCAACCCAACCTAAGGAACTTTGGGCAACTGATGGCTACTGGGAGAAGGGAGAGTCAGTCTCTCAGTCTTTTACAAGGATGGAACTCTTGGTAGGTTAACCAGGTTCCCATGAATGAACCCATGCTGAAGGAGTTTTGAGGCCACAAACCAGACTCAATACTCTATAGGCCTTATATTAGTATATATAAATCTTTATATATATTAGATATATCTAATTTATATAATGTATATATAATATATAAGAGTAATTGGGTGGGGCCAATAAGGGGAGGGGATCTAAGTATCATTATCTTACATTGTATGAAAATTGCAAAAATTCACTAAAAATAATGTTTTCCTCAAGAAGCAGTGTTCCATGCTTAGAGAAGGTAGGAGTCTGTGCTGGATAGCTTTAGTATCAACTTGACACACCTGGGTTGAGGGAGCCTCAACTGGGAAATTGCCTTCATTGGACTGGCCTGTGGCCATGTCTGAGGGGCATCTTCTTGATGAGTGATGTGGGAGGGCCCAGCCCACTGTGGGTGGTACCACCCCTGGGCAGGTGGGCCTATGTTGCATAAGAAAGCAGGTCAAGGGAGCAAGCCAGTAAGCAGTGTTCCTCCATGTCCTGTGCTCCAGCTCCTGCCTCCAGGTTCCTGCACTGAGTTCTTACCTTGAGCTCCCTGATGAACTGTTGAACTGTGACCTGGGAGTTGTAAGCGGAATAAACACTTTCCTGCCCATGTTGGTATTGGTCAGAGAGTTTTATCACAGCAATGGAGAAACAAACCAGAACAGAAATTGGTACTAGACAATGGGGCACTGCTGTGACAGACTTGACACGGGAGGATTGTGGAAGTATTTGGCACTTTGGGCTGGAAAAGTCATTGAGTGCTTAGAGTTTGTTGCTACAGAACTTGGAACAGTTATGCTGAAAGAGTTGTGGACAATGCAGGCCTGGCTGTGAAGCTTCAAAGGGAAGAGGAGACTATCAGGGCTGTTTGTGTGAGATTTTGGATTGAGAATCTGTGGGTTCTGGTCAGCTGGGGCTGAAGAATCAGCTGTGATTTAGAAGAGACCAGAACCTGAAGTAAAACCTTTGCTTTACTGGGACAATTGATGCTGGTTAGCTGGGGCTGAAAAAGTCAGTTGTAAGTAACAAGCATCACTGCGGTGAAGTCTTCTGGGAGGTATTACCTCAGGGTCAGCACACAGAAGCTGTGGTCGAGAGGGGGCCTGAGCCTCTATCTCTAACTGGAAGCAGAACTTGGTAATGTGTAAGAGTCTCCTGCGTGGTTCTGGTATTGAAAGTATGAAGGAGGTCACAGAAGCAGCTGAGGCTTGACATCCTGAGAGGCCAGGAAAAGCCATTGGTGAAAGCACAGCTTCAGTTGCTTTAAAGACCCCAGGACTGAAGGGGTCATGGAGATAATCTGAGGCTTTGCACCCCAAGAGGCAAGAAGAGGCCATTGGTGAAGGTGTAGCCTCAGTTTCAGTGGCGACCCCAGCGTTTTGGAGATGCCGGGACCATGTGACGACCACCAAGGACAGCAGTAGGTATGGAATGGAGCTGCCCTGGGTCTGTGAAATGAGCTGTGTGTGCTGTGGACTGCAGAGTTAGAGAAGTGGAGCTCCAGAACCCTTTGGAGCCCAGAAGATTGTGAATGAGTCCCAGATGTCCAGCCTTGAACTACTTTGCTGGACTTGGGTTTTGCTTAGGTGTGCCCATTCTTCCCTTTGAAATAAGACAGTACTTGTTTTGGATTTTACAGAAGCCCACTCACAGTTAAGAGACTTTTAGAAGACAATTTTTAGTGTTTGGAATTTTTTAAAGGACTGTGGGGCTTTTAAGGTTGTACTGTCTTATGTTGTGATATTAATGTTAACAACATATACTGTGGACAAGAATTGGAAAAGTTATGGTTTAATAGTGATGTGTTTGTGTGCCAAGTTGACAAGGGGTCAATTGTGGTGGAGAGTTTTAGTGTCAGGGAGCCTCAATTGGGGAAGTGCCTCCATTGGACTGGCCTGTGGCCATGTCTGAGGGGCATCTTCTTGATGAGTGATGTGGGAGGGCTCAGCTGACTGTGGGTGGTGCCACCCCTGGGCAGATAGGCCTGTGGTGCATAAGAAAGCAGGCTGAGCAGGGGCCAGAGGATCAAGCCAGTAAGCAGCATTCCTCCATGGCCTGTGCTCTAGCTCCTGCCTCCAGGTTCCTGCCCTGAGTTCCTACCTTCTGTTCCCTGATGAACTATGACCCGGGAGATGCAAGATAAATAAACCCTTTCCTCCCCAAGTTGGTATTGGTCAGGGTATTTTGTCACAGCAATGAAGATTCAAACTAGGACAGAGTAACCCAATACAAATGTTCGCCAGTATTCAAACATCTTATATTCTATAAACACAGATGATTTTTATGTTACCAGTTGAAATAAAGTCTTAAAAGGTAGACTTTATGCATGGGTGAAGACTGAACACTAGGAACATGTGTAGATCAGACAGCCTCTCTTGTGTCCCCACCCTTTGAGCTTTGCTCATGTGTCTGTTTTATCCACACAGGGTCGTGTGCTTCAGTGTGGTGGGTCCAGTCAGGGATTAGATCCCATGTAGCAGTTTCCTAGGGCTACTCTATCAAAGTACCTCAAAGTGGATGACAAAAACACAGAGCCTTATTCTTTGGCAGTTCAAGGGGATAGAAGTCCTAATAGCAAAGTGTCATCAGGACCGGCTCCTCCTAAGAACTCTGGCTCGGTGTTTGTCATGGGCCTCTCCTACCTTCTGGCAGTTGTTGATGATGCTTGGTGTTCCCTCCAATCTTTGTCATATTCTCTGTGCCTCTGGTCTCTGTCTCCCCTCTCTGCAGTGACGCTGGTGATTCAATTTAGGACCCCTTTAAATCCAATATGACCTCAAGATCTTTAACTGAATTACCTCTGCATAATCCCTGCTTCCAAGCGCTGTCACATTCAGAGCTAGCAGAAATTTAGTCTTGGCTCTATCTTTTTGAGAGATATAATTTTACCCAGTAAGTCTTAGAGGGTTTAGTTGGTTGCTTTGCCCAGTGGTGCCTCTAATTTGACACATGTAGTCCTTTGCAGAATGGAAATTTTTTACTGTTCTCCAAGGAGACAGAAGGGGATATTTCTTTGGGGTTATCTGGAAAGGTTTTCTTGCTCTTAAAAAGTAGAAGACGGCAAAGACTTCTGTTTCTCTGGGCATTGGTGTGTGTGGATCTTATACCTGAGGGGACATAAACATCTTGTGACCATGTGGGGATCTTGTCTAGTAATAAAACCACTGTGTGGAGAAGGGCAGAGCCAAGAGTCGGGAAGAGGGAGTTGGGGCCCAGAAGGCATCATCCTGAAGCTGCTTGTTTTCAAACGACTTCTGTGGCATAAAAATGCCATCATTTTCTAAGGCAGTTCTGGAAGTCTGTCACTTGAAGCAGAAGGAAGCACAACAGGTACATTTTCTATGTTTATGTGTTTCTCAAAAGGATACTCAACAGCCTTGGTCATCCAATGGAAAGTTTTAAGCAGAGTTTGAGTTTTCTCACAGCCTACTGAACAAAAGCTAAAATTTGGAGTTTAAAATCTCATTATATAGAAGACAAAATATCTTACTTAAACTATTAATAATTAAAGTCCAAATATGGTCTCTTAAACATTAACTAGTGGATTTCAATGTAACAAATGCTTTAAGTTAGCTTTTCAGTTTTATAAGTGGTAATCCTTCCCAAAGGCAAATACAGAGTCCAGTAGAGCTCTTGACCCACACTTTTACATTTATGTGAAATTATTGAATATTTGTGTTGGTAGTTAATAATCTGCTACCTTCGAAAAGTGACTTTTCAGAATTAGTCTATAAAGATTTTTAAATTTCATCATCACCTAAAGGATTATAGTTCAATCAAGGAGTCAGATTTCTAAAGTGCCATCCTGTTCCTTCTACATTGGAAGAAATCTCTTTATCTCACCAAAATAAGCACTGTGTGAAATCATATTGAGGTTTGAATTTTTTTTCTCTAGGACAGATGGTTGTTACAAGAAAAGCTTTGAGAGATATAGACATTTATAAATCCATGGAATGAGCATTTTCAGATACTTGTTGAAATATGGCCTTCTGTCACGCCCATCAGGCCAGAGGAAACACTAAAGGGACAGCACCCACAAAGAGGCAGCCTAGACTCCAGTTCACTTCATAGTATTCATGGGCAGGGGAGAATCATTAGGGTGCCGCATTTCTGTGTCAAAATGCTGGTTTGGGTGATAAAGGAAGTTTCTTTGATAGTCTAATGTCGGCAATGTAACCATTGTATGTTAGTTGAGAGGTGATGTCCTTTACCCACCTGGGAACATTGCAAGGAGCTGTTAAAATGCATTCTGCTCAGCAAAACACCATACTGCCTCTTAAATAGCAGCACTACAGCACTGTGGACACACCCTACATCATGTTCTTCAAGGCTGGAGCTGATGTTCTGTGGAGGAGAGAGTCAGCTGGATAGGGCTGCAGCACACATGGACTGTTCAGAGGCCAGTGCATAGGCTCTATGCTTCCGCCCCCAGGATAGCATTCTCCTTGGAGAATCAGAAATATGGAGGATATATACAAGTTATACCATTTAAAAATATATTGAAATGGTTAAAAAAAAAGCTTTACCAGCTAACCAGCTATACTTCTGACAGAAGTTTAGTATCTAGAATATGCAAAAAACCAAAATCTAAACATTAAACAAAAATTGGGGCAAGGAGCTGAAAGTTTTCCAATGATGAAATGTAAATCACTGAGAAATACTTGATAATGTGTTCGACATCTCTAGTCAGCAGGGAAATGCAGATTAAAACCACTTTGAGATTTTGTCTTACCCAAAACAGAATGAGTAAGGTCCAAAAAACAACAACACATGCTGGTGAGGATGTGGAGAAAGGGGGACTCTTATCCACTGCTGGTGGGAGTTCAGACTGGTTGCAGCCACTCTGGAAATCAGTGTGGAGATTTCTCAAAAAGCGCAAACTCAACCTACCATATGATCCAGTCATTCCACTCTTGGACAAAAACCCAAAAGACCATACCCCACTATATAAACACCTGCTCATTCATGTTCATTGCTTTCCTTTTGAAAATAACCAGAAATTGAAAACAGTATTGTACTGAATGTATTCGAATAGGGAATTAAGAATTAAGAATTGTATTGAATGTAATAGAATTAAGAAACTAAGAATCAAAAAAGAACTCTAGCAAAAGTATGTAAACATATCCAAAGTGTGTACGTTAAAGATAAGAGCATCACTTAGTAGATGTAACATATAACGTAGCAACCTGAGTGTAACTGTGTGATTAGCCAAATGACATAAGAAACTGATAAACATATGTTCGCCAAGTCATGCATAAGGACTATAAAAACCCAGAGGAAAATCAGTTCGTGGGCGCACATATGAGCTGAACTCCTGTCAGCTGTGCGGCCCCATCTTCTGACTGATCCCATCTCTGGACCATGAGAAAAAAAGAGGAACTTCATGTCGCAAACATCTGGACCTGACTCGACCCTCGACTGCAAGACAACCAAGCTGAGCTGAGACTACTGTCACCACATCCGACGGAGACGACGTCACTTGGGCATTGGCCCTAGGACTGGTACTCTTTATCTGTCGTTGTGTTATGTGTGAAATTTGTTTATTATTCCCCAAATAAATGCATTGAAAGACATTGGCTCTAGAAA
>NW_008342640.1:53933-54972 GCF_000622305.1 Nannospalax galili | reverse complement strand
CACTGGGTAGATTTCAATGGTAATGTTTATCACCTCTATTAATAAACATGATGTAAGTTTCCATGCTTCCTCCTCAAATAAAATACATTTTTAAAATGAGGTTGTTTGTGTGTTTCTGTGTGTGTCTGTGTGTGTCTGAGTGTCTGTGTATCTGTATCACACAGAACATCCCAAACCATCTTACTCAACTATACACCCACTTCCCAGATGGCACCCTCCCATAGCCTCCCTCCCCCCACTACAGCCCTTATACTCTGATATCCCTGCTACTGGCTGGCTTTGCTTGGAAGTAGGGAGGAAGTGATTCCTCTGTATTGACCCTCCTCTCTGTAGACTGAACACTGGTTCAAGTCTACCTGGTGTGGTCTCCTTGGCCTCCTTGCTGAAGAGGACAGGTGACCACCACAAACACAGGACATTTTGAGAGATGCTCATAGTCCCCTGGAACTAGTCAACCTAGGAGAGCAAGGAGCAAAAACTGCCCTTTATGTCCCTCTGACCAAATTAGTAAAGTCCTCAAAGTATGTCTGTTGAACATGCAAGAAGGTTAGTTCCACCAGTCTGGTACTTTAAATTACTGTGTGTTACGTAGATACATCTTGGGGAAAGACCAATTGTTCTCAGATAAATCTTACCTGGGTGCTGGCTCCAAGAGTTCAGTAGTTCTTTGCAAGAGTGCTGTTTGAAAAAGTTCCAGCCAAAAGCCGATGACCACTGCTCTTTTGGTGGCTATCCCTTCCCCAGTTACTCCTGGTTTTTGTAATTTATATAACCTTCTCTTCGTTAAGTATTCTGATAACCAACTCTGATGATGGAATGGGAAACTAAACCGGGGAAATCTCTACCTTTAGCAGAATTATGTTACTGAAACAAAATGAAAGTAATAGGATAGATGACTTCCTCCTATGACTACGATCTCGTTTGGACCTGCATTTGTGATTAATAATGAGGCTTGGTTTCCCCCAGAAGAAAAAGATAGCATGCAATAGATGCCCTGCTGCCTTTTACAGGAGTTTATGACTTTAACCCTAAACGAAGA
>NW_008342640.1:51531-52882 GCF_000622305.1 Nannospalax galili | reverse complement strand
ACTGCTGAGTAAAACTCCATCATATAAATGAACCACATTTTCATTATCCACTCGTCACTTGAGGGACACTTAGGTTGCTTCTATCTCTTAGCTATTGTGAAAGGAGCAGCAACAAACATGGATGTACAAGTGTCTCTGCAATAGGATGAGTTGTTTGGGTACATGCCAAGGAGTGGTATAACAGGGTCAAATGGTAGGTTCGTTTGTAGTTCTTTAATAGTTCCCCACACAGCTTTCCATAGGGGTTGAACAAATTCGCAGCCCCACCAGCAGTGGATGAGTGTTCCCCTGTCCCCTCATCCTCTCCAACATTTGGTATCATTTGTTCTCTTGATCTTAGCCAGTCTGAATGGGGTAAGATGAAATCTTAAAGTGGTTTTAATTTTCATTTCCCTAATTATTAGTGATGTTAAACATCTCTTAAGATGCTTCATAGCCATCTTTACTTCTTTTAAGAACTCTCTGTTCAGCTCTTTAGCCCATCTTTTAATGGGGTTACTTCTTGTCTTGAATCTCTGTTTTTTGAGTTCGTTAAATATTTTGGTTATTAAACATTTGTCAGTTGTGTCTCCGGTGAAGATTTTCTCCCATTCTATGGGTTTTCTGTTTGCTTCCCTGGTTGCCTCATTTGGTGTACAGAAGGAGGTCCCATTTGTTAATTCTTGTCCCTGATTCCTGAGCAATTGATGTCTGGTGTAGAAAATCTTTTCTTACATCTATATCTTCTAGGATTTTGCCAATGTTTTCTTCTAACAGTTTCAGAGTTTCAGGCTTTACATTGAGGTATTTGATCCATTTGGAATTTACCTTTGTGCAGGGTGAAAGAAAGGGGTTTAGTTTCATTCTTCTATAGGTGGAGATCCTGTTTTTTCAACACCATTTGCGGAACATGCTGTCTTTCCTCCAGTTAATGTTCTTGGCCCTTTGTCAAATATCTGGTGGCTGAAATTGCATTTGCAATATTTGGTCTCCAATTTTGTTCCATTTATTTTTGGGTCTATTTTACTTTTTTGCCAGTACCTTGTTGATTTTATGACTATGTCTCTGTCATACAGCTTAAAACATGTTACAGTAATCTCCCCCAAAATTTCTCTTAGTGCTCAGGATTTTTTTTGGCTATCTGATGTCTTTTGTGCTTCTATTTGAACCTTAGGATTTTTTTTTTCTCCCAATTCTGTGAAAAATGTCATGGGGCATTTCATTGAATCTATAGATAACTTTTGGTAATATGGTCATTTTCACAATATTAATACTTCCAATCCATGAGTATGGGAGGTCCTTCCATCTTCTGATGTCTTCCTCAATATCTTTCTTTAAAGATTTAAAATTTTTATTGTATAGAGATCGGAAG
>NW_008342640.1:50035-50993 GCF_000622305.1 Nannospalax galili | reverse complement strand
TCCACCATGATGTAGGCTGTGGGTTTGTTATATATGGCTTTTATTACATTGAATTATGTGTCCTCCAGTCAAATTCCCTCTAGGACTTTCAACATAAATGTATGTTGAATTTCATCAAAGGCCTTCTTTGCATCTATTGAGATGAGCATGTGGTTCTTTTCTTGAGCCCATTTGTATGATATATGATGTTTATTGACTTACGTATATTGAGCCATCCCAGCATCTCTGGGATAAAGCCGACTTGATCATGGTGGAAGATCTTTTTGATGTGTGTCTGTATGCTGTTTGCAAGAATGTTGTTGAGAATTTTTGCATCGATGTTCATTAAGGATATAGGCCTATAGTTTTCCTTTTTAGTTGTATCATTACCTGGATTTGGTATGAGAGTGATGCTGGCTTCATAGAAGGAATTTCGAAATTCTTCCTCCAATTCTATCTTTTTGAATAAACTAAGTAGTATTGGATGTAGATCTTCTTTAACTGTCTGATAAAATTCTACTGTAAATCCATGTATTCATCTGGTCCTGAGCTTTTTTAGTGGGGAGGTTTTGTATTACTGTTTCAAATGCTTTTTGTGTTATGGTTCTATTTAAGCTGTTAATCTCTTCTTGGTTTAGTTTTGGTGGTTCCCATGCCTTTAGATATCAGTCCATTCCTTTCAGGTTTTCAAATTTAGTAGCATACAGGTTTTTAAAATATTCCCTTGTAAAGTTCTGTATCTCTCTGGTGTTGTGATGTTTCCCCTTTCAAAATCTCTGATTTTTTTTTATTTGGAGGTGCTCTTTCTTTCTCTTGGTTAACTGGGCTAGTGGCCTGTCAAACTTGCTTATCTTTTCAAAGAACCAGCTCTTGGATATGTTGATTCTTTGTATTGTTTTCTTTGTTTCAATTTTGTTGATTTCTGCCCTGATTTTTGTTATTTCTTCTTGTCTGCTGGGTTTGGGTTTTATTTGCTGTT
>NW_008342640.1:44746-49910 GCF_000622305.1 Nannospalax galili | reverse complement strand
TTTTGTTGTGTTGTATTGTCCTTTTCATTTAGTTCCAGGAATACTTTTATTTCTTTCTTAATTTCTCTTTTGATCCATTCATCATTTAGGAGTGTTTGGTTTCATCTCTACGTGTTTACGTGGTGATTAGACCTTCTTCAGGTGTTGATTATAAGCTTTATTGCATTGTGGTCTGATAGAACACATGGAATTATTTCAATCATTTTGTATTTGTTGAGGTTTGTTTTGGCCCCAGTATATGATTGATTTGGAGATGGTTCAATGTGGTGCTGAGTAGAAAGTATGTCCTTTAGTGCTCAGGTGGAAAACTCGGTAAATGTCTCTTAAGTCCATTTGTATGTGGTATTGTTTAATTCACATGCCTCTCTGTTAACTCTCTGCTCTGTTGACCTATCTAATGGAGACAGTGGGGTATTGAAGTTCCGTATTATTAATGAGTTGGGATTAATCTGGGTCTTAAGTCCTGTACTATTGTTTTTATGAAGTTGGGTGCACCAGAGTTTGGTGAATATATGTTGATGATTAAAATATCTTCTTGATTTATTGTCCTTTTGATAAGAATGAAGTTTCCCTCTTTATCTCTTCTGATTAGTTTTAGTTTGAAGTCTATTTTGTCAGATATTAAAATTGCTATACCTGCTTTTTTCTTAGTACTATTTTCTTGTTTTTTTTTTTTTTTCATCCTTTTACTTTAAGATACTGCCTGTCCTTGAAAGTGAGATGAGTATCTTGAAGAAAACAAAAAGATTTGTTTGGTTTCTTAATCCATTCACCTAGTCTGTGTCTTTTGACTGAGGAGTTCAGTCCATTAATATTTAAATTTATTAATGAAAGATGAGTATTGAACCCTGTCGTTTTTATTTCTGCTACATTTCTGTACTTTTCCATAGTCATGCCTTCATTGAATTTCCTTTGGCAACCCCTTGGCTATAGTCATTCCTTTCTTCAGCTCTGTTTTTCTCCAGAACTCTGTGAAGGCTGCTTTTTGGCCATGGATTCCTTCAGCCTATTTATGTCATGGAAGATATTTTGGCTAGGTATAGTAATCTGGGTTGGCATCTGTGATCATTTAAAACTGGGAATACTTTGGTCCAGGCTCCTCTAGCTTTCATAGTTTGCACTGAAAAGTCAGCTGTAATCCTAATGGGTTTTCCTTTATATGTGACATTGCTTCTTTTTTGCAGCTTTCAGTACTTTCTCTTTGTTTTATACGTTTAGCGTTTTTACTATATAGCGCCATGGAGAGTTTCTTTTCTGGTCCTGTCTGTTTGGTGTTCGATAGGCTTTTTGTATTTCTATGGGCCTGTCTTTCTTTAATTTTGGGAAATTTTCTTCCATGATTCTGTTGAAGATCTGGTCCATGCCATTATCTTGGAATTATTCTCCTTCTTGTACGCCTATGATTTGTACATTTGGTCTTTTTATGGTGTCACACAATTCCTACATATTCCACTCTTGTGATTTCTTAAATTTTTCATAATCTTTGCTTGAGTGGTCTAGTTCATCCACTTTATCTTTCAGTCTTGATATTCTGTTTTCCATTTCATTCATCCTATTGGTGAGGCTTTCTCCTGTCGTTTCTAATTTTCTTTGTGAGCGTTTCAATTCCTTCTTCATTTCAGCCTGAGTATTCTTCAATATTTCTAAATCTTTTCTGAATTCATTCAGAAGTTTATGCCTATTTTCCTTCAGTTTTTTGATTTGTGTGTTCTTTAAATTCACTGAATTCTTTTATGATGTTTATAATTGTTCTTTTGAGTTCCATGTCCTGCATGATCTCTAGGGGTTCTCATTGTACTCCTCTAGAGGACTATTGGTATTTGGTGGGGATATGTTATTTTGGTTCTTCATGTTATTATTTTCTCTCTGTGATTCGACATGTGAATTTCTTTTGTAGTTTCTGATACTTGTGTGAGACTCAAGCCTTCAAGTTTAGGTCTGCTTCTTTTTGTGAACTTTATGTGTCTTTGTGGTTTACTTTTGGGGCATGAAAAGCTGGTTTCTCTAAGCTTCCAGTTCTCTCTTTTGATTTAATATTGGAGTGGCCAGATTGCTTTTCTCTTCAGGAGTTCCCACAGAGGCCCAAGTCAGATGAGAATGAGATGCTCTCAATCTTTCTCCTAATGTCTGGATCCCTCCAGGAAAGATTTTGATCTCACAAATTTGGGAGTTGGAATTGCCTTGGAGCCGGGCCCAGGAAAGATGCTGGTCTAGGACAGCTGGTGGCCAAGACACCCAGAGATGCAAAAGAAGATAGGGGAGGGGTGCAGCCCCAAGGTCTCCTGGGGACTGCACTGAGGAGCTGGTTTGGTCTGGATGCAAAGAATCAGGAAGAGGCAAGGTCAGCCCCACTGTCCAGGAAAGAGGCTGGTGGGTAGTGCAAGCCCTGGGAAGTGGGGGCGGTGGAGGAGCCATGCCCAGAGTGCTCCTTGGGACCCATGAAGGAACAGGGTTGATATGAATGCAAAGGGTCAGGAAGCAGTTGTGGCTACCCTGGTGCCTGGGGTACCAAGACAGGGAATGGGACAGGACACAGGCTAGGAGAAGGGCAGGGGAGATGGGAGGGTGAATGAGGCTGGTGGAGTCAAGGCATGGAAGGCGTGATCGACTTACCCTGGTGAGGGGCCTGTGGGTTGGAGAGAACTCAAAAATAATTCTTAATATGGAACTGATAAATGTAAGATGTTAGTTAGGCTAAACTACATGTAAAACCATAGATATGTATGTTTTCTAAAGATCTTTTGTTGAGTTTCCTTTTCATAATAAAAATTAGAGAAGATATATTCTCAACTAAAATTAATTATAAGATACTGATTGCTAAAAATCTATACATGAATGCTTGATAGCACACTGTCTACATGAGCTTATGCTTAAAATACACATATTTTACTTGGTATCAAATTAGCTTATAAGTACACACTCAAGTAAACTGATGTTGTTAAATTAGCCCAACTTCTTTTTGCTCACAGTAAAACTAAAATTTTAAGGGAAGAGGTTCCAACTCCACAGACTTAAGTTAGTTTGGCCACATGTCCAGAATGCCAACTGAAGATATTAAATCAATGTGACCAATTTGGCAAAACAAGTAGACATGGCTAATGGTTCTAGATTTTTAAACTATAGATCTTAACATGAGCTTTTAAGGTAAATATTTAAAGAATCTTTTTAAGACAAGATATGCAAAATCTGGTCAAGCTCTTATTTCTTTGATCCTTGTCTCAATTCTGGTTCTAAAACGTGATCTCCTAATATACTAAGCTCTTTGTTCCAAGGATTATGAAAGATCACTTTTTCTTTGTTTTTAGATATATTTTGTATGCATGTTATGTATTTATAAGTATAAGCATTTTAGGACATTTTTGTTTGTCTTTGGTAACTACTGCCTCTTTAAAACCAACCAACAAGTTTGACAAGGTGCATAAAGAGTAAAATTAATTGGTTTATTTGGGCCAACTGTAGGGTCTTAAACACCGAAAAAGAAAATATAACCAAAGATTAAAAGGGTCAATCTAAAATTTTAGGAGTCCATATGTATAACTAAAGGCTATATAACAAGAATCAATGCCAGACAGGAGCTTCGTTCCTTTGAGTCATTGGCCAAGATGGCACAAAAGACTCTCAGACAGTAACCCAGCATAGAACTGGGAAAATGAACAGCAGACCCCCATCTTATCTAAAGGAATATTGACAACTGATTGTTGTTAGATAAGGAACAGCTGATCTTCCTAACACAAGGATCTCTAGACAGGATGTCTAGATTTAGTAGATGGGCAAGTACTGGGGAATGCCTGGGGGCGTCAACAACACAGTGGACAGTCACAGGGATAACAGAGTATATGGGCTCCAGTGGGGAGGGGGTGGAACTATGGGAGGGTGCCATTCAGAAAGTAGGTATATAGATGAATAAGATTGTTTGGGATGTTCTGTATGATATACACACACACAAAAATCAACAATTTTTTTTTAAAAAGACATATTTGAGGAGGAAGCATAATAATATAGTTCATGTTAATTAGTATAACATTACCATTGAAATCTACCCGGTGACTTTATAGACATACACAAGTGCCAAGGATCTGAGTGCAACCGACCATGACTAATAATAATCAGATACATATAGATTAGAGATGCATGCACCAAGTTCTAAGTGTTATTAGCAAAACAATGTGTCTTTCTGTAAGAAACAATGTACTTTAAAATGAAATGGAGATCTTTTTTAAAGGTTAAAAACTCATTCAATTTTATGTCTGACAGGGTTTATACTGAGTTCAATATTGTATAACGGTATTAATTAAACTATGAACCCAGAAATTTACAGCCACTTTTGAAAGAGATAAATGCTCGTTCTGGAAATTGTTATTGAATATGTTAAAGTTGCAAAGAAATGCTTTTTCTCATCATGTGGTTATTAAATTTAAAAAATAGAAAAAATAAATGAAACATGCAAATTTGAAAATAGAAAAATAAAATTGGTCATTTAAAAATAACTGCTTCAAGGTTTACAAAGACATGTTAAAATTTAAGACTCCTTAAAGTTTATAAATAATATTAATGAATTACCTTATAATAATATATTTGAGATAAGTGTTAATCTCTGCTTTAAGTTTTCAATATATAGTATAGTTAAATGTTTGTTGAATGATTAATATAATTGCTATAATTGTAAACAGGTGGCAAAAAATAAGTAACGTCAAATGACAAAATTTTATCATCTGGATGCCTCAAACCCTAAAGAAAAGTGAATTTCTTTTTCAAGAAAAATAATTTCAAAGTGCCTGTTATCATGACCTCTCTTTAACAAAGTATTAGTGTGGTGAAGAAAAAAAATAAGACTATTAATATGTTTTACTTGTCTTTATTTCTGTTAGAGATTGAAGAAGCCGTACATATGTTTTCTATCATTTGAATATACCTTCCTGGATTTTCACTTAAAATTATCCCACTTATATGTATTCTAAAATTATATTTATATAAAAACACAAATCGAAGTAATGAAAATAGAGATCAAAAGGTTATAAATGAGATATTTTTGGTTGTTCTTTGTTTTTTTAAATGTATTTGGATTTTTACAGTAAAATAAACATTATTCTAAACAAAAATAGATAAAAATAATGTTAAAAAATCAAACAGTATATTGCAGAAAAAATAAGAAAAAAGTAGAATT
>NW_008342640.1:44090-44676 GCF_000622305.1 Nannospalax galili | reverse complement strand
TGTCTTGAGGTAAAGTTAATGCTTTAGTATTAGTTACAAAAACAACAAAAATTTTCTTAAATATTAAATTGCTTAGAAAAACAAGAACTTTTAAATATGATTATTAAAATTTAAAATTAGTCACAGAACCTTCCTTGAAGTATAAAGAAATTCAGAGGATTTCATTAATTGTAAAAGGAACCATTGCATCAAACACTCCATTCAACTGGAGAGTAAGACTGTATCCAGATACTTCTAACCTATTCCCATACTTCAGAATTCATGGAGATGAACTTTCAGAGTTTCATGTGCCAGATTCATCTAAGAATTCATCCCTGTGGATTTCAAACATACTGAATGGGACTCATCTTCAATTAATTGACAATCAAGTACCCACAATAACTGAACATTTCTGTCAAATTTTTGTTCCTTAAACTTTTATACATAGCTATTTTTAATGGTTTCTAATATCTAGAATATTCCCAAATGATAAAATAATGCTAATTTTGGTTTAAATTAAGTTACAAGTGCTTGCCCAGAACTCTTACCTTACTCAACTAGTTTTCATGTTTAAAAAAGAGTTAAGTGTTTTCACTCTTTGTAAAAG
>NW_008342640.1:30556-44022 GCF_000622305.1 Nannospalax galili | reverse complement strand
GTACTCCAATGTTTAACAAGTAACTTTAACCTTTTTCTGTCTAGATATAAATATCCAAAGTTTGGATTAATTCTTCTTATCCAAATTAACAATACATCACTCTAACAACATATTCATGATATTTTACAGTTTAAGTACTGATGTTTTTTTTTATTAAATGAGCATCTAAGTTGTCTGATATTGTTAGCAATAAAAGCCTCCAAAGTTTCTGGGTTCTTTGTGTACTTGCTGGATCTTACTGACCATGCAGGTTACCCTTTTGAAGACTTTTGTTTAAGGAAAGACCCTGATGCATTCCTGGACCTGAGGCCTGGAGTAGTGGAGATCTTCTCCCTTTGCACAGATTCCTTTAAACTAGTCAACCTGGAAAGACTGACACCCCCTGCCCCCCGCAAGCTTCTGGGTCCAGTGTGTACTTGCTGGATCTTACTGACCATGCAAGTTACCCTTTTACAAAAGTAAAATCTGCCTTGCCAAGATGCTTTCACTTTGTTTGCATGTTCTTTTTGTGATATTGGTGGGTTCCTTGAACCTTGGGTTATATTTCTAACAAAAGAGTCTTGTTAGACTCTTTGGAGTCTTGTCTTGGATTCTAATTCCATTTAGAAAGAAGTCCAGAAACTTTTTTTGGAGACACATCATACTGCCTATTTTTGTGGCTTCAAGGCTTAGGCATTTGGAACTTTCTGGAATGGTAATGATCCCAAGACGGGAAGGTCTTTCAGCAATGTAAGGGAAGTGTCCAAAAACAAACAAACAAACAAAATTCATGGCAACCAAGAAACTCTGTGCATGGACCAAGTTAAGAAATGTCATGGGGATAACAAGGTACTGCTTTTGGTTGTCAGAGCACCGCAGGCCCTGTGGAGCTCTGATATGCAGTGCCTTCAAGGGAATTTATAAGAGATAGGCAAGGCCACAGACGTGGATGCAAGAAATCTCCTCTGTTGCAAAGAGGAATTGAGCTTCTAAAAGATTCTTAACTTAGACGTAAAAAATCTCCTTAAGGTTGAGGATTGAGTTTCTAGAGGCCCAGAATGGGAAATAATTAGAACAAATTGAGCACTAATTAAAAAATTAAAAATTAAAAAAATTTAAAGTGGAACAACAAAGAAAGAAATTCCCCAGATGTGGGAAATTAACTCCTCTGGCTGGCCCACGGGCATTCTTTTCTTCAAAGGGGCAGGTGATGATAAGAAGGACTCCATTGGCTTTTTGAGAAAATATCCAGAATATCAAGGGGGCAGGGGTCCTGGCGCATCAGAGATTAAATTTGGCAAACCAAGATTCCACGTGGGTAAAGTTTATGGGGGACATATGCAGGGACTGAAGAGATGATACAGTCATTAAAGGCTAGGGCTAACAACCAAAATGTCAAAGGTTCAGTTCTCAACACCTAGTGTTTCTTTACTTTTCCTCTAAGCCTCCTTCTCCATGCCATGTAGTTTCTAACCCATCATGTGTCTGATCACCATGAAGGTCCTAAACCTGCGTGACTTCGTTTTTTTCCTTCTCCCCCCTTTTTTTTTCTACTAGTGAAGGCATCTGCCAAAATTTCTAGCTTGCCTATTGAGGATTTTTCTTTATATTCTAATTAAAGTGTCCTGAAGCTTTCATATGAGTCTAAGAACTTTCTATGGGATGTGGTTTCCCCCCACCACCAATGATCTTGGCAATCACGAAAGGACCCCTCCCAACAAAACTCTATTAACATTTCTTTGATGGAGATAGAGAATTTCTACAGGTGTGTTGAATGTGGCATGGAGGCTAAGCAGCTGCTTTCATTTTTTTGTCCTACCCAGTGGTTCTCTATAATACTGAGTGAGAAAAGCCACACAATATTTTGTTGTTGTTGTTGTTGGTCAAATCAAGAGTCCTTTATTAGCTAGCTAGCAAGCCAGAAGTCATAGATGGAGTCTGTGCCCAAGAGAACTCTTGACCCAAGGAGAAACAGACTACGTTTTATAAAATTTACAACTACAATTACATCATACCATGTCCAATTCAGCAAAAACTCATCAAAGCAAGAGCAGGTGAGTGAACAAAGGAGTTTTCAATACTTCAATTTGAGAATGTTTTCTCAGGATTATTGAAATGTTGACATCCTAATCATTCTGCTTGGCTCACTTTGGAAAGCAAGGGAAGGGTGTGATGGGGTAGTTAACTGTAGTCAGGGAGGGGAGAGGAGTGATCACCTTACAGCACAGGGTGCAATCAATCACAGAGTGTAACTAGTTAGGCAAAGTAAGGGAAAGGGTGATTCCAGCTAGTTCATTCCCCACTAGTCTTAGGTAAGTGTCAAAACATTGACTCATGATGTTCAGATAATAGAGGATTCTCAGCTCCATTAGTTTGATAGAAGCTATGCATTGTTGGATGTAGTAGGCAGTTGATGATACAAGGGTAACAATCAGACCCCAAATGAGGAAGGTGTAGATCCAGTAAAGACTGGAAAAGACCTCACCGGTGGTGAAGGATGCAAGGGTAAAAGTTTAGATTGTTGGTAGGGCATAACAGAGGGGCATAAGGCAACAAAAAAAGAAGCAGTCCTACTGTTGGGAGAGGCTTAGCTTTAGGGGATTTAGTCTGGAACTAAAGGTCCATCCTTGATTCTGTTCCAGGCTGACTTGACTTGGGAATGTTGGATCCAAGTAGGGATTCTGTTGACCTTGAGAGCAGTCAGTGTGGTGAGGATGACAGAGTAAGGTCTTTTCCACATAAGAGTCAGTCTTTTGAAACTTTTTGACATATATCAGGTCTCCAGGATAGAACAGGTGGCAGAGCATTGAGGAGTGGACTGTGAGGATGCCTCGAATGTTGGAATGGACTGCAGTTTGGACCTGCTAGAGAGACTGAGATACTTTGAGAAGGACTAGCTTGTAATTTCCTCCTCTAGAATAGGGTCTTTCAGTCTGGGTAACAGGGGAGTTAGCCTTCTGAACATAATCTCATAGGGGGTAAAACCTGCCTTGTAGGGGGTGCATCTACCCCAAAGGAGGACCAAGGATAGGAGTCTGGGCCAGTGTTCACCAGTCTTTAAGACTGTCTTTGAGAATGTGGACTTAATAGTCCTCTTCATTCATTGAACCCATTCAAAACTCTGTGGCTGGTAGGCACAGTGCAGCTTCCAGGTTATATTTAATGCCTTACTGATTAATTAGGCTGTGGAAAAGATGAAGACAGGTCCGTTATCTGTGCCAATTGGCAAGGGAAACCAAAACCTAGGAAATATCTTGTGTAGGAAGCTCTTAACCACTATAAGGGCTATTTCCTTTGCAGTGGCAAAAGCTTCCATGCAACCAGAGGACAATTTTAGGGGATTTAGTGTGGGTACTTTTGTCCACAAATACCAGCACATATCTCTACCTTGCACATGGAGGCTTAATTTCAGTGAAGTCTATTTCCCATTTTTCTCTGGGACTTAATCATCTAAGGCAGATGGCTAGTACATTTTTTGTTCCTTGTTTAGGGTTGTCTTGGATGCAGGAGAGTCATCAAGAGGATGCCTGGGAGGCCAAGTGTCAAATCCTGAATACACTATCTAGGAGAAATTATTTTAGTCAGTTTGGTGGCAACCAGGTGGGTTGTTTGGTGAAGTTGATTCACAAGGAGGTATCCAAGGACAGTAGAGATAATGATCCTGGAGTCATGTAGAGGCCACCAGCTGGTGGAATCCTTTTGGGATCCCTGAGAACAGAAACTTTCCTCCTCACTTCGAGTGCAGTGTGGCCAAGGAGGACATGCAGTGGGAGGAAAAGCAGCAGGCAGGATGATGAGTGGCCCCAGCGGTAGTGTCTTGCTGCTGGATCTGCCAGGCAATTTCCCTCTGCCTAAGGACTATCAGTCTTCTGCCTATACAGTGCATGCCTGCTACTTTCTTGAGGAGCCAGATGGACCTGAGGAAGGCCAAGATCTCTTCTTTATTCTTTTCTTAATTGAGCTTTTGTAATTTCATACAACAATTCTTAATCAAATTTAGGCCCGCTTCCCCATCCATGCCTCCCATATTCCCCCACCAGGCCTCATGTGTTCTGCCATACATGTAAAGTCCTATTCATTCGGGCATTTGTACCCGAATGTCCTTCAGTGCAAATGCATCCACTGGAGTCTGTTCAGCCCATCTAGTGATCATATGTAAATCATAATCTCCCTCACCCAGCAACAATGAGTCTCAAATAGTTCTCAGTCTAGTGTCAACCCACCACCTATTTCTCTCCTCCCCTTTGGGCCCTTGTTTATTTTAGTTGACATGGGACCTGTGTTCCTGAAGGAAAGGATATAGATCTTAGAGAAAACCTTATGTCTTTCATGTCTCACAACAAATGAAACTTCTTATCATATGCTAAATATCAATCCTTATATAAAAGTCAAGCATACCATACAACCATCATCAAAGAAGCATCTTTTCGCAACAGATGGAGGCTGCTACAGAACTGCACAACTGCTCAGACACAGGGAATATATGTCTGGGAGATGTCCAGTTCTAGGTAACACATCGGCAGTTGAACCTGTACAACTAAGGCTCATGGAACATAGTGGAATAATGGGTGGAGAGAAAACTAATGCATCCTTCGACTCTCAGAAGTAAAGTTTCCTTATACAACAGAGTGTGACACACACAGCGGGTTCTTGATGGTCTTTCCCTGAGCAGTTGAGTTCTCTTCCTTATAAATCATGGCATATGTGTGAACAGCAACAGAGTACATATACTGTCAGTAGAAATGTTACCCAATTATCCCTTCCCCAGATCAAAGCCTGAGTAAGGACAACCAGTTCAGGTTTCTGTGCAGAAGTTCCCTGGGACAAAGCTTGGGCCCAAATGATGTCGTGTTGAATAGTCACTACAGCTCCAGGTTTTCAGGTTCCCCTCAGTCAAAAAACTGCTTCTGACTCTGAACAAGTCAACATCTGCCTTATTCAGGGGTGTGTCCTGGAGGTCTGGACAACTGGCCTTGGAGGTACTAAGCAAATTCTCGAAGTAATGCAGGGATACCTCTCGGTCATTGTTAGGCATCAGTGTTGCTGGGTTGAGGCTTTGGATAGCTGAAAAGGTAAGATGAGGCAGATCAAGGAATAGACTCTGGTACTGAGTGATAAGGGAATTTGACATCCCTTGACCATTCAGTGCCCAAAGGAGAGTTTCTACAGAATGGGGCTATAAGGATTAAGGCCTGGCCCAAGGTAAGCTTGTCATCCTCTTTTACCAGCGTGGTGGTATCTGCTATGACACATAGGCAGGATAGACATCCTGAAGTCACAAGATCTAGGTGTTTGGATAAATACCCCTACAGTCCTTTGCTACGGTTCCAAAGTTCAAGTAAGCACTCCTTTGGCAATTCCCCTGGCCTTGTGGATGAAAAATTGAAACGGTTTTCAGATATCAGGCAAATCCAGGCTGAGGCTTGGGTTAGGGCTTCAATAAGGTCTTGGAGTGCTCATTCCTCTGACTCTGTTCATTTAAAAGCCTGGCACCGAGTCCTAGAAGAACAGAGGGTCCTTGCTCTTTCAGCAAAACCCAGGATACAGTATGAGCATTTTCCCCACTGCAGTCTGCTTTTTAGTCTGGGGCATAAGGATCTGAAGAATGCTTTCCATTTAGGCCTCAGTAAGGGTCTTCTTCCCCTGAGACAGTCTGTATGCCAGGTAAGAAACTTGGATTGACAGAGTTGAGCTTTCTTTGCAGACTTGGTTCCCTAGATTCTGAAGTAACTGGAGCAGGTCTCAAGTATCTCTCACGCAAATAGCTGAGTCAGTGGTGGCTACTGAGAGACTCCATATGCTCTAGTAGGTTCGGGTCAGGATGAGAAGCTCGGAAGCTCACCAAGTCCTTTTGAAATGTATCCTCAAATAAAGTTGGGAGTTTTTGAAACCCTGAGGTGACTAGGTCCAGGCCAAGGGACTGGTCTTTCTGGAAACTGGATCATACCATTTGAAGGGAAAGATAGGCTGACTAACAGGTGACAAAAAGGATGGAGAAGAATGCATTCTTCAAATCTAAGACAGTGTAATTTGATGCCTTCACAGGAGGAGGCTGAGCAGTGTAAGGATTTGTGATGGTGGGGTGAATAATCTCAGTCTGTTTATTGACCTCTCAAAGATCTTGGACTGGGTGGTAATCTCAAGTCCCCGGTAGGCAACAAAGGGTTGTTTCCCAAAGACTGACATGGAGTGAGGATATTTTCTTCCAACAACTGTTTAATATGTGGAGGAATTGCCATTCTTGTCTTTTAACTCATAGGATATTGTCCATCCTGGATCTGGATGACCATGACCAGAAGACTTACCACAGCTAGTGGATGATGGGTCACCAAACCAGTAGGATTTGTTTCTTCCCGTGCCTAGGGAAAACACAACTGTAGGCTTCTAAGGAGATTCCCAGTGTCTGGTTTATCAGAAATGAGAAGATATTCTTCAGACCAGGGAATAGTTAAGCAAAGTCTGTATGTGGGTGAGGAAGTGATGTTTCTGAGGTGAGAAACTGATAGTAGCACCTAGTTTGTGGGAAAAGTCATGGTCCAAAAGAGGAAAGGAGCAGTTTGGAACCATCAAAAAGGAGTGAGTCACTTGTTTGTTTCCCAAGATAACTGTGTGTTCAAGCATGAGGTTTTAGTGTCTGACCACGCCACTTGCCACATAGGTAAGGATTTTCCTTGAGAGAGTGAAACAATAAGGTTTTTTAAATTGAAAAATCTGAGCCTGTGTTCACTGGGAATTTTATGGGATGGCATCCTACCAATGCTGTCCCTACATATATAGTGTGGGGCCTTGACCTTTCAGTGTGCCTCATTCCCAGGCCTCCCAGCTCCAGGAAGGGCCAGTGCCTTCTTTTGGCATTTGGGGCAATCACTTTTCCAATGTCCCCTCTCCTTGCAGTAAGAGCATTGAGCTTTTTCTAGCAGCCCCTCCTCAACCCCTGTGCTCCCAGGTTTTTCTTTCAGGGGTTTTCTTTTCTTTCCAGCCAGTCCAACCCATGGTCCAGACTAGACTAATTGGAAGGTTCTGAAACCATGATTTTGGATTGTCAGCGGGTGGCTCAGTTGGTTTCAGTAGTTAAATTTTGCTTTCTGCAACCCGGTTGTTAAGCATCTTCTGGACCACTTCTAAGAGCTGAGAAGTGTTCATGCTCACAAAGCCCTCAAGTTTTAGAAGCTTTTTCTAGCTGTCAGGTTTGGATTGAATAAGAAAAGCCAAATTTAAAGCTCAGGTGTTCCTGGAGCCAGAGGGTTGAAAGGGGTGTGTGTATGAACAGCTTCCATTAATGGTCAAGGTATGTCTAGGGATAGTCCTCAGATCCCTGCAGAACATGCATAGTTGCATAGTTTTGGATAAACTGGTGATTTGAGGGTAGTCTCCCACCCCAATCCTTCCCAAAATAGCCCAGTAAAAACTGTCCAATGCTGTTGGGAGCTGTACTCAGAGCTGCCAGAGGCAGGCAGCTTGGCCCTGGGAGAACAGCCAACAGGATATGGCAAAGCCTGTTCTAGCTGACCCTATCTGAACCTGTACAAGGCAGTCCTTGGTCATCAGTCTAGGTACATGAGTTTTTCTTAGAAGTTCTACTCGGGTACTGTTGATGCAAGTACATCTGATTAATGAAACTTGTACTATGAACAGAAGTCTGTATCTTTCTCTTAGAGGTTCTGCTGGAGTGCTGCTGATGCAAATATATATGATTAATGAAACTATGATTATTCAAGCTGCAAGGCTCAAGGGAACTTGCTGTTCTGTGTTTAAGTTCTATAGTAAGATTTCCTTCTTTGAAACTAGGTATAAAAGCATTATAATTCTACAATAAACTGCAAGCATGATCATCAACCTACAGGTCTTCCTGATACCACCAGTTTCTGTGTCTGTATCTTTTGTTCCTTCATCCCTTTCCAGTGCCATTTAGATTTTAGGAACCCTGAAGCTGGATTTCGGCACTTGGCACCAGAACAGTGACCTATGTACTGGAAAGTGAAAGTTTCAAAGATTTTATAATACAAGAGTACAATGCTGTCAGGTAAGGAGTCCATGGAGAGCTGATGGAATAGTCAGGAGTAAAATAAATGGGATGAACAGACTGTAAGGGGCAGGCTCTTTCTTCAAATGCTTCACTCTATGCTTCATGCTCACTCTTGCAATGCTGCAAATTAATGCTAAGAACAATATTTAGGTCATGTACATGTGACCTGTCCTTGACTTCCTGGAGAGGGAATTGTTAACATAGGAATTTTGGACAAAGTAAGTAAGAAATTCAAAGATGAATATGGGACATGGGACCACAAGGTATTCTGACTGATGCCTTTGATTTGTGGAATCTCATTTGTGATTGCCTTAATCCTCAATATGAAGTTGTCTAGCTCAATACATGTCAGTATTTCAAAAACTGCTGTACTGACCAAGCCAACTCGTTTCTACAAACTCACCATCTAGAAGCTTAGCCATGGTATATTTTTAGCTCAAGAATGAATAATTGTTTCCAAGAAACCCTGACTCCTTCCCCTTTTCCCAGAAGTATGCAGCTGCAGCCATCTGCTCTCTAGACATATAGAAAACAAGAATTGTTATGATATTACTAACAACTGATTTTGGCTTCTGTAACTTGCTTATTTTGCTGTTGCAGATCCTGCTGATATTTATTCACTGACCACCTTGTCAACATCCCCTTGTGATTTTTAGCTTTGAAAAGGCCCCCTTCACTTCCCCTCCCCACTGAATTTCTCTAACATTACTTGGAGAGTGCAGGGCAAGCAAGCTTGAATAAAGCTTTTTTGTAATTTGAATCTGAATTGAGTCTAGGAGTATTTTCCCAGTAGTCCTGGGCTTCATAACATCACGTCCCCTGAACGTAAAGATATTCAGCCCCCAATTTACCCAGAAAAGGATACAAAATTCAATAAAGGAGGACTCTTTTGTATTGCTTTCACTTGCTGTGCATTTATTTGTTATTTATATACATATATTTTTATGCATATAAATGTATTACTTGTATGTAGGCAAGTGTTTCTGTGTTGTACAATGCCTCCAGAGCTCAGAAGAGGGTATCAGATCCATTGGAACTGGAGTTATGGACAGTTACTCATCATGTGGGTTCTGGGAATGGAACTTTGTTCCTCTTCGTGAGCAGACAGCACTCCACCACTCAGACATCTCTCTAGATCCTCATGGACTTTTTTGATCTGATTTCACTTAGTGTGTGTTCTGAGCAGGATGAGGACGTCTTCATTTTGATGGCACAGTTAAAATAAGGACCTTTTGCCTTTTGCAGCACTATTACTGAGCCTCAGTGAGTAATGAAAAGCACATTCATTTCTTTAAATGTAGTAGCCCCTTTAAGGATCTTGGAATGAATTCTACTCTTTAGCCTTTGCAGGAAGCACTGCTAAGGGCTCAGGAGAAGGGGGAGAATATTTCAGAATTTTCTTGTTCCCCTGTCATTCAACAGATGCCCAAGGGCAGCAGCAAAGACTTTATCAACCTGTTTCTTTTAAAATTGTAAAATGATTAAAACAGGCCATAGCTCAGTATGGACCCATGGCACCAGCTTTTACTATTACTCTGTTAGACTTATTCACTGCTGATGCTTTGCTTCCCTCTGACTGGCATTGAATTGCCCAAGCTTATCTCTTAGAGGAGGCTTTTTGCTAAGGAAAAATGAATAGGTTGAAGAGGAATGGAGCAGGCAGAACACAATTGAGACAACTGGAGTCACTACCGCTGGTGTATTAACTGGAGATGGACCTCATAGTGGAGATAATGACCAATTAAATTGCCTCCCCCATGTTTATCAACAGATTAATGTTATTGCTCTTCAAGCCTGGCAGTGGCTGCCATCTACCAGTCAAAAGACTGAAGAACTCTAAATTTCTTTTGTCTCCCACTTATTTTACTGTTAGCAGAGTTACAGTAGATGGAGAAACACAGACACTATTGGTGAAACAGCTAGCCTATGAAAATGTTAATCAAGTGTGCCATACATCCTTTTAGAAAGAAGGGGACCTTGTCTGATTATACCAGATTATGTGCTGATATTGGCCCTTCCTATATGCAGGGAATGGCTAGAGCTGCTGCTCTAGCATTCAAAGGAATGACTCCACAACAATGTTCAGGGCAGCAACAATCATCTGAAAGAAAAAGATCTGAGGAATGGTAAAGGACAAAACAAATGGATGTTTGTCAATATGTCTGAGACTGCCCTAATCCCCCTAATAGGCCTCTTACAATTAAAAACACCTGACTTATGCCCAAGATGCAAAAGAGGCAACGATTGGACTAATGAATGTAGATTAAAGTTTAGTAACTTTGGATAGCTTCTGCTGGGGCACTTCCCAGGAGGCCAGCTGTGACAACCAAAAAAAAAAACAAACAAACAAACAAAAAAAACAATAGCAACCATGACCAAGGGAACTTCCAATTTCTCAACTCCAGAAAGGGTCTCAGTAAACAGCATGGTATTCTTGAAACTCTTTAAGTTCTCTCCTGATCACAGAAAGAGCTGGATTTTTCTATGGGCCAATGATCATTTTTTCTCCCAAAAGTGCAGATGCTATTCTATCTGATAGTTCTGAACAAGTCTGGAGGGATCAGTTGGCCTTACCTGAGAAGTTAGCTGCTTCTCATGAGTTAGTTTAAGAACAATTACAGGCAGGAATCAATTCTTCCACAAGCCCTTGGAATACCCATACTTTGGTATAATAAAGAAAAACAAAAGAAAAAAACAGGAAAATGGGGATTGCGATCGGATCTTAGTGCTGTTAATCAACAGAACTAATGGGTTCTTTACAACTTGGCCTACCTACTCCAACTGCTATTACTCTTAACTCATATCTTATCATTTTAGACCTTAAGGATGCATCCTTTACTCTTCCACTACATCCACAGGACTCTCCATGTTTTGCATTTAGTCTTCCTTCTTTAAAATCTTCAGTCTCATTTCCAATGGAAAATCCTGCCCCAAGGAATGGCTAATAGTCCTACTTTATGCCAAAGATATATTTCTACTATTCTTGCCCCCCTGACCCTTATGCAACACTTTCTTTATGGAAGGCATATACACTATATGGATGATCATTTGCTTGTTTCTGAATCCTTATCTACCTTACCTGACAATTATTTATGTTTTCAGGATCTCCTAAAAAAAGGTTGGTATCATCATCGTTCCAGAAAAGATTCAACAAAGCACTCTTCAGGACACACTTTAAGAAATCATACGGTTCATCTAGAGTGGCTGCCATTATGAAAGGATGTCTTGCTCATGCTTAATGACTTTCAAGAATATATCACTTGGTTAAGGCCTTCACTAAAACTAACCACTTATTAACTTCAGCATCTCAAGTTTTGTGAGAGAATACTGATACAACTTCTCCCTGAAAACTAACTTCTGAAGCTCCCCACGTCCTGTCATTAGTGAAGAAGCTATTAATAAAGCACAAGTCCCTCGATTTGACCTCCATATACCCATTTCTCTCATACTCCTTCCTACTAACAAGTACCCCACAGGTGTTTTATGGCAGGATCAAGGACCTCTGGAATGGATTTTCCTTCTCCACAGGCAAAATGGTTATTACCCCGTATTTACAATTAATTTGCCAAGTAATAACTCCAGGTAGGGTCCGATGCTAACAGATTTGGGGACATAACTCTGCTGATATTATTCACCCTTACTCTAATTAAAATCTTTTTCAGCTCTGAGAACACTCTATTCCTTGGAAAATTGTAGTGGCAGGATTTACAGGCCATTTGTTCTACTAGTTATCCTGCTAACAAACTCTTACAATTTGCCCACTAACATGCTTATATTATACTAGGTGTGGATGTTTCTGTGCCCTTGTCAGGGCACCTAATGTGTTCGTTGTGCATGGTTCTAGTTCAGTCATAAAGGTCTAGCTGTCATAAAAGTTGTAAAAAAGTTGGTTTTTCCTGACTTGGCCAAATATGCTCAACCATTTGAGCTTTATGCAGCCTACAAGGCCTTGCTCCTTAACCCTGAAGCTTGTAATGACAATGCTGAGAGTCATCATGTAGCTCATGTTGTAGACCTCACCCTGGAACCTTGATAAAATGGACTGAGCATGAAGAACTCTATCATTTTTTGTTACTATACAGCAAACGCTCTGCCAATGGTCTCATCCAGTGTTCATTGAGCATTTCACTCATAGTGGCCCTCCCTGACCTTTTCTTTGGGGGCAATGACTTGGTGGACCACCTAACCCATCCTCTTGATGCACCTACTTATACAACAAGTCATTGACTCACATGCTATTCGTCATCAGTGTGCTAGGGCACTCAACACCAAGTTCACATTACTGATGAACAAGCCCATCAAATAGTTCACTCTTATGGTAATTATCAACAGCTTCTCCCTGTCCCATTCAGGAAGTCAACCCTTGGGGCCAGGAGAATTCTGGTAAATGGGTGTCACCCATATTCCCAATTTTGGATGACTAAAATATGTTCATGTTATTATTGACACATACTCTGAAATTTAAATTGCTACAGCTAGGACTGAAGAACCAACTAAACATTGTATTCAACATTGTCTCCATGCTTTCGCCATACTAGTTGTGCCTCAAAATTTAAAGCATATAATGCACCTACTTACCTCAATAACATTTGAAATATTTTGCACCACTTTTAAGATTTGTCATGAAACAGAAATTCCATATAATCCCCAAGACAGGACATTGGTAAAAGCACCCATGTAATGTTAAAGATCAAACTGAAAAATAAAAAAGGAAGAACATGGTGTGTATGATCTAAACAGCCCACACAATTTATTAAGTCATTCTCTCTTTATTTAATTCTTTTAATGACTGATGCACATGACCTCTCTGCTGCTGAAAGGCATTGGGGGTGGGGGGATGTCAGACTGTCCCTTGTGGATGGACTTCCTGGAAGGATTCCTTGATAGGAAAATGGCATCCTCCTGTTCTTGTGTTGTTATGGGCCAGGATTATTCTTGTGTCTTTCCGCAGGATGCTAGTGACCTCTGATGGCTGCCTGATTGTTTTGTCCAACAATGCAACAACCCAAGGTGCCCACAGAAGAACCTGATTGTGAAGATGAAGCAGCTGTCTATTAAGAGGAAGCAGAAGCAGACTCAGATCCTGGCCCATAGCACCAGGGGGCCTAGCATTCCAACTGGGGATAGATTAAATCTCTTTGTTGCCAGGGGACCAAGGACCTTCATAGGCAGGGGAGGAGGGTTACTCCAGCTACCCTCTTTGTGGCATTTTTTGGCTATTACATCTACCCCTAGTGAAGGGAGGACTATTGGGTCTTTTGTGGAACCTCCTTTAGCTCACCCTTTATCATGGAATGAACCACATATTGCTATGTTTGTTAATGATACTTCCCTCTTTGGTGAACCTGGCACTGAACATGTGGTGTCACATTCCATTGAGATCAATAATTATACAGGCCTGGCCCCTACTCTGTCAATTTGTTTAGGGGTTCCATCTTGTTGTCAGGTACTCTTTCTGAAA
>NW_008342640.1:28752-29271 GCF_000622305.1 Nannospalax galili | reverse complement strand
TACCATGAATTGCAAACACTTTGGTTATTGGAAGACCTAAGATTAAGTGAATTTCAGTAAATTTAGTAATTAGAAATCTTAGGCATAAGATGAGAAATGTGTAATATTAGGTATTTAAAGTAGCATTCTTTTCTATATAAACATTACAAAATACTTTAAGCTTCATTTAAATGACTATCTTCTTAGAGCAAGAAGTGCCTAAATCCAAAGGTGGCAAGTGAAGCCTACATGGGAAAATGATGTGTGACTTAGGACTTGAACACCAACTAACAAGTTGAACCATTTATAAAAACAAATAAAAGAAATTAAGTGCCAAAGAACGATAGGGTGCATGTAATAACTTGTTATCTTCAAGAAGTTGGTCAGTTCTCAGTCTGAAACGAAGGCAACTTAAAGCAGGAAGAACTCTAGGAGTCACGGAAAATATGCATCTCTTCATTGCAGAAATAGTGGGATTTCTTCTGCTGGTATAAAGATACAGCTGTACACATTAAAACAAGGTGTTGTTTCTCAGTGGTA
>NW_008342640.1:24483-28601 GCF_000622305.1 Nannospalax galili | reverse complement strand
ATTCGATATGTATGGTTTGGTTTCCTTTAGGACTGTAAATAACAAAAGAAAGTTGCTTTTATATTTGAGTCTCACAATGCAAACTTATTCAATGTTTTTCATACAGAATTATTATCAATCTTTAATTATACTTTCAAAATTTCATCTTCAGAGTCATACTAAAAAGGTTATCCTGGGAGAACTGTTTGTGAACCTGGATATTGGGTCTTAATTTGTCTGATATATCACCTTCAAATTTCCACAACACCTGATAGGTCATGAATTAAAATAAAATTGTAGCACTTTAATATTCCACAGTGTTTCAGAGTTTCATATATTGTTACAAAAGTTATTAGGGTCAAAACATGGGTCCTTGCAGCCTTAACAAGCTAATCTTAGTGAGCAGCTTTCAATAGGAAAGTTAAAGAAACAAGTAATAGTGAGAAACAGAATAATGAAAAACATTTATTTGATGTCACGAATTAGAAAGAGGAATAAATAAGTCTTATAAACACTTGCCAAATCCATCTAAGGTACTCATGGGGTAAGGGAAGGAGAGATAAAAAATGTTTAGCTGCTGGAAAAAAACGGAGAGGAATGTATTAATACAAAAGCCTTCTGAAAAAATACACGCAATATATATTTATGATTACAAGTATATAGTATAGGCTATATACCAAGAAACACAGTGCCAGAGAGGATAAAGTTCCCTTCCAATTCCTGTTCAGTATAGTCCAAGAGACTTCCAAAATAATGCAGGTTACTACCAAAGCCCTATTGGCCCTAGAACTTGAAATAAGATCCTATAGCTGAAGACAGGACATTCTTCAGATGAAGGACTTAGAGCAATAGAGCTGGAACTGACCTCGAAGCCTCCTCCCTGAAGACTAGCTCTCATAGTATCAGATGCTATATAAGGGAGACTGTAATCGATGGTTCAATCCCAGTTTAAATTCTAATAACTATAACAAGGACAGGTGTAGCAAACTATCTCCTTTGGTGTAGTAGTGGCACTTTTAACTTGGGGGTAATGAAAAGCCACAACTGAACTTAAAACCAACTCAATGGGGTTAAATTCATGTTTGATGCTGTAAAAATAGCCAAATACACATGGCTGGAGAGGTCATACATCCTAGAGAAAGCCTTACATCTGTCACATCCCTAGACAAACTCAATTTCTTACTAAATGCTAAGGATATATACTCACAATTACAGACAGGTATACCTCTCATCACTTATCAAAGAAATTTCTTCTTGCAACAGTTGGAGAGTAATGCATGGTTCCACAACCAGTCAAATGCAGGGAAAAAGTGTCTGTGAGATGCCCAGGCATAAGTGACCCATCTACAATGGAATCTTTACACAAAAGGCTCATGGAAGTGGCAGCAGAGAGAATATTAATGCATCTCTCTACTGTCCCCAGCAAAGGTTCCTCATGCAACAGAGGATAATTAACACAGAAAGCATCAACTAGACAAAATGAAGAAAATAAGAGACCCAAAAGTTCATAATCCTTGATAGGACTCCTACAATAAAGTTCTGCCACAGGTGCCATTTCAGAAGAAGGGGTAGAAGCACTGTCTAGGATTAGTGGATGACCACAAAGGAGCAGTTTTCCAGATGTCTGGGAACTTCTGCATATCAACCAATGGTTGCAACATACGTAAGACCCACACAAACTCAAACCAGACAAAATCCAGCATAGAACTTGGGAAATGCACAAGAAGCCCAAATCTTAGCTGAGTGACTATTGGCAGATGGTCACTGCTGGTTGGTGGAAAGTTGACCTTCTTTAGGGGAGTGAGGCTAGATAAGGTGACTAGGCTCCTGTGGATGAACTCACACAGTGACATCTTGGCCACAGACGACTCAATTGACTTTATAGGACAGAATTCATAAATTCTTGTGGGGGAGCTATAGGAGGGTACAGTTAGGGGAGGGTGACTACAGATATATATCAGATATATGAAATGCACAAAAATTTAATAAAAATAAAAATGCATTACTTTGGTCCTCTAAGAAAACTCTTATCTTAGTTATTAGTGACTAAACACCTCTTTCATTAAAACATGACCCTGAGTTTGAGTGCTGGAATATAGTCTCTAAAACTGAAACTACTCCAGAGGCCACTGGTCACCACTGGAGCTTCTCTAAAGACACTGTGCTTGTTCTTGAAGCTAGTGCATCTAAAGGTGACCCCTGTCAGCTGTGGTGTAAGAGGGGTGTGCTAAGGAAATGAGGAAGCCAGAAATTTTCCAACTAAAATAAGAATTTACTCCCAAAATACATTTTTAAAAGAATTTTGAAGGATAGTTTTATTTCAAGCAAATGAAAATTTCTAGGTTGATTTAGAACAAAAACAAAATTGTAGTTCAGTTTTGTTCAGATAAAAAGGTTTTAGGTATTTAATAAATGAGTACAGGTTGGGCAAGGTGGCACACACCTATAGTCCCAGCATTTGGGAGGCAGAGGCAGGCAAATCTTTGTGATTTCAAGGCCAGGGTGGTCTACATAACAAGTTCCAGGGCAGCTGGGGCGTGCAGGGAAACCCTGTTTCAAAAAAAAATGAATACAAATTTAAAAAAAAAAATCTTACTAAGCATGTATATTCTCTGAACTTTACGTTTGTTAGTTAAGGTTTTGTACAGTGTTTAATACAAAAACAAAGCACTTGGCTGCCCCAGTTCATCATATCTACCAGCCGCAAGTTCATCTCTTAAATCTGGTACTAATGGTTTCTCTAAACGTGTAATGGACAGAATTGCCACTACATTTTCATCTTGTCAATGAAATTGATCAATTCTCTCTTAATCTTTAAAAGAAATTCACTTCATTGCATTAGTAATTGCTCTGAAGTTTTGTTCATGGATCTTTATATGGAAAGTGTACTCACCACACAAAGCCTATGGCAGGTCTAGGACACAAGGTGTGTTCACAGTTCTGACAGAACAGTAACTTGTAAGTTCTGGAGGCATCTTGAGGGATGGACTACAAACAGGTGCAGATCCTGATACAAGAGAGTAACTCAGCTAGTCAGTTCACCATGGTGCATGGAGAAAAGGATGTAAAATGCCTCAATATGCTCAGTAACTTGGAGAACTTGTTTAGAAATCACACTGGTAGAGACCACATTGGAGGCTACAGATGGACAGAATTAACTTTGCCAGACTGCAAACAGGATAGCTGCAGAATTGGAGGCAACTGTAGAGTTCTAGAAACATGATGCAAAAACCCAAGGGAATCTTGTTAACTTGGGCATTGGCTACATTATCCTGTTCCCCTAAGGGTTGGGATATCTTTCAAATATTTCATATTATCCTCCCCATGTTTCTTCTCTCTGTCAGCACTGCATCTTAGGGGATGGTCATTGGTCACAGTTGACTTTCTGCTCAGTGGTGGGTTTTTAATCCTCTGCTGGGGTTGTGCTAATTACACATTCTGCTGTTTCTTAATTAAATTCTCTATGAACTTTTATAACAGAAAGGCTTCAGTTCTAGGCACCATGTGGCAAGTTTATAAAGTACAAAAATGTCATTTTCCTAGATGTCTGAGTCAAGCTGGCAGTGTACAAAAACACAATATTTCCACCCTGCAGTTTACACTATCCTGGAACAGTATAATAATCCCTGGCTTAGTAAGCATGGCATCAAGCTACAGTTTTGACAGTATAGACTTCTAAATACTGATTTGGAAATCATATAATGAGGCATTAGAAAAAGAAATGTCTACATTCCATTAAAAATTTCTACATATGGACAGCAGCTCTACATTTACTGAAAAATATTCACTGAATATAAAACTAAAATTGACAAATGAATATGAAACAAAATCATTTTCCGTTGTCACAGTATTTTCACAGTAGCAAATATTGTGCTAGTCTTTTCCTATAGTGCCACTCTTACAACTGAGACTTTTGGAAAAATAACACATTAATATACAAAGAAAAAACAACATTGACATCTTAAAAGTTATTATAAAACATGTGCACAAATGGGTCTGTAATACAGAGAAGCACAGAGGTACTCCAGTTCCAGGGGAATCTGAAGCCCTCTTCTGACCTCTGTCTCATTGCATGACACGGGTGCACTCACGTTCATGCAGGCAATAACTTGTACACATAAAATAAAAATAATAAATAA
>NW_008342640.1:7989-23996 GCF_000622305.1 Nannospalax galili | reverse complement strand
TTGGGTCATTTTATTTCTCACTTCTTTCTTTTTTGAGTTCTTTATATTCTGGATGTTAAACCTCTGTCAGATGTTTCACTGGTGAAGATTTTTTCCAATTCTGTGGGTTTTCTCTTCCCTTTTTTGATTGTTTCTTTTGTTGTACAGTATAGGAGGGGGTCCGTGGATATCTGCCAGGCACCAGACCTGGAGGCAGGCGCGCCATTCTTCCGCAGCCAACTTCCTCAAACTGCTAACCTGATATCTGCCACCCTGGCTAGAGACAGATGACACGACGGTTACACCAACGGACAATAAACAGCTCAGCCTTCAGGGCCAATAGGAGAAGTTCGGGGGCTATAAAGAAAAGCCCTTTGTACACAATAAAGGAGCTTGCTTGCTTACTGCAGAGTAAGTCTCCCAGAGTCTGTGTCTGACTTTGTGCCTACTTTCCCCCTGCCCCGGACAGGTAATCCCAAGACACCCCGAAGGGCTAGCCAGCCCCCAAGCCGCACAGAGACAGTACAGAAGCTTTTTAGTTTAATGAGGTTCCATTTATTGATTGCTGACCTTAATTCCTGAGAAACTTCTGTCTGATTTAGAAAATCCTTTCTTACACCTATATCCTGTAAGTTACTGCCAATATTTTCTTCTAACAGTGTCAGGGTTTCCAGTTTCACATTGAGGTCTTGGATCCATTTGGAGTTAAATTTGCGCAAGGCGAAAGGTAAGGATCTAGTTTCACTCTTCTACAGGTGGAGATCGAGTTTTGCCGGCACCATTTGTTGAAGATGCTGTCTTTCCTCCATTGTGTGTTCTTAGCACCTTTGTCAGATATCAGGTACCTGAAATTGTGTGTACTCAGGTTTAGATCTTCAAAGTTGTTCCATTGATATTTATGTCTATTTTTTGTGCTAGTACCATGCTGTTTTTTAGACTATACCTCTGTAGTATACTTTGATATCTGATATTGTAATCCCCCCCCCTCGTGTTGCTCTTTGTGCTCTGGGTTGCTTTGCCTATCTGGGGCTTTTTGCACTTCCGTATAAATTTAAAAATATGTTTTTTGTTTTTTGTTTTTTTCTAATTCTGTGAAGTATGTTCTGTCCTAAGCATCCACTTTCCTCTGAGGGGTGGGGCTTGCTGCAGAAGCCTGGCTGTGGAGAGTTAGCCTTGGAGGGAGGGGCTTTCTGAGCCATCTTTGACAAAAGCCTGGAAGGCACTTGGTGACTGGGTATGAGAACAGAATGGCCTAGCATTTACTGACCTGGGGTGAGACTGTGGACCTACAAACCATGGGTCTAAGCTATCGGTGACTATAGGCAGGCCACAGAAGCAAGAACAGAATGGTGGGCTCTGAGCTGTGGCACATAGCTGAGCACTGGGTATTCGTTTCTTTGTAAGTCATTGCCGTCTACCCCAACGGTATAAACTATAATAAACTCACATAAAGATATGCTATATGGTTTGTCTGATAGCACCTGGAACCAGAGACTCTGATACAACTCAGGTGACAAATTGGTGCAAGTCAGCAGGATGGTGGGGTAGAAATGACAAGTTGCAGTAGTTTTGGAAAACCTAGAGAGCTGATGGCTGCACTGATATGTATATTACAATGAATTGAAAAATATATAACTAAAAAGGGGCTAAAGATGATCAGACAGACAGAAGAAATGGTCCATTTGGGGTACTTGAAGACAACCTTGGCAAGAGTATGTCAAGCCCAAATTTCCAGAGAAAATATTGATAGAAAACCAAATTAGGTACTAAAGAGTTTCTGGAAGGCTTTAAAACCAGAACAGTTTATAAAAGGCATTCAAATGATAGTTCAGAATCCACAAGGATTAAATAAGATGCATTTCTTTTCTGATAAAGGCTATACTCAGGGTGGAAGCAGTTTATCCCACCACATTATCCTCCAGCATCCTGGTGTGGTCAATGGAGAAATTACAGGAATGGCTACAGTCAGGAGGCAGACTCAGGGCGTGACTGACTCAGGGAACCAAGTGCAATGGTAGGAAGAGAAACCCCCTGCCTCCTAAGTCCAGTGCAGGGTCAGGCAACTGGAGCCAACACCTGTATATGTATCAAGAATAAAAGAATATAAAGAGACTTCATGTAAAATCCCCCAACTTGGAAATGACTCCAAAGGAATAACTAAAGATTGTAAAGACCTAACCAAATTAATACCTTGTACTCATTCTATGGTACCTAACAAGTATCTATGGAGAAAACAGTTAATACAAATGGATAAAATCTTGCCATGCTGTGTTAGACCTTGTCTATGATTGATTTAATATAGAATGTTAACCTCTTTTTGAGTGTTTTAAAAATGTGAAACCCATTTGAAAGATAACTGAGGAAACAAAGGCCATTTATAGCTATAAGGTTCTTTGAAGTTTAATGGTTGAGTACAATAAAAACAGAGGCTCCCAATCTATACAACTGTTAAGAAAATCTACAGTACCAGAGGTCGGTTGCCCCCTTATGAGCTGTTGGTCTGAGAAAAATCCTGCAGGTCCTCAATTTCACCAAGGCTGTTGTGACTAATGTCGGTAAGGCCATGTTCCTGAAGACACTGCATGATGTGAGTGCAGGAGAAGAAGAAGAGATGGGGCTGAGACTAATTCAAAAAATTCTGTGACACTGGATGGATGACATTCATACTGCCAGAAGGCACTATGAAGATGGCTAGAGATGAAAGGATACTCTATGAATCTACTCAACAACCGACCTCACATGCTGCACACTGTGGGCATGCCAAGCAATGCCTGCAAGTTCAAGAATGGCTTGATTAACATACATACAATTGACAAATTTCTAATTGGATAAGGCCCGCTCCTAGGGGTCAAATATACAGTTGGTACTGTAGATCAGGCCAACGCCTTCTGTCGAGGAAGGCTACAGGGCCTTTTGGGGATAAGTATGCTATTTAATGAATACAGTACTCCTACTGGCATATCTTCCAGACATTTGTATTTACATTCATGCTTGTTTAGATGTGTCTAGTTCCTTCTATTTGTCTTTATAGAAAATAAACACCACTGAGATAAATAAATGGCCACAGCTTAAAGATGAATAATGGGGAGTCCCAATAAGTCACTATTTTGCCATGATACAAGAGAGATTGCCCTACATCTGTCAGCCCATCCAAGGCTCAGGGACCTTAGCAGAAGATTTGTGAAAAGATTGTAAAAGCAGAGGAAAAGGGTGGAGTGTGTCCTAAGCAGCCTGTTTCCTCTGAGGGGAAGGGCCTGCTCCAGAAAATTAGCTGTGGAGAGTTATCCATGGAGGGAGGGGATTTCTGCAACATCTTGGACAGGAACCGGGAAGGCACTCGGTGGCCAGGCACACAAGAATGGAATGGCCCAACATTTACTGATCTGGGGAAGACTGCAGGCCCATGAGGTATGGCTGTAAGCTAGCAGTGACTATGGGTGGGCCATGGAAGTGACTCTAAGCCATGGAACAGAGCTGGGCACCAGGTGTTCATTTCTTTGTAAGTCACTACCCCCAAATGGTATAAACTAAAATAAATTCACATAAAGATATGTTATATGGTTTTTCTGATAATGCCTGGAGCAAGAGACCCCAAGAGAACTTGGGCAACATAGGTCATGGGGATTTTAGTTGGGATTGCATTGAATCTATATATTGCTTTTGGTGGGATACTCATTTTCACAGTATTAATTCTTCCAATCCATGAACATGGGAGGTCCCTCCATCTCCTAGTGTCTTCCTCAATCTCTTTCTTTAACAATTTAAAATTTTCATTGTAAATTTTCATTGTAGAGGTCTTCGGTATCTTTCATCAGGTTTATTCCAAGATATTTTAATTTTTTGCAGCAATTGTGAATGGGAGGATTTCCCTGTATTCTTTCTCCAATTGCTTGCTATTGGCATACAGAAAGGCTACTGTTTTTTGTAGATTGATTTTATAACCTGCCACTATACTGAAAGTGTTGATCAGTTCTAGGAGTTTTCTTGCGGAACTTTTGGGATCTCTTAGGTATAGTACCATATCATCTGCAAAAAGGGATAGTTTGACCTCTTCTTTTCCAATTAATTTCCTTCTTCTGTCTTATTGCTCTAGCAAGAGTTTCAAGAGCTATGTTGAAAAGGAGTGGTGATAGTGGAAATCCTTGTCTATTACCTGATTTTAATGGAATACTTCCATTATTTCTCCATTCAGAATGATGTTGGCAGTTTGTTTGTTGTATATAGCTTTAATTATGTTGAGGTATGTTCCCTCCAGTCCAATCCCTCAAGGGGAACATAAATGCATATTGAATTTTGTCAAAGTTCTTCTTTGCATCTATTGATATGACAATGTGGGTTTTATCTTTGAGTTCATTTATATGATTAATGACATTTACTGACTTGCATATATTGAAGCATCCCTGCATCTCTGGGATAAAGCCTACTTAATCATGGTGAATGATCATTTAGATGTTGTCAGTATGCAGTTTGCAAGTATTTTGTTGAGAAATTTTGCAACTACGTTAAGAATATGGGTGTACAGTTTTCTTTTTTTGGTGTACACACTTTGGGTATCAGACTGATGATGGCTTCTTATAAGGAATTTGGGAGCTCTCCCAGTGTTTCTATCTTTTTCAATAATTTAAGTCATTTCAGTTACAGTTCTTTAAATGTCCTGGAGAATTCTGCTGTAAATCCATCTGGGCCTGGGCTTTTTATTATTTGGAGGCTTTGTGTTACTGTTTCAATTTGCTCACATGATATCGGTCTGTTTAAACTGTTGCTTTCTTCTTGTTTTAACTTTGGTGGTTCCCATGATTTTAGATATCCATCAATTTCTTTTGGAATTTCAAATTTGGTAGGGTATTGGTTTTCAAAATATTCCCTTATAATGGTCTGGATCTTTTGGTATCTGTTGTGATGTTTCCCCTTTCATCTCTGATTTTGTTGATTTGTATTTGTTCTTTCTTTCTTTTGGTTAGCTGCGCTAAGGATCTGACTATCTTGTTTAGTTTTTCAAAGAACCAGCTCTTAGATTCATTGATTCATTGTATTGTTTTCTTTATTTCTACTTCATTAAATTCTGTTCTGATTTTTGTTATTTATTCTCTTTTGCTGGGTTTGTTTTTTCTTTCTTCTTGACTTTCCAGGGTCTTGAGTTGCAGTGTTAGGTCATTTATTTAGGCTCTTTCTAATTTTATAATGTAGGCCCTAAGAGCTATAAACTTCCCTCTTAGGATTGCTTTTAAAGTGTCCCAGAGGTTGTGTTGTATTGTTTTCATTGAATTCCAAGAATTCTTTTATTTCTTTCTTAATTTCTACTTTGACCCACTTGTTGATTGGCAGTGTGTTTCTCAATTGCCATGAGCTCTTGTAATGACTAGGGCTTTGCCCAGTGTTGATTCTGAACTTTATTGCATTGTGGTCTGATAGAATGCATGGGATTATTTCAAGATTTTTTGTGTTTGTTGAGGTTTGTTTTCTGACCCAGTATGAGATCAATTTTTGAGCAAGTTCCATAGGGTACTGAGTAGAAAGTGTATTGTTTTGTGCTTGGGTGAAATATCTGAAAGATGTCTGTTATGTCCATTTGATGTATGGTATCATTTAATTCAGACATCTCTCTATTCTTTGTCCAGTTGACCTGTCAAATGGAGACAGCGGGGTATTGAACTCCTCTACTATTACTGAGTTGGGGTTAATCTGTGTCTTAAGGTCCTATAGTGTTGTTTTTATGAATTTGGGTGAAACAGAGGTTGGTACATATGTATTAAGAATTATAATATCTTCTTGATTAACTGTTCCTTTGATAAGAATGAAGTGACCCTCCTTATCTCTTCTGATTAGTTTTACTTTGAAGTCTATTTTGTCAGGTATTAGAACTGCAGCCCCTGATTGTTCTTAGTGCCATTTGCTTAGAATATTTTATCCAGCCTTTCCCCTTAAGGTAGTGCCTGTCCTTGAAGGTGAGATGGGATTCATGCAGAGAGCGAAGAGATGGATTTTGTTTCTTAATCCATTCACTTACCCTGTGCCTTTTGAGTGGGGAGTTCAGTCTATTGATATTTAAGGTTATTATGGAAAGCTGTGTATTGGTTGATTTTGATTTCTGTTTGTGTTTTCTGTCTAATTTTGTGTTTCCTAAATTATACCTTTATTTAATTGCTTTTGTTGTCCCTGGGGTATAGTTGTTCCTTTCTCTGCTCTCTGTATTGCTTCAAATATTCTTTGAAGGGCTGGATTTTTAGGACATGTATTCTTTCAGACTTTTCATGTCATGGAAGATTTTTCTTTCCCCCTCAACTATAATAGACCTTTTTAGTGGGTAAAGTATTCTGGGCTGAAATCTATTGTCATGTAGAACTGGAAATACCTCAGTCCAGCTCTTCTGGTTTTCATAGTTTGCATTGATAAATTAGCAGTTATTCTGATGAGTGTTCCTTTGTATGTGACTTGTTTTTCTTTTTCTGCTTTCAGTATTCTTTCTTTGTTCTGTACATTTAGTGATTTTACTATGATATGTCGTGGGTAGTTTCTTTTCTGATCCTATATGGTGTTCTATGTGCTTCCTGTATTTGTATGAGGATGTCTTTCCTTAATTTGGGGAAATTCTCTTCTACAGTCCTGTTTAAGATCTGGTCAACACCATTAACCTGAGATTCTTCTCCTCTATTCCTATGGTCCATAGATTTGGCCTTTCATGGTGTCCTACATCTCTTACATATTCCATTCCTGTGTATAATCTTTGCTTGAGTGGTCCAATTCTTCAACTTTATGCTCCAGTGTTGATATTCTGTTTTCCATTTCATTCATTCTAGTGGTGAGGTTTTCGCCTGTTGTTTCAAGTTGGCTTACTGAGATTTGCATTTCCTTCTTCATTTTTTTTTTTTTACTTTTTTTCTTTTTATTAAACAAGAGAGTAGAAAGGAACATGGTGGAAAATGCTAACTGTCCATATTCATATAGGGACACAGTGTAATCTCTGAGCCCGAAATACAGAGAAAGGAGAGAAAAAGCTAGAATTCTATGCACTAGTACAGGGGACCAGCAACCCCCACTTCCAGCAGAGCCAAGGGAGCAGGAGATTTTTCTTTTTTCCCACAGAGCATGATGGTGGTGATGAGTCCACAGTTTGAGACAAGAAGGGACCAAAATGAATTTAGAACAGAAGAGTGGAGGTTCTTTTCCTAGTGCACTCTGTTTAAGGTTATTTGCCCCAAATGTGTTGATACTTTTATTTTTTGTGAAACCTTCACACTGTTTTCCATAGAGGCTCTAAACCTTTGCAGTTTTCCCAATTGTTTGTATTACTAAAGCCGTGAAAAATATACTTTTGTTCAGGAGTTACAAATGTTGTAGGGTGAAACATGAGGATTTCAAATTTCAGACCAATTTAAAATACACAGCTAAACTCTGTACATTCAGGACAAAATATGTATGAACAAAACACATCCAATACACAAACACACACAGAGACATACACACAAACTATATATCAGATGTAGAGTCCTTCCTAAACTTTCATGTGCAAAGCCCTGGACTCCAATGCAAACATATAGGAAAGAAAAGCTTTTCCTCACAAAAGATTGTTTAGAATTGTCCTCAGTGCATTTAGCAAATCTGAACTTGACACTGTATGAAAGTGAAATGCAACTCTTGCTCCTTTGGCCATCATGAGAACAATATTATCATGTTGTTCTGTAAAGAAGGGAATGCCCACCATTGGGATCCCATGATGGACTACCTTGTAGATGCCATTGGCTCCAGCATGGGTTACAAAGACTTGTTTTAGGATTACCTAAGGTCAGAAAATTTACTAATTAAGAGTGTTAGACATAAACAAAAAATTGTGTAATACAGTACATTAAAACGGAGAGATTTTTCCCCTTTCTTTTTCAGGAGAGGAACTCTAATCTTCTGGGTCAGAGTCATAATCCTGTGGACCATATTTTATCATCCATGACAGTTCCAAGTCCCATCTTTGGTTTTATATTTGTTGTTGTTATTGTTTGTTTTATATCTTCCTGCTAAAGTTATTGATAGGGTACAGTCCAGAAGGGCAGGTCCTTTATTTTGTTTCTCTCAATAAACTTTAAACAAAGAAAATGAGAGTTATTGAAACTTAGACTTCCTTTCTCTTCATAGTCCTCTGAACTATACATTCAACAAGAATATTCCAAAATTAGGATAAAGAGGCAAGATTTACCTAAGAAGTCTAGAGTAATTGCTTCATTTCTGACTTTACTTTTTAAATACTTGTTGACAAGTTATTAATAAAAATTAATTCCTATTGAAATCCAGCTTCAAACAATTGTCAAGGAGTAGGTAACTGGCCGGAATTTGACTGTTTTCATGTACTCTTGGTAGCAATATCATCATAATACAATTTCAAAATGTGGCTATTATCCATGTTTCTCTGTGATCATAATTCTTATGTTAATGCTATTGTCAATCAAAATCACCTTCTATACCATAGCACATGCCATGCTTATCTTCTTTTATAAATCATCTATTTGACTTATAGATGATTAGAGCTGTTCTAGTACTTCATTTTTCACATAATAAATTTGTTTAATTTCATACACTTTATGTGACTCATTATGTAATGGCCTCCAATGGGGGACTTTGTATAACCATTTGTGCAATCTGTGCAAAGGCTGATGCAATTGTATTGGCCCTTTCTTCTGTTATATTCCCAAACATTGTCTCTAGAGACAATACCACAATACCTTGTTCTTCACAGCTCTGGACAAATTCTTCCATTTCCCATGAAGGTAGAAATTATTTCATCACAGAAGACTAATAGCATGGAAAAGATGATAGAAATTGTTATGAAAAAGACTCTGAGATAAACTGAAGTATTATCAGTAGAGAAGTATTGGTAAAAACACTTTTAAGAAAAGGACTACCATCTTCAACATTAAAACTTAAAACTTTGGAGTTAACAGATAGAAGATGTTTTCACAAATGTAAAACTAATTTATGTTCATCTTTCTTGCTATAGAAATGTGATTTCATTCTACTATTTTCATTTCTTTTCTTTTTTATTTCCCTTTATACATGACTTAATGTTGTTAATGACACTGTATAAAACAATTTGAAGGTTGTCATACATAAATATGTACATTGTATCATATAAATCTCACAGATAGAAGATGTTTTCACAAATGTAAAACTAATTTATGTTCATCTTTCTTGCTATAGAAATGTGATTTCATTCTACTATTTTCATTTCTTTTCTTTTTTATTTCCCTTTATACATGACTTAATGTTGTTAATGACACTGTATAAAACAATTTGAAGGTTGTCATACATAAATATGTACATTGTATCATATAAATCTCCTATTATAGCTAATTTAATGCAATTCAAGTGTTTTTTATGAAAAAAAATGGTAATTCCTTAAATTTTAAAGATGTGATATACAAGCATAAAATTATACAATCATTTTTTAATGCTGAGTTATAGAAAGGTTTCTCTAACATTTATCAATAATCACTATACATACATACTTATACTGATTTTTCTTTTTATGGTTTTAGACTCAAATCCTCTATAGTTTATGGTATAAACATTGAAAGACAGTTTGTGAAATCTCTAAATTTTCAATGTCTTTATGAAAGAGGGAGAAGTCACCTGAACACTTGATAAGTACTGAAAACACAAGTAACTTTGGAGAAGACATAAATATTATATTTTCTTTTATATATTTTTTATTTCTTTTGCATGTATATGTGTGTATTGTGGGCATTTCACAGCACATGTGTGTGAAATTCTGAGGGAATCGTACAGTAAGTATTTTGTTCTCTCTTTGCAAACATGCCTGTTCAGTTTCAGGGCTCAAACTGAAGTTGTCAGGCTTGACCACAAGCATCATTACCGACAAAGCCAACTTGCCAAACTAAAGACATAAATTTTAAAATAGGATAAGAAAATAAAGTCACAATATCTGACTTGGATTAAAATCTTGGTTTGGAAAATAAAAACAGATAATATTACTAAGTATGGTCATCTTATTGTTATTTTGTTCTCTTCCATTTCCTTCTTTTCCTTTTCTGAATTCTAATACAACTGTAAGCTTCTCTTTAAGGGAATCCAGAAATCATTTAAGTACATAAGTATCAGATATAGAGTACAAAGCTGACAGTACGATTGCATTAGCCTTTGATTTGGGAAAGTTACTGTATATGACTTAAGTGTTTTACATTAAAAACTGCTGTTGGATTTCAAATATTTAGAAAGATTTAAGGGGCAGGTGTGCCTGATCAGTGGGTATTTCACTTGTTGTCAAGCCTGATGACCTCAGTTTGTTCTCTGGTATCTACATGTTGGAAGAAGAGACTCCCTCAATTTGTACTCTTAATCTCTATACATAAACCCTGATACGTGACCCTTAGCACATTTGAGTATACACATACACAGGAACTTATAGGAAAGCATACTGTCTAGCAGCAAAGAAAAATTGGTTTTGTCACATAACTTAACTGTATGATGTAGTTTTTCAAGGGGTATTATTCTATGTTTCCAGAATTTTTTTCATAGTTTATTCACTGTTTTCAAAAGCAAGTGGTAAGCATTATTAGGTGTGTACATGTAGCACATATTTTCTCTGTGGTAATTCAGGCAGGCAGCTGTGATCCAAGACACATGTTACTCAAAGAAGCTTTAGTGTCTCCTACAAGCTTGTCATAAGACATTTAAAAAACATGATTGTGCTTGCCTAGATTATGTGCATGCTGTTATCATTGCTCTCAGTTCACATGAGTAACTGACAAGCTGTCTGGAAAACTCCATTTCCTCTGGTTATCAACCACTTGTGACTTTCACAATCTTTCTGCCCCTTCTTCCCCAAGAATCCCTGAGCTTCGTGTGGCAGACATTTGGTATAGGCGATATTTTGTAAGAAAGTTGCAAAGAATCATTTTAAAAAAGAATGCTCCAAAAGACCAGCGTACCTCTTTTGCACCCTAACCTGAAAAAATCTGAGAACAGTAAATAATGCCTTAATTGATGGAGTAAAAGCAAGGAATTTTCATTGAAATGAAATCAAACAAACAGCAAAAGTAAAAGTAACATATTTACCTTAGGCAAGAGTATGGCTGGTTTGCAGTGGAGTCCTCCAACAAACTCAACATTAGGTAAGGTTGTGTGAGGAAACTCCTGATCCCAGTGGAACTGAATGAGCCACATTTCTGCTTTCTTCATCTTGTCAACCACGGTAATGGGGCTTCCTAAATACAAAAATGAATGGGGGTTGGATAAAAAAAGATAGTGACAGGCTTGTTATCTGAATATAAACATTTTTGAAAATAATTATAATAATTTTTTCTCAATGATGTACTTATGTACAATGAAATTTACATGTGTAATTAAATTGTGGTTCACATTATAAATGTATATGTGTGTTAAAGGCAAACTGAGATAATACTCTATGGTCACCTCAGTAAATTAGCAATCATAGTCATTAAAATACACACTTAAGCCGCTATACAAAAATGCATGTATTTCATGCCACTCTAAAGCTTCAAAAGTAGTAGATGAAAATATAAAATAACATTCTAGCTCTAGAATGAATCTATCCTACCATGACCTTGGATGCAACTCCCCCAGGAATCATAATTTCTACAGTGTTACAACCATTCATGGATTCTTGATTTTATGAGAATTAGGAGGGTTGTGACCAGGTGAATTTTTCATATTTCCTTTTTTTGGGTTCATATAATAACATAATAACATTTATTAATTTTATAGACATATTTACGAATATCACTTGGAAAGTTTTAAGCAATCATAGGAATAAAAATTTGTGTTCTGGCTTATTTAATTTAGGGCTTTAAAATGTAGGATCACGACTGCAAACAGTGGAGACCAAACGCATGTGCAGCCCTGCTTCGGTAGAGCTTAGACCTCTAAATCGATGTTTAGATAGAATGAAATAATGTATGATTGGGGGGGTTGTTTTTGCTTCTTAGGATGTGGTTAAATCCAGTATCTCTTAAGAGTGAAGGAATCCTTAAGAAAATAAGGAGAAAACATTTTAATTTAAATAAGGAAATAGATTTTCACAAGACTGAACAATTTCTTTGATGGTACTGATACTCTTAAATAGTTCACTCTCCAGTCATTCAAGAAATTAAGGAAGGATTGGGCAGATGGCCCAAGATGTGCCATACTTGCTGAACAACAAAACAACCTGTGTTTAGAGTCCCAGCACTCACAAAAAAGTAGGAAGTATTTGCATCTATGACACCTGTGCTTTGGGACCAGAGCCAGGTGGATCTCTAGAGCTATTGACCAGGCAATATCATCAACCCTGTGTTGTTCTTTTGTCCCCATACACAGGTACACATGTGTTATATGCACATATGCATGCTATGCATAGTTCCACATGGAAAGATACATACACTAAGTGCACACAGACACACACACACACACACACACACACACATGCATACATGCACACACTCCACAGAAGACATTACATTAGGGATGTACCTAATAAATTTTTAAAACAAAGAAAAATACAGTAAAGTGGACATAGCTTGCTCATAGAAAACCTACATGATTCACTTGGTTAATGGGATCCCCTTGTATCACTATTGTGCACCTTGTTCCTATGTGACCAATACTGTAAGTTTTTTCCAAGTCTTCATGAGATTGGTAGACAGCTTTGTACTTAATATAATTATTTGACCTATGAAAGAAAAATTCATCTTACTTTACACGAATATAAGAATACCTTCAAAAGCACATGAAAAGTAAGTCTTTAAGCCACATATGAGATAAAACATGACTTTCCCAAAATTTCACTGTTAGAAGTATACCATATCTTTGAAGAAAATGACTCAAATCATAGGTCAAAGTAAAGCAAACATATCATATTTTGTACCTGCTCCTTGAATGTCATTTGACCAGTTAATCCTGACAAAAGTATAAATATGTAAGAGGGAGGAAATCAAAGCCCTCCATTATACTTTTCTATTGTGTAGCCATTACCATATCTAAGACTGTACACAAAAGGTATTTGTAGCATCTCAGCTATCAGTTCACCAGAGGGAACAATGGCACCTGAGAGAAGCACATCAAACTGATTCTTATAGTTTTGCCATGAGTTGTTTATTCAAAACAGCTTTTTTACAAATATTTATCCAAAAGTCAGGAAATTGCCCAAAAACTTTGTCCAGTGATGTAAAGCATTTAAGACACATATCGTTTGGCACATCATATGTCCACGTATCTACCCATTTTGTGAAAAACTGTTTTACTTCATTGCTATTGGAGGATGTAGGACAGGTTTCAAATTTAAAGCCTGATGTTTTGCTGTTATTAAGATAATAGGAAAATGAAGGTCTCAAAACAGTCACTTCATGGCCCCTCCTACAAGTTTGTCCAGTATTGTCTTTAAATTCATCCAGTGGCTGTATTCCCTTTGCCATACAAGACCTTCCCACAGTTCCCAGGTCTGCAGTAACAGCTCATCTGCAGGAGCAGCAGCAGAGCTGAGATCCACTTCAAAGACACCCACAAAATGCACTGCTTCACTTTAGCTTAGCTACAAGTCAATAACTTGCATATTTAAATAATCTTTTCTGAATGATTTTAGTGTACAATAGTGATCAGTGAGAGGCTATTTGTCTCTAAATTCTCCTCAAAACAGAACCCGAGTTATATTTATTACACCAGAGATCACCACTTCCTGCATTTAATGACTCAAGAAAAATTTTGTTACAATGTTAAATATAATCGTATACTCAATGAACCAATTTACACAGTTAACAAACTGTGATAGAAACACTGACCAAAACAACTGATAAAAGGAAGAGTTTATTTGTGCTTATGGTTAGAGGGGAATTACAGTCTGTCTTGGCAGGGAGGTATGATGGCATAGGTGGCTGGATGAGGAGTAGCAGAAGCTAAGCTCTACATCTTCCAGCAGGAACAGGAAACAAGAGAGGAATTGGAGATCCAGCAAAGCTTAAGAACCCTCAAAGCCTACCCCCTGTGGTGTGCTTCCTGCAGGATAGCCACACCTTCTAAAACCCCCCAAAACAACACCAGCATCTGGGGACAAAATGTTCAAATGCTTGGAGACTATGGGGTACATTTTCATTCAAGTCATCACATTCCATCCTCTACCCCCCATAGGTTCATGACCATATAAAATGCAAAATGCATTTAGTCCAACTTTAAAAATCCCCATAGTCATTAGTGGTCTCAATACTCTTCAAAAGTCCACCTTCCAAAGTCTTTTCTGAGACTCAGGGAAATATCTTACCTGTAAGCCCCATGCAAAATAAAAAGACAAATTACATACTCCCAACATATAGTAGAACTGAATATACATTACCATTCCCAAAGGGAGGAATAGAAGCATAGTAAGGAAACACCGGACTGCAAATCCTGTAGCTCCATGTCTGACTCCAAAGGGCTCAGATGGCTCAGTCTCTCCAGCTTTGCTGAGTGCAACATATATCTTCCTTTTCAGCTGGTCCCTCTCCCTGTATGCAGGTCTTCTTGGCAGATGCCTCACACTTCTGGCATCACAAAAGTCTTCTTGAGGTCTCCATTGCCAACCAGACTTCACCTTCACTGAACCTTCACAACTTCACACAATCACCTATCAGGACCTTCTTTATGCAGGAAAACCCCTGCTGCATGCTGCCTGGCCTCAGCTGCTCTCTGAAACCTCAGTGGAAGAACTGATGACCCCTTCACTCTTTCATCTTTTATGCCTCTAAATCCAGCACCTCTTGAAAGACAATGGCAAGTTTGACTGCAGGTTTGGAATGGACTCCAGCCTGCTTTATCCATTGTAGAAGATTTTCCCTTCAGTGGTCCCTGCAGCATTTTTCTTTCACAAGTTGGAGGCTTCACTTGATGTGGTCTTGCCCTGGAAGTACTCTTACCATTGTTTAAGTTTGAATATCTAGGCCCCTTCTTAATCACTTTAATCTCCTTATCAAAGGGATCCTCTCCAGAACAGGCCAAGACTCCTCATACCATTTTCAATCCAAGCTGTATTTCTTTCTGCCCCATTTGCTCTTTTTCACTGCTGATCTGCATAATATTCACCATTAATAGGTGCACCACCATTTCTACATTAGGCAATCTTGAAATTTCTTCCACTAGAGAAACTAGTCCATTGCTTTTCAAGTTAGCCTCAGGCAAGCTTTTTGGTAGAGGGCTGACTCCAGCGAGACTCTTTGCCAAAATATCGCAAGTTCTGCTAAAGTCCTTATTTCTCTCTGGAACTACATTTTTCTCAGCACTACTTTCTTCTAGGCACTTACTAGAATGGCCTGTTGAACTGTGCTTACAGTAATCAACTGTTTTTCTAACCCATCCTTCCAAAGTCTTCCACATTCCTCCAAATCCCCACATGGTCAGGTTCTTCATAGTCAACAGCCCACTCTCTTGTACCACTTACTATATTAATCACTGTTCCATTGCTATGATAGAGAATCTAACCAAAACAAATTATAATACAAAGAGTTTACGAAGACAGTTACAGGGGAATTACTGTCCGTCTTGGAGGAGGAGTTGTGGAACCTAAGCTCTACATCTTCCAGCAGGGACAGGAAACAAGAGAAAACCTGTAGATCTGGCAAGGCTTAGGAACTCTCTAAACCCACCCCCAGTGATGTGTTTCCTCCAGGATAGCCATGCATTCTAAAATCTCCCAAAAGAGCACCACCATCTGGGGACAAAATGTCTGAATACTTGGAACCTATGGGGGACATTTTCATTCAAACCATCATACATATGAGAGCCTGTGAATGCAGATTATAAAATGTCTACTGATGAAGCTTGTTTCTTTTCTCAAGAGATGGAAAATAGAAGTGATTGGCTTTTGCTCTTAGTTTTAGCAATAATAAATATTCAAAGAGTGTGCTTGCTTTTAGACAATTTACATTCCAATTGGCTATCATTCATATCTACTGTCTATGTAAAAATAATTTATTCCTATCAATCTATGCACTTCTATAAAATATTAGCAAAAGTATTCTTTCTGAAGCAGAAACTCTAGCTATCTGGAAAATATCTCATTC
>NW_008342640.1:2642-7926 GCF_000622305.1 Nannospalax galili | reverse complement strand
TAATGAGAGAATTTTTGTGATGGCTAATCCTGGGTGTCAACTTGACTGGATCTGGGATTAACTGAAATGAAAGAGATCTTCTTGATTGGATCATCTGAAGCTGGAAGACACACCCTAAATGTGGCTGTTACCTTCTGATGGCAGCCCTTATAAAAGGCCAAGGCAGAGGAGAATGCTTCTTGCCTCCTCTCTTGTTCATGGGTTTTTCTTGCTGCTGTAGACTGAAGACTAGCTGATCTTTTGACCTTCAGGGTCAGATTGGACTGAGACATCCAGCCTTATGGACTGAGTAACTATAGATTCTCAGCCTCTCCAGTATTGTGCAGCCATTGTTGGACTACTCAGACTCTATCCTGTGAGCTAAGCTGATAAATCCCTATACATATATATTCATTCTACCAGTTCTGTTTCATTGGAGAACCCTAATATAGCTTTCATGTTCATTAATTGGCAAATTTTCTAAATTCTGTTAAATTGAGCACATTAACAAAAGTGACATGTATATTCAAAAGGATCTCATCGAACATCAATTTCAAACTTTACAAAAAATGGTCTTTCTTAAAATTTACATGAAAACACAGAAGACCCTAAATATCTAAAGCAAGCCTAAATAGAAAGAACAATTCTTGAGGTATTCGAATATCTGAACTCAGATTACACTACAGTGTCATAGAAGCAAAATCAGTATGATACCAACAAAAAGTGGACATGTAGACCTACAGTGTAAAATAGAGATCTCAACAACAAGCCCAAGCAGCCACACAGCATCCCTAAAACACACATGGGAGAAATTATAGCCTGTTCAGCAAATGAGCTTCAATCATTCATCCTGTTAAAAAAGTAACTCAAAGTGCATCTATGACCCTAATTATAAAAGCTGAAGCTATAAAACTGCTACATGAAAATATAGCCAAAACAGTAGATAGTAAGAACACAAGGAAGTAATTGTTCACAGACTTTCAATAGTACAGGAAATAACAAAATGAGTAATGGATTTATATGAAATTTCATCATCTTTGCCATAAAGGAAACAATTCCTAGAGTGAAGACAACACATAATCCTTAGGAAAATCTTTACCAACTGTATATCTGGCATAGGATTAATATCTATCATATGGAAAACTTCCAACATTAAACAAATCATTCAATCAATACATGGTCTATTGAACTGAACAAGCAGTTCTCATTTGAAAAGTTGTGAATTGTCAACAAATATTTGAAAATTGTTTAATGTCATTATGCACCCAGAAAATGTAAATTGGAACTCCTTCAAGATTTCATCTATTCTCAGTAAGAGTGGATATTGTGTAGATGACAAATACTAAGAAATTTTCTGAGGATTTGAGAAAGAGAAACCATTATACACTGATGGAATGAATGTAAACTGGTGCAGCAACTAGGGAAATCAGTGAGGTCAGATATAAAAACTATCAATCTCCCATATGTCTGGTGTACTCAAAATCAATATTCCTTGGATATCCTTGCACATCCATGTTTGCTGCTGCAGTACTTGCATTAGCTGTGCTATGAAGGCAAACTAGGCATCTGTCCTCACAGGAGGTATTTAAAAAGTGATATAGAGACACAACACAGTTTCACCTTCATGGAAGAAATGAATTAATGTCATTTTCAAGAAAATGGATGAGACTGATGATTATCATATTAAGGATCATAAGTCAGATTCAGAAATATAATAGCATGAGGCCTTATGTCATGGCATTCAGAACCTACAGAGAGACCACAGACTCGATTTAAGTCAAATTAGCCAAATTTATTAGCTGCAGCTGATTGACAGTCTCTAGCTCCAGACAAGAGACAGCCGTAAGTCTGTAAGGGGAAAAGTACAGTTTACAGGCAGAAACCACAAGCCGATTCAGCCCTCTGGTGTTGACGGTTGCAAAGACAGTGAGGTCACATTGACCCTAAAATAAGCAACATAAGCAAGCTTACAGAAGATAAAACAATCCTTTGTTTGTCAATTTCTTAACAGATGTTTAGGGACCTTGACAGTCACGGGATTTCTGAATATTGTTATTTCAGCATATTACCAAGAATGATAGGATATTGTTTAGGTTATTTTCCCTTGGGTAAGGAAGAATTATTGAAATTGGAAATTCATTAACTGACTGTAGAAAATATAATTTAATATATGAAATAAGATGGAATTGAATTTATAATAAAATAAGTTCAACAGTAGAAAGTCTTCATGAATTTCTTGTTTTCTAAGTGAAGTGTTACTGACAAAGCCTCAACAGGAATGCTCAAGAAATTGCCAAAAAAAGTGATTAAAAGCATTTGTTTCAGCTTAAATTAGGCTCCTCCTCATTTCCTGATTTAAGTATAAAGCTCTGTTGTTTTCTATTTTTTGCTTTACTCAAACATTTCACATATTACTGAAATATTTATGAATGAATACACTGTGTTTGTCTTACTATTGATTTTAGTTTGTCTTATATCTTGCAGTCTCCCTGTATGGTGATTAATAATCATTCTCAAGTCTCATTTTATCTGACCTAAAATTTGTGGTTAATTATTATTATTTCATGAAACTTTCATTGACAATTTCTCTGAGAGTGACAATGAGAAATGTCATCATGATTCAGCAACTTGAGCAATGGCAAGTTTTTTCTAATCTCTTTTTATAAAAGGAAACAAAGAGAAAAACCCCATTGGAAGAGAGTGCTGTATGTGGTCAGAAATACATGAAAGTGTTATAAACTAAAACACAGTTACTCATGTCATTAAATGCAGAATTTCCACTTCACCACTATTATATTTTCAAGTTTGTATTGGAAAAAATAAATTCACATCAGAGCTGAGGCACCAAATTTCTGGACAGTGCTAGTTTCTTTGTGGGTTTCCACAGAGAATGATGATATATATGACATGTGAAGAGTACAAGTGAGTCCAACGTCATACACCTTTTCTAACCAGGATGGACGTAACTACTGCTAGATCGAAAGCAAACTGCTTGATTATATATATAATCTGGTTAATATTTGGGCAGGTGAATGACCACATTTAAAACTGCAGAACCAATGACCAACTCTATTGTTATACTTCCAGATTCAATCTAGGATGTTTGTTTGTTTTTGTGTTCTTTGTCTTCAAAAGACATCCACTTCCCTACTTTATATATCTGTACATCTGTCCTTAATACACCAGTGTACAATGATATTTAAGATGCTAAAAATGAAATATTTTTAACTTGTACATTATCTCTCAGTTCCAAGTATGGCTTTTTCAAACTGAATATACACTAGAAACAGATCTTCCTCACTTGAGGAGAGAATGTTATCTAAAGATAGAAACACTGAAGTAACTCCAGAAGATAGTAGTTGCAGGAATCTTCATTGCTTTGAACTAATGTTTTGTTCTGGTTGATGTTTAAGAATACATTTGTTATGGAATATGCTTATTGTTTGATATCATATTTAAAGAGTATTAAGAAGCAACTCTTCACATAGCAAGTACATTTAGTCATCTTTTGTGGGGAGCCGTAGGCCCCCACCTCAGAAAACAGCAACCATTGTCTGTGAAACAGGCTGTTTGAAGGCATCAACTATTGACCCAGTTAAAGGCTAACCTGTAAAAAAACATGTTTTTCTGCCCTGGCCCTGCCCTGCCCTTTTCTACCACACTTGAGAGACTTCTCTACCTTGTGGAACCATCTGGCTTTGTGATGTGACTGCGAAATTTATTGTAACTTGTGATCTAACTGTGAAACTGCGGTCTTTACTAGAACTTACAATTAACTTTGGAATTTACTGCTGTTGCAAGGGTCTTGTAACAAATGTGCTGTTACAATGGAATTTACCCACCTAGCTTCTTCCCCTTCTTCTTCCCTATAAAAACTTTGTGTAGATGTTCAATAAATGAGACTTGATCAGAAAGCCTGTCTTGTCTCCATTCTTCGTGTCTCTTGTCCCTTTCAGTCCCCTCTCCTCTCCAGGTTCCCACGTTGACTGTCTCATGGGATGAGACATCTGCACCCAACATTAAGGCTGGACACTGAGGATCCAGTGAGGGAAGACGACGTCCCAAAGGAACGCGTTCAACAAGGATTTTTCTCTCTGGACTCGCCATGGGAGCCTGCCTCGGCTAAAACCAGAAGTAAGTAAAAACGTCCAATTATGGGACAAGAATTAAGCCAGCATGAGCTTTATGTTAAAAAATTAAAAGAAGCCTTAAAGATGCGAGGGGTAAAGGTTAAAACTATGGATTTGTTTCATTTCTTTGATTTTGTAAAGGACACTTGTCCCTTGTTTCCCCAAGAGGGAGTAATAGATATAAAAAGATAAAAAAGAGTGGGAGATGCATTACAAGACTTTTATACAGTGTTTAGACCTGAAAAGTTTCCTGTTTATGCTTTTTCTTATTGGAATTTAATAAAAAATATTACTAGATAGGAGAGACGCCTCAGCAGTGGCAGCGATTGCCCATGCTGAAGAGATTTTTAGAAGTAGTTCCAAGTCAGAGTTGAGGGAAATTCCAGATACTTCCAAGGACGTGCCTGACTTGATTTCTCTTGATAGTAAAGATGAGGATTCTTCTCAAAATATAAAAAGGGAGTCCTCCAGGTCAGTTAAAAGGAAGGGGACTCAAGAGGATGCCCAAAATCTGTAAAAAAATACCTTATTCGTATTTATCCTCTTTTACCAGAAGCTGCCTGTCCAGCCTCAGGTACAGATAGCTCAGAGTCTGAGAGGGAGGGGTTGGTTTGTAAAACTAGGACTAGGTCGCCACCTAATGGCTGCAAGTGGCAAGAGTGTGACCGCCTTCCTTCTTTCAGTGCACCATCTGTTCCGACTATAATGGCAACAATAGATCCTAGATCAAAATTAAAGAAACAGATAGCACAATTGCAGGAACAAATCAAACTGGAGAAAATACATCAATCATTGATACTCAAATTACAAAAACTTAAAATAGGTAAAAAAAAAAAAAAAACTTTTTGGTAGAAAAAAGGTTTGCCACAATCCTCAAAGGCCCGGCCTCCATTTATACAAAAGAGACTTTAATAACCCTGATAGATTTTCCTCCCATATGGAGGCTTTTCCCGTAACAGAAACAGTTGATTACCGGGGACAGACATGGCGACATCATAGAGAACATAAATTCCAAGTAATCAAAAAATTAAAGGCTGCTGTGTCGCAGTATGAGGCTACAGCTCTATATACCTTGGCTCTTGTGGAAGGGGAGGCTAAAATATGGCTAACTCCTATTGACTAGAATACTCTGGTAAAGGCAGGCCTTAGTGGGGGTGATCATTTGCTATGGAAAC
>NW_008342640.1:0-1218 GCF_000622305.1 Nannospalax galili | reverse complement strand
ATCCCTGAACTTTTTCCCTTATAGTATATGCTCTGTCATCTCCAGGGACAAGGCTCTTACCTTTTCTATCTGCCTGCAGCCAACCATAAAAACTTATAGCATTCTCTCTTTAATGTCTGTTTTCTCTTCTCCTGTATTTCCATGAATGCATCATTCCAGTTAGCTTAAGAAGCTCCCTAGAATGCTCTCAAAGTACCATGAATTATCTCTACCATTTGTCAGCTGCATTTTTAAAATTTACTTCATTTCAGAACTAGAAACTGTAGAAATTATCTTCAAAGAAATGTGTAATATTTTAAAAGTATGGCTGGGTTTAATTATCAAACCACAAAGAAAAATTTTTTCACCAAACATTAACAAATGCTCTCTAAATGCCACAATGTGGTACACAGAAAAGTTCTGTTATTTTAGTGATACTTATATATCAAGATACAATACTACTCTACCATAGGTCTTGATCAGGCATACATTGTCATACATGAATGCCTCTTTTGGAGAAGGCCTCATATCCAGAGTGTTGATTACCCCAGATCAGTGCAGTCATATTTGCAGCAGTGAGCACGTCTTATCAGGAAGATTGATATTGTAAATTGGAGGATTCAAAGCTGGGTAGAACAAAGTTGCCTTTTCATTCCCAGAAGTCAGCATAGCACCTCCCAGCACTAGGAAATCTGGCCAGCAGAGAGAAAATTTCCAATTCATTTCCACCTTGATTTCTCTGTATCTTGCAACCAAGGTGTACAGAGTCCTCAGCAATATTGCCTTACCAGCCAGTTCTGTTTGAAATCCAAAAACAAGCAGAATGACAGGAGCCTTTATTGTTCTAGCTGCCACTGAGGCCTCCCTGGCCAAAGAATCATAAGGAAGTACTACACCCCTGGCACTGGGATTTTTAGTTAATAACTCCTGGCTTTAGGTGTAGTAATATCCAATTCTACAGAATACATTTTTCTCTTCAAAGTTTTCTCTCTCTCTCTCCCTCTCTCTCTCTCCCTCTCTCTCTCAATTCCTTATGGATTTTTCTTTCATGATTTAATTTCTGAGAATTTCTTATGTGGGTGCTGTATTTATACCTTTTTCACCTGGCTCTCTCCCACTTCCCATTCCTCCCACATCTTGCCATTGCTTCTCCAAATGGGAGGCAGAAAATGTCACAAGGTCACATCTCTAGCTATAGATGATTAATGGGTACTGAAAGAGGAAAAAAATCGCTTTTTT
>NW_008342639.1:0-3275 GCF_000622305.1 Nannospalax galili | reverse complement strand
ACCTTCTCTTCTTTAAGTATTCTGATAACCAACTCTGATGAAGGAATGGGAGACTAAAATGAGAAAATCTTTGCCTTTGGAAGAATTATCATGTTATTGAAACAAAACGAAGGTAAAAGGATAGACGACTTCCTCCTACAACTGTGGCATCGTTTGGACCTGCATTTGTGATTAATAATGACGTTTGGTTTCCCCCCAAAGGAAAATATAGCATGCAATCTCCAGATGCCCTGCTGCCTTTTACAGGAGTTTATGATTTTAATCCTGAACAAGGAACTATTGAGACTAAAATTTGGTTGAAACAAAACGAAGGTAAAAGGATAGACGACTTCCTCCTACAACTGTGGCATCGTTTGGACCTGCATTTGTGATTAATAATGACGTTTGGTTTCCCCCCAAAGGAAAATATAGCATGCAATCTCCAGATGCCCTGCTGCCTTTTACAGGAGTTTATGATTTTAATCCTGAACAAGGAACTATTGAGACTAAAATTTGGTATAAGGAAAAACTACTTGGCTTAGGGAAAGTCCCTCTTGGATAGAATGATTTGCTAGGTCAGTAGTGGTGCATGCCCTCTGGAAAAAAATTGCCTATTCTTTTACAAAGACTAAAAGAGATTCAAAAAGCCCTTAAAGATAAATGGCATCAAAATAATAAAGGATATTGAAATAAAGAAAATAATCATATGACTCAAAGAATACAAACCGTTCAGGAAGATAAATTGGAAAGAGAAATTGGAAAATTGGTTAGACAATAAATAAAAAGAGCTGCTTATTCCCGTTCCCACGAGAAAAATAATTTTCTCAAATATACATGCCAACCTGTAAATATTAAAATCAAAGGATTAAAGGGAAAATGGGTACAGACTGTATTACATGTCTATGGTAAAACAGAAACTGCAAGGGTATAAAGAAAACAATAAAGACGTTGCTTGGCTATGTTAAGAAAAGTTTAATCATTGAACTTTGTACTTTCCTTTCACTGTGATTGTTGAAAATACTGAGAAATATTGTGCAAATTCAAGGTTTGATTTATGGTCTGATGCTTTACTGCTATTGTAAGCTTTCTAATTATGAATAAGGTTTGTAGAAGGCTGCTGAGAGAGAGAAAAGAAAAAGAAAGAAGATATTCGGGCTGACCTCTCCTGAGCGAGTCAGTCAACAACTTCTACTAGAACCGCAACTGTGGTTTCTGGTATAGTCGTTTCTACCGCCGCAGTTACCTTCACCCCTTCAGGCCTCAAAATCAGCTTGAGCTGGACTCTGGCAGGTGGCTCCCGAGACAGGGACCTGAAGACGGGTAAGTCCAGAAATTTTCGCTCTCAGGGTAACTGGGATCTTAATAATAAGGGTGCTGCAGACCCCCCAGTGTAAGATAAGGCTGGGTCGGAAATTGAGTAATAATGGGTCAGGCTGAATCAAAGGAAAGGAAACTCTTTATTCAAATTCTGAAACACTCTATAAAGACAAAAGTTGTAAAAGCAGGGGAAAACAGGTTTCAGAATTTTTAAGGTTTGTACAAGAAATCAGACCTTGGTTTCCTGATCAAGGAACTTTAGATTTAGATACTTGGAAGAAGGTAGGAAAAGAAATAAAAATCTGTTACACAGCTCATGGTCCTTATGAACATTCTCCTTATGAAATCTGATTAAACAAACATTGACTTCCATGGAGATTAAAGTACTTCCTACAGAAGCTTCAGAAAGCACATCTCTCTTGAAAGAGTACGGGACTGTATGACAAAAGAATTCTACTAGTAATTCTTCCTAGGTCAATGTCGTTGACAATTTGTCTGATGGAGATCATAATGATGATGAATTATCCTCTGAAGATCAGATAGATTTAGGTGAGAAGGCTCCTAAATATCATAATGAACATTGGCCTCCTGATTTAGGAAAACCACCACCTATGGATCCCCCTTATAAAAATAACAAAAAGGGGCTTTGAGCAGTGGGATTTTCAGGGGAGATGAAAGAGGCAACTAGACAAGGAGAAGCCTTTTTTAAATGTTTCCCTGTCACTTATGATGATGAGGAGGAACATACTTATAAATTATTATAATTATTAAACATTATATAATAATGTTACATAAGAATATAATATAATAATATAAGGTATATAATATATCATATATAATATAATACACATAATATGGTATTATATATTATAATATATAATATTCTATATAATATAATGTTACAATACATTTTTATAATCTTCCTTATAAATTATTGAAAGAGATTAAGGAGACAGTTAATAAATATGGAACGACTGCTCCTGTTGTTACCTTGGTGGGTAATTTAGCAAGTTATTGGATGACACCTTCAGATTGGAGTCAAGTTGCATGATCTTGCCGGGATGGAAAGTAGAATAAGAACAACAGTTCAAAAAGGAATTAGGATACAGTAAATTTGAGGATGAGGCTGGGGAATTAGATATGCCTAGGATGATAGGAGTAGAAAAATGGATAGACCCTATAGGACAAATAAAGATTCCCAAAAAAGCATTATTGCTGATATCCTCACTGGCTATTTAAGCTTGAAAGCACTTTCCTTCTCCTGGCGCTTTGCCAATGGGTATGAAAAATGTGAAAGAAGGAGGGGAGGAACGTTATGAGACTTTTGTAGCTTGGTTGACTGATGCAGTAACTAAGGTGATTCCCCAAGAAGAGGCCGCAGGATTAGCTATTAAACAACTGGCCTTTGAAAACACTAACACAGCTTGAAAGGCATTACTCAGATCTGTGAGAAGACAGAGAACTCTTATGGATTTCTTAAAAGCAGGTGCAGTTTTTTGTCCTTCCTATGCACAAGGCATAGTTATGATGTTTTATTAACATTGGGAAGAGGATATGCTCGTATTTTTTCACAGAACACTGAATCACCTATTTGGATTCCTGATTGCCTCATTTGACATTATGATGGGATTTCCCCCAATGTCATCCCAGGTTCCTCCACCCTCACACAGAAAATCCCAATGAAAATACACCTTCTCTACTGGAACAAAACTCGCCAGATGACTCTAACCTGGCCTCTCGCCTGCTTCCTGTCTTCGACAATCTCGCCATCTCAAGACGACAGCACTCATGTAGCAATCGCTGCTACTGTTCCACCAGACAGAGGAATGTTCCTAGCTGGGGTCAACTTCAAAGAATTCGCCAAACCTTTAATTGGAACCTTGTGAACTTGCTGAAACTTTAATTAATGAGCACCATCTTCCAGTTATACCTGAAAATTTGCTACTTGCTATAACTTCCTTGATCACCAGCGAGGTATT
>NW_008342638.1:0-243 GCF_000622305.1 Nannospalax galili | reverse complement strand
TCCATTTAGAATGATGTTGGTTGTGGGTTTGTTATATATGGCTTTAATTATTGTGAGGTATGTTCCCTCCAGTCCAATTCTCTCTTGAACTTTAAACATAAAAGCATGTTGAATTTTGTCAAAGGCCTTCTCTGCATCTATTGAAATGACGATGTGGTTCTTGTCGTTGAGCCCATTTATGTGATTTATGGTATTTATTGACTTACGTATATTGAACCATCCCTGCATCTCTGGAATAAAGAC
>NW_008342637.1:0-265 GCF_000622305.1 Nannospalax galili | reverse complement strand
TCACAGGCCTGTTTATGAATAGTTTTCCAATCCTCATAAGTCCCATGAGAAAAATTTGCTTTCACAGTGATGTAATCCCATGATGAGGACGGATTCTACTAAGCATCTCCGGTGGTTTCGCACCCCCAGTTCTTGCAGAAAAAAATGCCCCCCCTCCACACGTAGGATTGAGAGATACAGCCCTGTGGAAGCCTGGGCAGACATAAAAGGTTTTGGTACGCAACATGGCCCGGTGTTCAGGAGGGCCGCATCCTCCCCATGGGTC
>NW_008342636.1:3424680-3425397 GCF_000622305.1 Nannospalax galili | reverse complement strand
AGAGCTGGTTCATCTATGCTTCTGGTTCTCTCTTTTGATTTTATATTGTCGTGGTCGGATTGATTTCGTTTTCAGGAGTTTGCGTTGGCCCAATTCCAATGTGGGTCAGAAGTTTTCAGACTCTCTCCTTAGGTCTGGAATCTTCTAAGAATGATTTTGGCCTCAGGAACTTGGGTGTTGGACTGACCTGAGATCCTGGCCGTGGCTGTGCCACGCAGGGATGCAAAGGCAAATGGGGTGGGAAGAAGCCCCAAGATTTCCCAGGGAGTGGATTGAGTAGCTGGGTTGTACTGGATGCAAAGGATCAGGGAGAGGAAAAGTAAGCCTAGGAGCCCCAGAAAGAGGTTGTCAGCCCCAGCAAGAGGCTGGCAGGTCCCACACTAGGTGTAGCGAACAGCGGGGGAGATGGAAGGGTGAATGTGGCTTGGGGAGTCAAGGCGCAGAGAGCTGCGCTATAGACTTACCCAAAGAGCCCTGAGGATAGGGGTGCAGGCTAGGAGAGTTAGCCAGTGGTGCAGGTCCAGGGATACAGAGAGAGGTGAGGGCGGGGCCAGGACCAGAAGTGGTGCTCCTGGGGCCCAAGAAAGGAACTAATTTGGTCTGGGTGAGAAGGATCAGGAAGCAGTGTTGGTTCCCCAGGTGTCTGGGGCCCCAAGACTAGGAATGGCGCAGGGCCCAAACTAGGAGTAGAGAACAGCGGGGGAGATGGAAGGGTGG
>NW_008342636.1:3419572-3423402 GCF_000622305.1 Nannospalax galili | reverse complement strand
TTGAAAGTGAGATGATTGTCTTGCAGACAACAAAAAGATGGGTTTTGTTTCTTAATCCATTCATATAGTCTGTATCTTTTGACTGGGGAGTTCAGTCCATTGATATTTAAAGTTATTAATGAAAGATGTGTATTGAACCCTGTCATTTTTATTATTGTTCACATTCTTGATACACTATGCATTTCCTCAGTTATACCTTCATTAAATTTCTTTCTGTCATCCTTTGTGTATAGTCACTCCTTTCTTTGGCTCTTTGTATTGCTTCAGAAACTCTCTGAAGGGCTGGTTTTGTGGACATGAATTCTTTCAGCCTATTTATGGACATTTTGGCTGGGTAAAGTAATCTCTGTTGGCATCTGTAGTCATTTGGAACTGGGAATACTTTGGTCCAGCCTCTTCTGGCTTTCGTAGTTTGCATTGAAAAGTCAGCTGCAATCCTGATGGGTTTTCCTTTATATCTGATTTATTGTTTTTCTTTTGCAGCTTTCAGTATTATCTCTTTGTTCTGAACGTTTAGTGTTTTTACTATGATGTGCTGTGGAGATTTTCTTTTCTGGTCCTATTTCTTTGGTACTCTATATGCTTCTTGCATTTGTATGGGCATGTCTTTTTTTAATTTTGGGAAATTTTTTATAATCCTGTTGAAGCTCTGTTCCATACCATTATCTTAAGATTCTCCTTCCTGTATGCCTATGATTTGTAAGTTTTGTTTTTTTATGGTGTCACACAATACTTGCAAATTCCATTCTTGTGTTTTTTTACATTTTTCATAATCTTTGCTTGAGTGGTCTAGTTCATCTGCTTTATCTTCCAGTCTTGATAGTCTGTTTTCCATTTCATTCATCCTATTGGTGAGGCTGTCTCTTATTGTTTCTAATTGGCTTACAGAGTGCTTCACTTCCTTTTTTATTTCAGCCTGAGTATTCTTCAATATTTCTGGCTCTTTTCTGAATTCATTCAGAAGTGTATCCTTATCTTCCTTCAGTTCTTTGATTTCTTTGTTTGCGTGTTCTTTAAATTCACTGAATTCTTTTATCATGTTTACTTGTTGAGCATGAAAAGCTGGTTGGTCTAGGCTTCAGGTTCTCTCTTTTGATTTTATATTGGAATGGCCTAATTGCTTTTGTCTTCAGGAGTCCCCACAAGGCCCAAGTGAGATGAGGCTCAGATGCTCTCAGGTTTTCTCCTAAGGTCTTGGTCTCTCCAGGAAAGATGCTGCCCTCAGGAATTTGGGGGCTTGGTTGGCCTGGGAGCAGGGCCCGGGATAGATGCTGGTCTCAGGAGGCTGGTAGCTTTGCCACCCAGGGAAGTAAAAGGAGGTGAGGACACAACCAGGTTCAGAGGGCTCCTGGGGGCCACAGGGTCCAGATGCAAAGGATCAGGAAGCATTGGTGGCTCTGTGCTGAGAGGTTAGCCTCAGTGTCTGGGGTGCCAAGTCAATACATGGGCCTGTACCCAGGCTAGGATGAGAGACATGGTGGGGGAGCTGGGAGGGTGAAAAAGGCTGGGGGAGTCAAGCCTTGGTGGGTGAGCTGGACTTACCAAGGGAAGGTGCTGGTACCAGGACACTGGAGGCTATGCAGCCCAGAAAGCAAAGGGAGATGAGGGCTGGACCTGGCCCAGCAGGCTTCTGGGGATGGTAGGGATTAACTAGGTGGATCCAGATGCAAAGGGTCAGGAAGCAGTGATGGCTCTGGGCCAAGAGGTTAGCCCTGGTGTCTGGGGTGCCAGTACAAGAAATGGGCCTGTACCCAGGCTAGGAGGAGAGACTCCAAGGGGGAGCTGGGAGGGTGAAAGAGGCTGGGGGACTCAAGACCTGGTGGGCTCACTGGACTTCCTGAGGGAAGGTGCTGGTACCAGGACACTGGAGGCTGTGCAGCCCAGGAAGCAAAAGGACATGAGGGTGGGACCATCCCAGAGGGCTTCTGGGACCAGGAAAGGTTCTGGCACCAGGACCCCCACAGGCTGTGCAGCCCAGGGAAGTAAAGGGAGGAGAGGGCAGGACCAGGACCAGAGGGATCCTGGGGGCAGCAGGGAGGAACTGGGTGGGTCCAGATGCAAAGGGTCAGGAAGCAGTGGTGGCTCTGAGCCGAGAGGTTAGCCCTGGTGTCTGGGGTGCCAAAACAAGAAATGGGCCTGTACCCAGGCTAGGAGGAGAGACATGGCAGGGGAGCTTGGAGGGTGAAGGAGGCTTGGAGAGTCAAGGCACGGTGGGTGTGTTGGACTTACCCAGGGAAGGTGCTGGCACCAGGAGGCCCAGAGGCTATGCAGCCCAAGGAAGTAAAGGGAGATACACACAATGAAATTATATTTGATAAAAGGTATTTTAATAGGTATAATCAAAAAGGCTAAAGTCAACAAATGCTAGTGATATGTGGAGAAAAAGGAGCCTGGCGCATTGTTGGAGGGAATGTAATTTAGTATAGTCTCCATGGGAGATGTTATGAAGGCTCCTCAGAAAAATTACAATTAGAACTATCATGTCATCCAGGAGTCCTACTGTGTATAGAGCCAAAGACATTAAATCAGTATGCTCCTGAGACCTCGGCACTCCCATATCCATTACAACATTTGCAACAGCCAAGAAATAGAAACATGAGTCGACATCAACTAACAAATGCATTTTAAAATGTGATCCACTGTGACCAGAAGGAAATAGAGTTCTTCAGACAGCTGATCAGTTACTCATATGAACTCACAGCAATGGTGACAACAAACACAAGTCCCATGAAAGCTCAAACCAGACAAAATCCTAGCACAGACATGGGGAAGTGGGGAAGAAGCCTCACTCTTTGCTGAGGAACTACTGGCAACCAATGGCTTCTCAGAGGGGGACATCATCCAATTTCAAGTATCTGAGTCTTAATAGGTTAATCAGGCTCCACTGAAGGACCTTTGGGGACATAATTTAGACTTTATAGGCTCTGTGTGTGTGTGTGTGTGTGTGTGTGTGTGTGTGTGTAATAGAATACATTAAATTTGGTGGTGGGCAATAAGGAAAGGGGAGGGGATCTAAACATTATCAAATTATATTGTATGGATTGAGATTTTTAAAAAGCAGACAACCTACCAGCCTCTCTCCTGGGTAAGTCCATCATGCCCTCCTCACCTTGACTCCCCCAGCCCCATTCACCCTCCCACCTCCCCCACCCCATCTCTCCTCCTAGCCTGGGTACTGTCCTATTCCTTGTCTTGGCACCTCAGACACTAGGGGATCCACCACTGCTTCCTGATCCTTTGCATCTTGACCAACCCAGTACCTTCTCATGGTCCCCAGAAGCCCTCTGGGCCTGGTCCCCTCCTCACCTCACTCTGCTTCTCTGGGCTGCACAACCTGCCAGACTCTTTCCTGGACACCAGGGCTGACCTCTTGGCTTCCTGATCCTTTGCATCCAGACCAACCAGTTCCTCCCTGCAGTCCCCAGGAGCCCTTGGGGCCTCTTCCCACCACATCTCCCTTTGCATTTCTGGGTAGCATGGCTACCAGCTGCTCAAGACCAGCATCTTTCCTGGGCCCTGCTCCCAGGCCAGTCCAACCCCAAATTCCTGAGGACACCATCTTTCCTGGAGGGGTCCAGACCTTAGAAGAAAGCCTGAGAGCACCTGAACCTCATCTGACTTGGGCCTCTGTGGGAACTCCTGAAGACAAAAGCAATCTGGCCACTCCAATATAAAATCAAAAAAGAAAACCAGAAGCTTAGATGAACCATATTTTCATGCCCAAAAAGTAAACCACAAAGACACATAAAGTTTACAAAAAGAAGCAGACCTAAACTTGAAGGCTTAAGTCTCACACAAGAATCAGAAACTACAAAAGAATTTCACATGTG
>NW_008342636.1:3417704-3419544 GCF_000622305.1 Nannospalax galili | reverse complement strand
AGTCACAGAGAAAAAAATAATAACATGAAAAACCAAAATAACACATCCCCACCAAATACCAATAGTCCTCTAGAGGAGTACAATGAGAACCCCCTAGAGATAATGCAGGACATGGAACTCAAAAGAACAGTTATAAACATGATAAAAGAATTGAATTTAAAGAACATACAAACAAAGAAATCAAAGAACTGAAGGAAGGTAGAGACAAACTTCTGAATGAATTCAGAAAAGAGCCAGAAATATTGAAGACCACTCAGGCTGAAATGAAGAAGGAAGTGAAACACTCGGTAAGCCAATTAGAAATGACAGGAGAAAGCCTCACCAATAGGATGAATGAAATGGAAAACAGAATATCAAGACTGGAAGATAAAGTGGACAAACTAGACCACTCAAGCAAAGATTATGAAAAATTTAAGAAAGCACAACAATGGAATATGCAGGAATTTTGTGACACCATAAAAAGATCAAACTTACAAATCATAGGCATACAGGAAGGCGAAGAAGCCCAAGATAATGGCATGGACCAGATCTTCAACAGAATTGTGGAAGAAAATTTCCCCAAATTAAAGAAAGACATGTCTATACAAATATAAGAAGCATATAGAACAGCAAACAGACAGGACCAGAAAAGAAAATCTCCACAGCACAGCACAGTAAAAACACTAAACATACAAAACAGAGACAATACTGAAAGCTGCAAAAGAGAAACAACAAGTCACATAGAAAACCCACCAGAATTACAGCTGAGTTTTCAGTGCAGAAGACCCTGGACCAAACTATTCCCAGTTCTAAATGACCACAGACATGAACTCAGATTACTTTCCCTAGCCAAAATGTCTATTGTAGTTGAAGGGGAAAGAAAAATCTTCCATGACATAAATAGGCTGAAAGAATTCATGTCCACGAAACCAGCCATTCAGAGAGTTCTTGAAGCAATACAAAGAGGTGAACAAAGGATTGACTATACCCACGGAGTTGTGTAGAGAAATTCAATGAAGGTATAACTGTGGAAAAGTACATCTATATCAAGAATGTGAACAGAAATAAAAATGACAGGATTTAACTAATCCTTTGCATGCAGACCAACCCAATTCATCCCGTTAGTCTAGTTGAATGGATTAAGAAACAAAACCCATCTTTTTGTTGTCTGTGAGAAACTCATCTCACTTTCAAGAACAGGCACTACCTTAAACTGAAAGGATAGAAAAATATATATATACCAAGCAAATGGTACTAAGAAAAAAGGAGGCATAGCAATTCTAATATCTGACAAAATAGACTTTAAACTAAAACTAATCAGAAGAGACAAAGAGGGCCACTTCATTTTGATCAAAGGAACAATGAATCAAGAAGATATTATAATCATGAACATATATTCACCAAACTCTGGTGCCACCCAACTTATAAAAACGATACTACAGGACTTTAAGACCCAGATTAATCCCAACTCATTAATAGCTGGGGACTTCAGTACCCCACTATCTCCATTAGATAGGTCAACAGGGCAGAGAGTTAACAGAGAGACATCTGAATTTAAAAATATCATATATCAAATAGATGTAACAGACATCTACCAAGTATTCCACCCACGCACCAAAGGACATACTTTCTATTAAGCACCCCATGGAATCTTCTCCAAAATTGACCATGTGCTGGGGCACAAAACAAACTTCAACAAATACAAAGAGATTGAAATAATTCCATGCATTCTATCAGACCACACTGCAATAAAGATTAAAATCAACACCAAAAGAAGCCCTAATCACCACATGAACACATGGAGGTTAAACGACACACTCCTAAATGATGAATGGGTCAAAAGAGAAATTAAGAAAGAAAT
>NW_008342636.1:3415620-3416711 GCF_000622305.1 Nannospalax galili | reverse complement strand
TCAATAGAGGCAGGGAAGGCTTTTGACAAAATTCAACATGCATTTATGTTTATAGTCCTAGAGAGAATTGGACTGAAGGGAAAATACCTCAAACAATTAAAGCCATATATAACAAATCCACAGCCAACATCATTCTAAATGGAGAAAAACTAGAAGCATTTCCATTGAAATCAGAAACAAGACAAGACTGGCCACTATCTCCACTTCTCTTTAACATAGTGATTGAAACTCTTGCAAGAGCAATAAGATAAGAGCAGGAAATTAAAGGAGTAATAAGTGAAAAAGAAGAGATCAAATTATCCCTTTTTGCAGATGATATGGTATTATATGTAAGAGATGCCAAAAATTCCACCAGAAAACTCCTAGAAATTATGAACATGTTCAGTAAAGTGGCAGGTTATAAAATTAACCCACAAAACTCTGTAGCCTTTCTATGTACCAATTACAATCAATCAGAGAACAAGCACATGGAAACACTCCCCTTCACAATAGCTGCAAAAAAATAAATAAATAAAATATCTTGAAATAAACCTGACCAAAGACATTAAAGACCTCTACAATGAAAATTTTAAATCTTTAAAGAAAGAGATTGAGGAAGACATCAGAAGATGGAAGGACCTCCCATGCTCATGGATTGGAAGAATTAATATTGTGAAAATGACCATCCTACCAAAAGCCATTTATAGATTCAATGCAATGCCAATCAAAATCCCCATGACATTTTTCACAGAATTGGAAGAAAACATCCTAAGATTCATATGGAAGCACAAAAGACCTTAGATAGCCAAAGCAACTCTGAGCACTGAGAGCAATGGTGGGGAGATTACAATACCATATATTAAACTGTATTACAGAGTTATAGTCATAAAAACAATGGTACTGGCACAAAAAGACCAATAGAACAATAGAACAAAATTGAAGACCCAAATATGAGTACATTCAATTTTAGCCACCTGATATTTGACACAGGGGCCAAGAACATTCACTGGAGGAAAGACAGCATGTTCAGCACATGGTGCTGGAAAACTGGATCTCCACCTGTAGAAGAATGAAACTAAACCCCTGTCTTTCACTTTGCACAAAAGTCCACC
>NW_008342636.1:3414220-3415008 GCF_000622305.1 Nannospalax galili | reverse complement strand
TGGCCTGGAACTCACTATGTAGACCAGGCTGGCCTCAATCTCACAGAGATCTGCCTGCCTCTGCCTCCTGAGTGCTAGGATTAAAAGTGTGCACCACCACACCCAGCTGAACCTACCATTTATTTATTGTCAACTTGATTGGATTTCAAATCATCTAGGAATTTGAGGCACACTTTAGGCATGTTTGTGAGGGTGTTTCCAGAAGAGTAACTCGTAGAGGAATCCCTGACCTGCATAGAAGCACCATCTTAGAGCTTGGGGGCCTGGACAGAATACAAGGCAAAAGGAGAAATGGACAGAGCACTAGGATCCCCTTTCTCTGCTCCCTGACTGTCATGAGGTAAACTGCTCTGCTCTGCCACACCCTAAAAAAATGGACATATATTCTTCCTCATATGTGGATCCTAGAACCAGTCTCTGATAAATAAGTATGCAACCAAACATAAGTATAGGAACCAGGATAATGGAAAGGAAACAGTGAGGTAAAGGAAAAGAAAGAATCTGAAAGAGAAGAACAGTAGGAAACAGGCCTTAATAAGAGAGATATGGATAAAAATTGGGTTAGTTTAATGGAACAGGGAGGGAAGGGTATACAAGGAACTTAGGGGATAAAGGGAAAGAAGGAGCTCAAGAGAGGTAGGACCGTAGGAGAAGGGTATTAGTAAGGGAGAAACGGGGGAAATAGGGGCACCTTAAGTGGGAAAATCATGACAGAGGGGTGAGACAATGCGAGAGATAAACAATGCCTAGCTAGTTTTGAAAACCAGAGAGAACCATATTACTCCTAC
>NW_008342636.1:3407724-3413708 GCF_000622305.1 Nannospalax galili | reverse complement strand
CCATATGTATAGCTAAAGGCTACATAACAAGCAACAATGCCAGATAGGAGATACCTTCTTTTGAGTTGTTGGCCAGGGAGGCCCAAGAGACTCCCAGACAGTAACCCAGCATAGAACTGGGAAAATGAACAGCAGACCCCAATCTTATCTAAAAGAATATTGACAACTGATTGCTGCTAGATGAGGAACAGCTGACCCTCCTAAAACAAAGACCTCTAGATAGGCTGACTAGATTCACCAGATGGACAAGCAGTGGGGAACGGCTGGTGGTGCCAACAACACGGTGGACAGTAGCAGAGATAACAGAGTATAAGGGCTGTAGTCGGGGGAGGGAGGCTATGAGAGGGTGCCATCAGGAAAGTGGGTGTATAGTTGAATAAGATGGTTTGTCTGTGTGATGGACACATGGAAAAAAAAACAAATTTTTAGAAAATGAATTATATTTGAGGAAGAAGCATAAAAATTTATGTTATGTTAATTACCAGAGGTGATAAACATTACCACTAAAATCTACCTGATGACTTTATAGACATACACAGGTGCCAAAGATCCAAGTGCAACTGATTGTGACTAATAATAATCAGATACATACACATTATAGATGTGCCAACATCTCAGTGTTATTAGCAAAAACAATGAGTCTTTCTGTAAGAAACAGTATATTTTAAAATGAAATGGAGCTCTTTTTTAAAAGTTAAAAACTCATTCAATTTTCTGTCTTACAGGGCTTATACTGAGTTCAATATTGTATAAATGTATTAACTCAACTGTGAACCTAGAAACTTTATAACTACTTTTGAAAGAGATGTATCTTTGCTCTGGAAACTGTTATTGAGTATGTTAAAGTTGTAATAAAATGCTTCTTCTAAAGAAAAAAAATTTTTTTAATTATATTGTATGAGAATTGCAAAAAGCCAACTAAAAACTGTGTCCACATACTCAGTGGACTACTATTCAGTCATAAAGAAAATAAAATCCTGTCCTCTTCAGCCTAACAGTGGAGCTGGAAAATCATTATGTTAAGCAAAATATGCTAGGCATAGAAATACAAGTAGTACATACTTTCACTCATGTGGGGAATCTAAAAAGGCTGACCCCAGAAGTAAGGAATAAATTGGCAGCTGTCAAAGGCCTAGAAAGGAAGGAGGGAGGAGGGATGGGAAAAGGTTGACCAGTGGGTACTAAGTTACAGCTGGAAGAGGCAGGAAGTTCTGCTGTGCTCTTGCAGTAGGGTGACCACAGAAAGCAAAATATGCTGTACCTTTCAGAAAGCTAGGTTTTGAAAGCTTTCAACATAAATAGTAATTATTTGAGGAGAGAAATGTTTAACCTGATCTAAATATTACTAGACATATATGTGTATTGAAATATTTAAGAAGCTTGTTAATGTGAACAATTTTTGTTTTTATCATTGAAAATTATTAATTTTTATTTTATGTGTGTGACTGGTATGACTACATAACACCCATGTCATTCAGTGCCCCATGTCATGCAATGCTCCCATGTCATGCAGTGCACACCCATGTCATTCAGTGCCCCATGTCATGCAATGCTCCCATGTCATGCAGTGCACCCATGTCATGCAGTGCCCCATGTCATGCAGTGCACCCATGTCATGCAGTGCCTATGGAGGACAGAAAAGGGCATCAGATTCTCTGGAACTGTGATGTAACAGTCCACTGGGCCCTCCCAAGTACTAGGGACACACATGAGCGCTCCTATGGCTTCCACAAGGAGAACAGCTCCACTTTTCCCCTTTGAAACAGATGAAGAAGCTGGGCCTGGTGGCACATACCTTTAACCCCAGCACTTGGGAGGCAGAGGCAAGCGAATCTCTGTGAATTCGAGGCCAGCCTGGTATACATACCTAGTTCCAGGCCAGCTGGAGATGCAGGGAGACCCTGACTCAAAAGTACCAAAAGAAAGAAAAGAAAAAAAGAAAAAGATAAAGAGCCACAGTATGGCTTCCTCCAAAGAAATCTGCCTCTTCTGTTACCTGGTTTTCTCTCCTTTTATTGTCTCCCAGGGACAAAGTACTGCTGTACTTTGGTGTTTCATTTATATATTTTACCATCATATCTTTTTATGGTAAGAACCTTAGTATTGTAGTACTAAATCAGTAGAATAGTGTGGTAGTTATTAATTCCTTTAGGAGAAACAATGTTATTACCATAGCTGATAAAAAGAAGACAATTTAATTGAAATAGATCCGGGGCATCTGCTCCGTTGGCTTTATTTGTTACATATTTTCAATACTTTTAGGGAAGTACGTTTGTCTGGCAATCATGAGAGAATATTTGCTCACTTAGAAAGGACAAGGATTCATATCAGCTGTCAGTTTAGAAAAATGTTGACATTAAAGGTCCTCTTGCTACCACCAAGCATTTTAAGAGTATTCATTTCATTTATATACAAAAAGGAACTTCAATCTGACCCCAAAGCTTTAGAATTCAGCTTACATCAATATTTATACACAAGATAATGCGGTTTATTGAAGGAGAGGGGATGGAATTTGTGGCAATATAACAAAAAGCTTACTCACCAAAAGAGTATGGAAATTCTGCAAACAGATGAAAGCTGAGGTTCATGAACAACTGAGGTTGAAGACAAAGGGAAGTCACAGTGTATAGATATGAAAATGGAAATCAGTGGTGTTCATGGACCTATAACAGCCCATGAGGACATCCACCTGAAAGAGGACTTAATGGATCCTATAGCCTGGGACCCCAGGAGGCGGGTAGAGTTTCAACAACCACAAAAGACCAGTAGAGATGGCCGCAGTCCATGCAAAGCAGATAGCTAGTAATACGACCTTCATTCTTCACAAAGGGACTTAGAATATTAATATTATCCATATGCTAGACAAGAAAACAGTTCTCATTGAGCTAATGGTATTTAAAGATTAAAAAATATATTCTCTGAATACAACAAAATTAAGCAAGAAATTTATGACAAATGCACACAAAGCGTGGAATCCTCTCATTTTTCAATAATAAGAAAAAGACTTCTAAATTGCCAATAGCCAAAGATGAAATCCCATGAGAACTTGGACAATATTTTTAAATGAGTGCTGATAAATTTTACATATTAAAATTTGTAGATGCAGCTAAAACATTGCTCAAGAAATTTATAGTCCTAAGTTTAGAATGTTAAAAATACTAGGAAAAAAAAAGGTATCTGGTACATGGCTTTGATCCCAGCACTCAAGAGACAGAGGCAGGCAAATCTTTGTGAGATTGAGGCCAGCCTGATCTACATAATGAGTTCCAGGTGAGTTGGAGCTATGGGGAGGCCCTGTCTCAAAAATGTCTGTATACATGTTAATATGTATTATATGTATAACCACATATAATATATGTATATTAGGAAAGAAGAAAAGCCTAAAAACCAATTAGTTAGAGATTCATCTCACAATGAATTGGAACTAAGCCCAAATATATAGGGAGAGAAAGAAATAAAGACACAACGAATAAATAAAACATAAAACAAATATGTTATAGGAAGACAATAAAAACAAAACCAGTTCCTTGAAAAGATGAGTCAAATTTTCAATTCCTATCAAAACCATCAAGGAAAAAATGAGAAAAACAGCAAATTATCAACTAGATTACATTAGCCATCAAATGGGATCAACACTATTACAGAGTCTGTGAGGTTTTTAACAGATTATAAGTAAACACTATGTCCCTTGGAAGTGAGTGACAGAAACACCACTTCGCCTCCCTTTTATCTTCCTCTCCTCAAAACTTCATTCTAACCGTAAGCAAATAAAATGAGGTATTTTCATTTAAAAAAAAAAAAGTTCCAGGCCAGGAATCTAAGGGAGACAGTGAGATGAACATAAGTTCATTCACAAAGTGGATAACATCTTCAAACTCATCAAGATGCAGATATAAAATATCACTACCTTCAGGTACATCAATCATATCTCAAAAGTATTAGGAAAAAAACTAATAAAAACCCACAAAACTGATACTGGCTCATGGGCTGTGACAAACGTAGAATAATAATGAGTTCCTAGCCAAGGTGAGAGATGGAGAAAGGGAGAAAACATTACCATAGGGACTCCCTATACTATCTTTTCAAGATGTTGATTTAAGCCTCTTCTAAAATAAAAACTTTACTAAGAAAATATTATAAATGGATATTATTACTAGTACGACTTATGCTATAAATAGAATATTTTAAAATGAGAAACTTAGCCGAGTGTGGTGGTGCACGCCTTTAGTCCTAGCCTAACTTAGGAGGCAGAGGCAAGCAGATCTCTGTGAGTTCAAGGCCAGCCTGGTCAACATAGTGAGTTCCAGAATAGCTGGGGCTACAAAGAGACCCTGTCTCAAAAAGGCCAAAAAAAATAAATAAATAAAAAGAGAAACTTAAGTGAAATGGTCAAATTCCTAGAAAAACTCAGCTTATAAAACAGACATAAGGAAAAATAAGATATACGATTTCTTCTATAACAATTTTAAAATTAAATTCATAGCATAAAATTTTCTTACTAAAACCTTTGGCCCAGAAAATGTCATTGATGATCATACTAAATGTAAGAATCAGTTACAGGCTTCACATGTGCAAATTATTCCAGAAAAAAACAGAAGACGCTTTCTCACTTGTTTTCACTCTACAAAATTTAAGGCAAACATTACCAAAAGGATGATTATAGATCTATCTCAATAGCACAGGCACAAAAATATCTTGAAGTGCTAGCAAACGGAATCTAGAGATTCATGAAAAGATTAATATGGCATGACTCAACTAAGTTGTTTTTAAGAATGTGTAGTTGCGTTAAAACTTGAAAATAAGCTAGGTAAGTCATCAGGTTAAAGAAATGAAGGAGAACCCAAAGGTGATGGTACACACCTGTAATCCCATCACTCTGTAAGCAAGTAAAGTTAGAGGCCAGCCTGGGCTACAGAGGGAGACTGTCTCAAAAGAAACAAACATATATTTGGTAAATAACGTAAGTATCGCAAGAGATGCCAAACATCCCTGTTTGTGATAAAAAAAATATATATTTCTAAACTAAGAATAGAAGGTGCATACTTTAACCTGGTAGCATAACTGTATACATAAAAAATAGAAACAACTAGGTATGATGTCACATGCCTGTGACCCCAGCATTCAAAAGGCTGAGGTGGAAGGATCACAAGTTTGAGACCAGTCTGAGCTACATAGTAAGATGCTGTCTCCAAAAACCCAAGGGTTAAGATGTAGCTCAATTGCAGACTGCTTCCCTGCACAAGGCTCTGGATTCAAACCCCAGTACAACAAATAAATAAATAGAAACCCGCAGATAAAGACTTAGAATTAATAGCTAAGTTTACACAGTCATTAGATCCAAGATTGATATATGAATGGAATTTTATTTCTATAGACCAAGAATAAGCAATTCCATTTTTTTTAATTTAAATATACTGTGTGCAATACCATTAAAATTCTTTGATGCCTAGAAATATAATGAAAGGGGGCTAGAGAGATGGCTCAGCAGTTAAGAGCACTGACTGCTCTTACAGAGGACCCAGATTTGAGTCCTAGCACCCACATGGCAACTAACAACCACCTGTAACTCCAATTCTGGAGGATCTGACATCTTCTTCTGACCCCCATGGGTATTGCACAACATGGGTGCACTTACACACATGCAGGCAATACACTCATGCACATAAAATAAAAATAATAAATAAAATATTTTTAAAAGAAATATAATGAAAGATGTAAAGTCTTACAGAAGAAATGCAATATTATTGATGGAAATTAAAGAAAAAAATTGGATCTATCTAGAATTATTTTTTGAATATGAGGTAGAGATTTAACAATACTTTTCCAATTAGTGAAGTGACTGTTTCAGTACAAACTGAATATTCTTTTGCTGATTTAAACTGTCACATTCCATATACACTAAAATTTTATTTAATTATCTATTTTAACTTTTGAAGATTTGTTTTATTTCTGTGTGTGAGGCACGGGGGGGGGGGGGGCAGCCT
>NW_008342636.1:3369698-3407503 GCF_000622305.1 Nannospalax galili | reverse complement strand
TGGCTCAGCAGTTAAGAGCACTGACTGCTCTTACAGAGGACCCAGATTTGAGTCCTAGCACCCACATGGCAACTAACAACCACCTGTAACTCCAATTCTGGAGGATCTGACATCTTCTTCTGACCCTGGGGGGGGGGGGGCACATATGCACAGCTGCCCACAGAAGCCAGAAGAGGGCATTGAATCCCCTGGAGCTGGAGTTACAAGAGGTTGTGAGCCACCCACATGGGTGCTGAAAATCAAACTCAGATCTTCTGGAAGAGCATCAAGTGCTCCTAAACACTGAGCCATGTCAGTGTTTATTTTTAATACTCTTTTTGATTAGCTTAATCTTACACCAATACAAAACTAGCTTAAATTTTTTTAAGTTTCAAGGGACTAGCGAGATGGTTAAGAGCATTGACTGTTCTTGCAGAGGATCTGGGTTCAGTTTCCAGTCATGAAATAGCATCCTATCCAAAAAGAGAGTAAGAAATCCCACTGGGCATGACAGGCATTCTAAAAAGAAACAAGGAAATGCCATGTTACTTCAAGGAACTTCCCTGGTAAGGAGCTTCCTGGGTATCATGCTTGGGAAGGCTCACTGGGCTCTTTCCAATTAGTTGCTGTGAATTTCCTGGGTCTTAATACAACCTGGTCTATTTAAGGATTTTTATGTTTTTTGAAGTATCAATTTGGTTGCATAGCACTTAATATGAAGACCCAGTTTTGGTTTGGCTCGTAGCAGTCTAGAGGAGAAGCTTGATCCAAAGGAATGGGATCTCATAAAATTACGTACCATAACTTCACATTTCATTATCTGATAAGACAATTCCAGCTATGTTTGTCAACTCTTTGATCATCTGTGTTCTGTATTTCCACTGTTGCTTCTCCCTAGAACTAAAAGAACTTTTACTAGCGCTGCAATGGGAATCTGTCCTTTAAGAAAGTGAAGGTGAGGCTTGTTTATGATGTATTGTATCTTTCAGAACACCTGATTAGTCTTAATATCCTTTAAAACAAGAACTTGAAATCACTAATTCACTCTAGTAAGAGATTTTGCTAATTTATGTAGGCTATTGATTAAGAAAGTCCTAGGTTAAAAGTCACAGCCCCATCACATGCTAACAGTGTGACCATGGAATATGTCCCAATTTCTCCTAGCAAAGAAACATTCTCTCTCTCTCTCTCTCTCTCTCTCTCTCTCTCTCTCTCTCTCTCTCCTCTCCTCTCCTCTCCTCTCCTCTCCTCTCCCCCCTCTCTGCATGGGTACACATGCCTGTGCATGCACACAGAGGCCAGAGGAGGGCAACCCGACTCCTTAGTAAGGGGTTCCTTTCCCTTCTTCTGTTCCCACACACTTTGCCTTATCTTTCTATCCTGCCTCAAGCTTACAAATCAAGTTCTTAGCACATGACCTAGTTAGCAGACACTTCACACTCAAATTGTATTACTTGCTATTTTTATTGTTGCTATATTCTCTTTGGTACTGTTCAACTTCTTTTACATTAAATTATTCAAAATACTTATCAAATGAATGTTCATGCATACGTTTTAATTGGTCATATTTCAAATAAGTAATTTACTTTTTTATTTTTTAACAATTTTATACATGATCTCTGTATTTACATCATCCCCACCTCTCCTTCTCCCCCTCCAACTCCCCCCATATCCCCTTATCCTCACTCAACTTCATAATCTCTTCCTTAATTATTGTTGTTTTATATATATATAATGTACTGAGTCCATTTAGTGATGCTTATTATATGTACACGTGTTTATGGCTGACCATGGGATTAAATAACCCACCAGGGAGCCTGTCATTGAAGTGACTGATTCCCCCTCCCTCCACAGCCATGGATTGCCAGCAGCTCTTCATCTAAAGGTGGGACCTTGTGAAATTAAACCCATCCACAGTGGCATGTCACCTGGTGTTGCCACTTTGCAGGTCTTGTTTAGACAACCATACTGCTAATATTTCATAGGTGCAGCTTCCCTGTCATGTCTAGAAGACGCTATCCACCAGCAGGTTTCCTGGTCCTCTGGCTCTTTCAGTCTTTTCACCTGCTTTTTCTCTATGTTCCCTGAGCCTTAGATGTAGGGGTTGCATTGTAAATGTTTTCATTGTAGCAAGGCATCCTACCCAATCCCCCTCACCCCACCATATTCCCATTCTCTTCATTTTGACCAGTTGTGAAACTGTGTAATGTAATAGTCTCCATTTGTTGCAAAAAGAAGCTTCTTTGATGAGTGATAAGAAGTACACTTATCTGTGGTTATAAGAATAAGTGTTTAAAACATTGGTTTAGGGAAGTGACATCAGTAGGCTCTTCTCTACAATCTGTGACCTCTCCAGCGGTGGGCATTTGACTATGCTTAGAGTCCCTCCTATTTAAGTGATCCTAAGTCCTTAAGTTGTTGGTTACCACCAAGTCAAAAATGCCACTGTTGCACCAGAAGAGATATTTTGCTGGATTGGTCATTGTTATGATTTGTAGCAGGATCGCTGCTTTTCTTCCTTGTCAGCCTGCATAGCACCTTCTGATACTCCGAGGAAGGGAAGAGGCTCCCAGGTCAGTTCTAGCTCAATTCCCCCAAGTCCTGTGTCAGAAGTGTGTGGTATCTTCAGGAATGAAACAAGGAATTTATTTTTTTAAATAAATAATTTATTGACAATTTCATACATGCATATAAGGTGTTTTGATCAAATCCGTGCCTACTCCCTCCCCTCCAACTCCTCCCATATCTCCCCATCACTTTCTTCTGATAACTTCATGTACTCTTTCTTCTTCTTTATTTATTTTTATGGGGCGGCTACTCTAACATTCCCCCTCCCCCCCCCAAAGAGGTAACCCAAAAATCTTAAGGATTAGATACAAGCTCCCAAATATTTTCCACATTTTTGGCCTTTGGAACAGACTATGTTGCCAAGAGGCCCAAAGACATTGTGAGTTTTAGCCAAGAAACTGGCTACTTTTCTTTGGGGTCTTTTTACCCTAACTGCCTAGCCAATTCCTACCTCCTATTCTTATCACACCATCCTCTGAAGAGGTTACCCAAATTGCCAACAGGGAATAGGGACACAGACCACTCTGGCTTCTTCCATGCTGAACAGGGACACAGGGTGAGGCAATTGGAGTACCCCTTCAGTGGGTCTATCTAAAAGATTCCCAAATTGCATAACTCTTATCTCAAGGAGGAAAGGAAAGTCCTTGAATCATGAATAGGAGATGTGAAGGAGAAGTAAAGACAAGAGTAATTAGCATTACAAGTTCTAGACAGGGAACTAAAAAAAAGTCAGAACAGCAATTTTCAAATGTTCATATGAGAGTCCATTGGGATTTCTTGACCAAGGCCTTCTAAAAACATCCCTCTATTGGGTTCTTCCTCATTTTTCTTTTGTCTACCAAGGCTGGACTCAACAGTATGGATTCAGGATTTGCTTTCAGGTATTTTGATAGCTGTTGGAGTGGTTAGAATCAGTGTCAGTTCCCTCTCAAAGGCTTCTAGATAGGGAGAGAGAACAAATTTATCCATCATTTTAGAACAATAGATGGTTGTCTCCCTTAGCTACAGGTGGGCACTACAGTATTGGAGACCAAGCTCTGAGGTCTTACATCTGAGCAGCACTTTCTGGTTAGGAACAAAATCATCAATGAGTAATAATTGTTTAAATAACTTTTTATATAGACTTAAGCCTAATGTCTGCAAAGTATAATCCCTTGAACTCTTAAAGAAATATACTGATGACTTTACTCTTTGTTTATACTTTCCTTTAGGGTGTTTAAGACCATACAGTCGGCCCAAATAAATCAATTTATTTTTATACTTAAGGTCATTCGAGGCTCTGTTCCTCAGGGGTCACATGGGCTTGGGAGGAGCTCCTGGCTCATTTCTTTTACCAGTTCCATCTATGTGAAGATAAGTCAAAGGTCCTGCTCAACCATGCTTGGCTTCACTTGGAAGCATGAATAAGATGGCTTCCTCTGAGTTGAGCCTCCTCTTTGCAGACTGGACACTGGTTCAAGTCCAACTCATGGGGTCTCCAGAGCCTCCCTGAACAAGAGGACAGGTGACTCACCACAGTTGCAGGACATTTTGAGAGATGTTCCATAGTCCCCTGGAACTTAGTTAACCTTGGAAGGCAAGGGGCAAAAGCTGTCCTTTAAGTCCTTCTGACCACATTAGTATACGCCTCAAACTATGGCTGTTAAACATCCAATAAAGTTAGTTCCACTAGTCTGGTACTTTTAATTATCACGTGCTATGTAGATAAGGCTTGGGTAAAAAAGCAAATATTCTCAGATGAACCTTGACTAGAAATATATTTTGTTCTTTAAACTAGCTGACTAAACTATGAACATAGATATTTTAAGATTATGTGTATATTATTTTTGTCTCATTCTTTATATATCATAACAAACCTAAACAGACCTTCATCACTTGCTGAAATAGGAACTTAAACATCCTTTACCTCTCTGGTGATTATACTAGGGAAAATGTAGGAAGAAAGCCCGGTAGATGTACCACAACTCTTTATTCCCTTGCTGGTCAGTGTTTCCAGTTGCCTAAACGGCATAAAGGCAGAAAATAACTCCCCACTGTAAAAAGAAGTGATAGAAAGCCACTCATTTTTCTCTAAGAACAAACTCTTGGGAGGGCCAGGATGATGGCTCAACAGGTGAAAGCACTAGCCATACAGACTGAAGACCTGAGACAAATCCCTCTGAACACACACATTATAAAAAAATTAAAAAAATAAAAATAAAAATCAGTGACGTTCATGTGTCATCCCAGCACTCCTAGAGTGAGATGGAAGGCAAAGACCAGAGAACTGCTGGGAAGCTCAGCAGCCAGAGCCTGGAGTAGGCAAGGAGACCCTCCTCAGACAAGGTGGAAAAAGAGAACTGACTCCTGCAAGTTGTCCTCTGACCTGACATGTGCACTGGCACTCACACACACAGATAAATATTTTAAAATTTTATAGAAAGCCAGGTGTGTAGGGGCTGGAGAGATGGCTCACCAGTTAAGAACACTTGTTGTTCTTGCAGAAGACCCGGGTTCGAATCCCAGCACCCACATGGCAGCTAACAACTGTCTGTAACTCCAGTCCCAGGGGATCTGATAGCTTCTTCTGACCTCTGCAAGCATTGCACAACACAGGTACACTTACCTACATGCAGGCAATACATACGTACACATAAAATAAAAATAATAAATAAATAAAAACTTAAAAAAAAAAAAGAAAGAAAGCCAGGTGTGGTGGTGCTCATCTACAATCCCAGCACACTAGACATGGAAGCAGGAGGATCAAGACTTAGGAGAACCCGGCTACATAGCAAGACCTCTGTCTCAGTAAAACAACAGCCAATCCCCAAAAGTCACCTCATGAGAAGGTGGCCTGTTGATACTGAATTTCTAGCCTCTAGATTTATAAAAAATAATTTCCTTTAAAAAGAGAAAAAAAGATGTGGGCGTGGTGGCACGTCTTTAATCTTAGTACTTGGGAGGCAGAGGCAGGAGGGTCTTTGTGAGTTCAAGGCTGGCATGGTCTACATACCAAGTTCCAGGCCAGCTGGGGCTATAAGGAGACCCTATCTCAGACCAAAAAATAAAACAGAAAGAGAAAGAGAGAGAGAGAGAGAGAGAGAGAGAGAGAGAGAGAGATTATTTAAAGAATGTAATAAAAAGTATTTCTGTGTGACCGTGTTGAACAAAAACTATTCATTCCAAAAGGAAACACTAGTTTCAATTGTGTCTAAATGCAGTGGTTAAATTCTGCCTATAAACAAACATGCAGAAATTTTAGACGGGAAAATACATGAAGATCTGCAGAGGTTTGAACAAAAAGGGAAAGAAAATGGAGGCTGGCGGGCCTGCAGCCCTATGCAGCCCTGGGCTCCGCCTAACTGTGTGTTCTTAACACTGGGAGCAAAGGCAGAACATGGTGTCTCCTGATTAGGCGCTAGGCAGTAACAACAAAACCAGGCAGATTCATTCTGTATTCAAGGTGGGCTGCTGTAAAACAATTTGTTTCACAACCAAAAGTTGACAGAACAAATTCAAAACATTTCTATGTACATGTTTACACGGGCAGCGATTGGCATCCAGGCGGGTGTGAAGGTGTGCCTGAAGTCCCTTATGCTTTTTGTAACATTTTCAAATTCATTGCTGTCTCGGAGATGACAGGAAATTCAGGTCTGCCTTCCTCCTGGGAGATCTTTATTCACAGACAAGTCAAAAACCCTTGACAAAAGGCAACCAAGGGAACTTGTTGACCTTTTAGCTGTCTGCCTAACATCAGTGCAAGTATTGTTCCCTGATAAAACAAGAAATTCAATTTAAGGGGAAATTTAGAAGGCATTTGAGGCATTCTCATTTTATTTTACCTCTTGGGCTGTCTTTCAAACAGAAAACAAATGTAAATAAACAAGAGCTGTGCTCTGTTCCAAGGATTCAGTAACAAAATATCTGGTCTCACAGCTTGATGTAAATGAGACATTGTCTGTCACCTTATTTATCTCCTTTTTTCCCACCCTGTCCCATGTACACCCACACTCACCCGTACACATAAAATTACTAAGAAGTTAAAGCCTCATTACCTCTGATATAGCATGCACTTTACCCGTATCATTTGTTACATCTTGAAAAGCTATCTTCGTTTGTAATTAGGGGAAAAGGACATCCCAACAGTGCAGTATGAGATATATGTTATTTGTATTATGTATCCAAAGTAAAGATATTCAAGTTAAATCTTGTTAATCTTTTAATTAGAGGCTTACTTAGGTTACAATTTTATTTTAACACATAATGACTAATGAAAATGGTTTTTTCTCTCTCTCTCTTGAACTGATGAAGCATTCATTCACCATCAGTGATTTAGTGTCAGGAACTGTGCTGGGATTATAAAGTCAAATAAGACAGGCGATGCCTCCAAGAGGGAAGAGCATAAAGAGGGGCAGGGGCAGAGGCAGATCTGGTTCACCACAGCTTTTAAAAGGAAGCTTTTCTGCACGAAGCGCTCATGTTGCTGCTTCATGGAATCTCATGTTCCCATAATTTCTACAGAGACCTCGTATTTGAACCTGTTCCCACTAAACTCAGCACTTTTGAGTAATATAATAATTCAATGCACTATTGAGGTGCTTTGTGCAAGGCTGGAAGTGAGGGTCTCTCTTGGATCTATAAAACCTTACTGTTAATGCTAGTTTGAAGAGGTTGCATGATGTAATACAAGATGCTAAATGTCTGCTTGTAGCTATAGAATTAGCAGCTACCAGCCGGAATGTGCTGCGGATGCCTGCAGGGAGGATTTCTACTAGCTTCTGAGGAGCAGCACTGGCCGAGAGACTCGGGTTACCGTCCTTCTTTCACTGCTGTACCCTCCATTCTGTAAATCTGTTGGAATAAAATCACTTATAGCCTCTAACCAAAAAGTAAAACTCAACAAAATTAGAAGTACACAGCAGTAATTGCTAAGCTAGGAGACAAAGAACTTTCCTTGGATCGGTCATCTCAGGAAACCCAATTCTTTGTACATAGGTGTCTGAATCAGAACTCAGATTTGTTCAAGGAGTAGACACATCATCACCCTGTTTGTCCTCTCTAATTTATCCACCAACAGCATACTTCTGCCCCAGTGGATTAACCCAAAGTCATACCATCTGCACTGGCAGACATAGAGAGTACCGCCATTATAGGACTTTGCCCCTGACTCCCAAAGACCTCCCATGTAGCTCTTAGGGCCAAGTGTGCCACTACAGCATGGCAAACAACATGATGGGCAAAATGACTCCAACATCACTACACACCTGTCAGTCCTTTATAACAATAAGGTTCTCCAAATACCACAACAATCCTTACTGTTTTCCCAGAATTCAAGGGCTCACAATATTGGGATTCGAATGTTTACAAGGCACCCTGGACTCATGACTTTCAACTCGGGTTGCCTATCAAGAATGCTTGCCTTCTATCCTGCAGCAGCACAGCATGCATTTGACATTGACCACGAGGCTAAACGAAGCACCCACACGCTCTGAGGACTTTACTGAGAGGATTGACAGCAAGAGCTTTTGATTTGATTTATCTGGAATATTTCACATTCCAGTGCATGCACACACACACACACACACACACACATACAGCTTCCTAAAACTCAAACAAGGGTTTCACCAATGAATACTGACTACTGAGAATGTTTTCCATTTATTCTACTTGGTTGCTGAATCTCTCTAGTTTTGATCCAGTTGATTTCATAACCCAATGATTCACCACTTATTGTTGAAAAATCAACTCTTTCCTAGAGTGCTTTGGTCTCATTTTTTCTAACTCTGTGTATGTGTCTGTGTGTCTCTCTGTGTGTAATATAAACATTTTCACTTAGTAGTAAGTTCATACCCAAAAACCACCCTCCATCATCCCCAACCCCATTAACTGATCACCCTGCTGATGCCTTGGACTGTGGTAGCCACCCATGACAAAGTCTGGCCCAGTGTGAGACTGCTTATTCTGTGCCCCATAGTAACTTCATTTTCCTCTCACACTGCTTTCATGGCAATGGTAACTATATTTGCCACAAAAATAGGCGATCTGTGGTGTTCTGAAGGGGGAGGCAGTATTATGCTTCATCATTTTGATGTCCCTTTCATACAGCTTAGGGTCTAGTTTGTTGTCGTTGCTCAATATGTGCTCACTGAGCAGTGGGTGGGAGGGTAAATGACAGCAAACGCCCCTCTCTGTGTTCATCACCTCAGCAAAGCTAAGGTCTAGGACAGTCTCATAGGAGACATCTGGCTTTAAGGGAAATTATTTTGTTTCATTTTTATCTTTTGGACTTCATTGTGACTGCTATATGTTGGGAAGGATAGGGTAGAAAGGATGGGGGAGGGAGGGTCAACAAAAAGTAACCATGTATGAAAACAGCATTAGGAAATTTGATACTTAGTAAGCTCATTTTTAATATTTTATTATTTTTATTTTATGTGCATGAGTGTATTGCCTGCATATGTGTAAGTGCGCCTGTGTCATGCAATGCCCACAGAAGTCAAAAGAAGGCATTGCGTTCCCCTGGAACTGAAGTTATGAACTATTGTTAGCCTGATGGCCTGAGTTCAATCCCTAAAATCTAACACAGGAGAAGAGACTTGACTCCCACTAGTTGTCCTCAGACATCCACATGTATTCTCTGGGTGCTCACACATATGCATACTCACATGCAATATTACTATCTACCAATCAATAAGTAAATGCAAAAACTAAAATTTAAAGATTTATAGTTTATAGAATATAGTTTTATGAATCATCTCAATCTTGTTGCAGTTCTGTGAGGCAGAGGGATCCTACAAATTCATTCAGGTGGCCTGGCTTGCTTGTGTCCTCCTGGTATTTAATCCTAATCATTCTAGTGACGTATAGCATTTTTTCCTGTCCTGTTCCAGAGTTAGATAGTATTAGTAGATTGCTGCATAATTTCAACATTGTCCACCTGCTTTTACTAACCAGAATGTATTCCTGACTGTAGTCTTAAACATTATGATTGTTAATGTAATTCCCATCACTATCCACACAGCCTAGATCCCATTGTTTAATCTAGCCAGTTGCTACCATTCATCTCTAGTCTGAAGTGCTAAAATATGACATTTAATATATAATCTCATAGCAAAGATACAATTCCTGTGGGGGGTTTAGTTTTCCAAAAGATACATGTTAAAAAAAAAAAAAGGAACACACACACACACATAATTGGATATTTACTCCATAAGCAAGGTGAGAGATTAGTGCAAAGGAGCCCCATAAGAGGAAGCAAAGGGTCAGAAAGTGGGGAAGAAAAAATTGAAAACACAGAGCTGTCAAGTTCTACTGAGCCACCAAGGGAGCTGATTAAATGGTAGTGAATAGACTCTTTCTTCCTTTACATTAAGCTCCACTGCTGACCCCATCCTTACTGAAGACTAATATGCTCTGTGTCTACCAGTTCTGGAAAACACTTCTACCACTTTGAACTACAAGTCAACCTGAGCTAAACACCTTAGATACTGAGATTCTTTCATTGAATACTAGGGAGTCTGAGTGTGTCGTGGCCTGGATGGTGTGCATCACCACTCCCTGGGATATGGACTCCCTGGCAGCGGGAGGCTCGGCTCCCATAATCCTTCAGTGAGGATGCTGTGCTTTCACGGTGACTGCTACAGTAGCTCATAGACAGGCTGTCAACATGTGGTAATCAAACACAACCACATGCTTCAAACTCAGCTCACCACCTTTCAGCTAAAATTGAGATTATCTTATCCTTCAGTTGAAATGACTGGTTCTACAGCAGAAAATTAATTAATTAATTAATGATAAATTGTGGCTTTAGAGCTAATTGAAAATTAAAGTCAAATGTCCTTTTAGAACTCTATTTCCTTGGCTTTGCACAGTTTTTGAAGCTGAGTGAGAGAGAAATAAACAAAGGATTAGACATCTACTCATGGTGAGCTGCTTAATAGTTCCCTAGAAGCTGACTTCATTGGCCTGAGCCTCTTCTCCTGTGGAGAAAGAGTCCTGACACCCATAGAAATCCACCCAGCCAATACACTGCATTCTCAGCAATGTGAAAATGCTGGGTGTTCATCAGTGAGAGCCTGAGGTGAGTGCACCACAGGACATGGAGAGGACCAGGGTTTTGTTCCCAGCACCCATTTGGTAGCTAACAATGGTCCATACCTCCAGTCCCAGGGGATCTGACGCCCTCTTCTGGCTTCCATAGACATTGGATGACCAGTGCACTTATATACATGCATAAAATCTCAAACACATAAGATAAAAATAAATACTTTTATTTTTTAAAAAAGATAAATGTAAGCTTTAGCACCTCAAGGTCCCAGTCTTCACTTTTAGTTCTAATACTGTGGCATGTTCCTTAAAGTAGGTTGCCTCGGGGCTGGAGAGATGGTTCAGTGGTTAAGAGCACTGACTGCTCTTGCAGAGGGGCTGGGTTCGATTCCCAGCACCCACATGGCGGCTACGAACCATCCTTAACTCCAGTTCCAGGGGAATCTGAAGCCCTCTTCTGACCTCCGCGGCATTGCACAGCATGGGTGCACTCACATACATGGCTATACACTCATACACATAAAATAAAAACAATAAATAAAATATTTTTTAAAAAGAAGGTTGCCGCAAAAAAAAAAAAAAAAAGAAGTTTGCCTCAATGTTATGACTTCAGGTTCCACAAAACGTAGATGCACTGGGACAAAGATGTGAATATTCCCATCCCCAAATAAGCCTCAAAACGCATTACCCGTACTCATATTCCAGAGATGCTTACATGAAAACTAGAGAGAAATGCTGTGTCTCAGACTTTCTGCTCCATCTGTGGCTCTACTGCCTGAGGAATCACCCCCACTGAGCCTTCTCCATTGCAGTCCAACCCAAATCCAGAACCCCCTTCTGGAAGAGGAGGGGAAAGGAAATATGAATAGACCTAGGCAGGGTACCAACACACACCTGTAATCCCAGCACTTCCTGGGGTAGGAGGACTGAGAATTTGAGGCCAGCCAGGGCTAGAGAGAGAGACCCTGTCTCAAATAATCAATACAAGAGGCCAGGGAAACTTAGGCCATTCCCGTAGTCAGTGGGAGAGATGGCTGTTTCTCAGATTTGCATGTGAGATCTCAAAAGACTTGCTTCTTACATTATCACAGCTTTCACTGGGTGACATTACAGGTCCCGGATAAATGGCTACTGTGCTTCTAAGAAGACTTACTTTAAAGGGAATGTCTTCCAATTTGACATCATTTAACTTTTATTCTTTCAAAGATGAGGTGACAGTGTTCACTATTTTGTTTCATTTTGTTTTCTAGAGGGAGCTAATTATGAACAGTGGCTTATATTTGAAAATAGTATAATCAGCTGCAGGTAGTTTTAGTACAGAATTAAGGTCCTATTTACTGACACATAAAATATGCAAAAGAATGTTGTGATTTTCAGAGGTGTTCTCGCCTAATTAGAAGGCTGTAAAAGCCAAGGAGACTTTCAAATTATTCTAAAGACCCCTGGGGTGAAATTTGCAATTCACTTCTGAAAAATGCCACTGTCACAGCTGCCACCTGATGAGACTTGGGTTCCAATCTGTGCCTCTGCCGCAGTCTGTGCGACCACTGCTGCCAGGTGGCATCCGCTTCCTCCCAGCTTCCTCCTCCTGGCTGCCATGAGGGAATAAGGCCTCTTCTCCCTGGGAAGCTCCCACCCGTGACTCGGGAGAAATCTGTCTGCAGAAAAGAGATGGCAAGCATGCTTGGGAAATTGAATTATTGCTGCCATCAGCACATTGCTTTCTCCCCAGGGCTGAACCTTTGACATTGAGACAGTTTGCTAACCTGTAGTTACAATATTTGTAATTTGCTTGGGTTTCTGTTATGAGACCACCACATGATGCATTTATTCTGATTAGACTGAGTCTAATTTTTAAAAATTATACAATAAACAGCTGCTTCAAAGTAGATAATCTGGTTTAAGATTAAGCTTGCCCCAACAGGAGTAGGAATGGGGCTGAGGAGATGGCTCAGTGGCTAAAGTGGTCAAGCATGAGGACCTGAGTCCAGCTCCCCAGCACTCCCATAAAAGATGAGCAGATGAGCATACACCTGGAACCTTGGCACTGGCGTCAGGGGCACAGGCAGATCTCAGGGGCTTGCTGACCAGCCATTCTAGCCAAAACAGCAAGCTCCAGTTTCCATGAGAGACCTTAAAAAATAAGGTGTAGAATAATAAAGGCACCCAACCTCAGCCACTGTTCTCCACATGTGCATGCTTGTGCAAGAGCCCACACATACATATGCACATACACATATACACTTATGCAGCTAACTAAATAAATACAACCGGAGCTTGGAAGTGAGAGAGAGAGAGAGAGAGAGAGAGAGAGAGAGAGAGAGAGAGAGAACCAAAGCATCTGTGTGCATGGGGCTGCATCTTTGGACTCCAGGGGCAGTTACGACAGTGTGTTGATGAGAGAAGCCTTCTGGATATGTCACTGTGTCAGGATAGGTCTGACACACAGCTATGAGTATAAAGTCAGCCATTTGCAAGAGAATTTTTTTTCACCTTCAAAACTCTAAAAAGTTTCCATTATCCCTTTGCTAAATAATTAAATATTTAAGTTGATGGTTATGGTGCCTGCAACTTAACATGGAAAACTAGCCCCACAATGTAGCCATCTGTGTAGAAAAATGTATTTGCATTTGGGGTGTGAAAATGTTCAGAAATGTTGACATTTTGGGGTGACTAATTATTATACTGTTTCCAATTTTATATTTGAAACTTTTTTCTAATAAAAATTAAGAAAAAATTATTCTCAACAAAAAATTGCATATCTCATTTTGTTTTATCTTGTTTTGTTGCAGTGCTGGGGATTGAACTCATGCCTCATGTATGCTAGACAAGCACAGTACCACTGAACTATGTGCCCAGCCCTACTTTTTCTCTTAGACCATTAGAAAGACATTGGTGATGTTTGATTAGGGAATATTCTAATTTAATATTAAGGAAGAAATTTTCAATCACCTAAATATTGATTTCTGAAATAAGTATACTGTTTGAATTTTATAATAATTTATAAAGCAAATAAAATATTTATACCTACAAACCTACAAAAAAAAAAAAAAAAGACCTGAAATCAATTTACTCTCTGCCAATGATATATGTCCCTAATAGAAGTGTTAGCAAATCAGCTCATTGAAAGAAGGAAGCCATGTCCTAAGGTCATTTTTCCATCATTGCATTTGCATCAACTCTCCCAAAACAGCATTATCTTATTTTTCTTTTTAAAATATTTATTTTTATTTTATATGTATGGGTGTTTTACATGCATGTATATAAGTGCACCACATGCATGCAATATCCATCGAGGTCAGAAGAGGGCACTAGATTCCCTGGAATGGGAGTTAAAGACAGTTGTTAGCTGCCCTGTGGGTGCTGGGAACCAAACCTGGGTGCCCTGCAAGAGTGCTCATCACCATTGAGCCATCTCTCCAGATCCCCATCTTATTTTTCTTAAGTATTTTATTTCTTTAACCAGAGACTTTTGGTTGGTTGGTTGGCTGGTTGATTGGTTAGTTAATTGGTTTTACACATTGGAGAAGAAAATTTACCATAAGTGCAGAATAATGTGAAATAGTTTTCCTGGCTATGCTTTGGGTGGGTTTTTTTGTTTTGATTTTGTTTTTGTTTTTGGAGGGGTGTGTTATGTTGGTTTTTTATTTTTATTTTTATTTTTTAATCTCTGGGGTATGGTGGCACATGCCTTTCATCCCAGCACTTGGGAGGGAGAGGCAGGTGGATCTCTGTGAGTTTGAGGCCAGTCTGGTCTACATAGAATTATAAGGCCAGTGAGGGCTATGATGTAATGAGACCTTGTCTCACAAAACGAACAAAAAAAGTACATACTGTTTTCCATCTCTGACATAAATTAATCTTCAACATATACAGTATAGTTAAGTCATGTGACTGATCTTAATTTCCTGGGCTGGAACAGAACAGAGGCTGCTGGGACACCAACGCTTTAAAACCTCAGGAGCCTGTTCTCTCGGGGCCCTGTGAATATCCTGAGGCTTATGAACATGGCTCTCTTGCTTCACCCTTCTCCTGGCCTGTTGCTCTGTGTCCCACAGGAATAGCAGCCAATCTGCCAAGTTCACTTCCAAATAGCTACTGTTTTCTCCAGTCACAAGTGTCTGGGCACAGACGCTTATTAACCAACCAGCTGGAGGACAATGGTAATTAATGACTGTCTTTCCAACTCTAATTGTAGGGTCAGGGAGGCTGCTCAGTGGAAGAGTAAATGTCTCACATGCAGAGAGCTAGCAACACACACACATACACACACACACACACACACACACACACACACACCTAATTACAAAATAAGAATTAGAAAAACAACCTTTCCCTTCCTTCCTTCCTTCTTTCCTTCCTTCTTTCTTCCCTCCTTCTTTCCTTTTGACAAGGTCTCACTATGTAACCCAGACTGTCCTTGAATCATAATCTTCCAGCCTCCATCTCCCAAGGTCCTGGAATTACACAGTGCTTCAAAACTGGGTTTTTTGTTTTTTGAAATAGGGTCTTACTATGTAGCTCAGGTTGACTTAGAATTTGTGGTGTATCTTAGTCTGGCCTCAAACTCATGATCTTCCTGCCTTCCAAGTACTGGGATTATGGGCATGGGCCACTACACTCTCTGTTTTATATTAGCATAAACTCATGCCATTTACTAACTACTAATGTTGCTTCTTCATTTTTACATAGGAATTAGTTTGAATGTAAATTATTATATTATCCTGTTTCCTCATGATTTGGGGAAATATCTGATGATAGCAAAGACTTTTAACTTGGACCACAAGATTAATGAGCACCTTTTCCCAGCACCGATTATAACTGAAATAAATTACAACACTATGACTTATAAAGGCCTTCACAGTCTTGTGTGTGTGTGTGTGTGTGTGTGTGTGTGTGTGTTTGTGTTTCTTTCATTGATTCATATCCGTGCTTTACTTGTGCAATATAATGCTGGAATCTTTATTTGTTTTGGGGTCTTGAAACAGGGTTTCACTGTGTAGGCCAGGCTGACTCAAACCCTCCATCCTTCTGTTTTCAGCTCCCAAATGCTGGGATTAGAGGCATGTATCACCACACCCAGCCTGAAATATATGTTTTAGACTTATTCCTACCACTGAATTTCCTCAGACAACTTGCTGTCCTGCCGGTTATCTTTGCTATATGAATGGTGAGTATACATAAAAGAATAAGACAAGAGCTGCAACGGTGGCTCAGTTCATAAAGTACTTGCCTTATAAGCACAAGGATCTGAGTGTGAGTCCCAGAGCCCATGTAAAAAAGTCAGGCATGGGGGTGGAGAGGTGGTTCAATGGTTAAGAGCACTAGCTGCTCTTGCAGGGGACCTGGGTTCAACTCTCAGCACCCACATAACAGCTAACAACTGTCAGGTAACTCCGATTCCAGGGGATGGACACTTTTCTGACTTCTGCCAGCATTGCATGCATGTGGTGCACTTACATACATGCACACAAAACATTCATACACAAAAATAAAAATAAATTTAAAAGAAGGCATGATGGTATGCACTTTTATATCCAGTGCTGGGAGAGAGAGACAGGCAGATCCCTGGGGTTCAAGGGCCAGCTTACCTAACCTTCTTGTTGAGTTCCAGACTTCCAGACCAGAAAGAGATTCTGTTTCAAAAAAAAGTAGCCAGTGCCTGAAGAATGACACCCAAGGTCATCCTCTGGCCTATCCATGTATGCACACGCACATATATGCACACACATATGCACATACATACACATACATACACATACACAAAGAATAAAATGTTTTGCTATAACAAAATGTCAATTCATATAGAGAGAATTTATAAAATATGATGAAATTCTAAAATTTTCTATTGTATTTCAATAAAGTATATCAAATTATGGTTTAAAATACATTGGCATCATCATTGTAAGGTAGAAGGAACCATTGGCAATTACTTATAGAGGAAATTAACACTGTCTTCTTTAGTCAAAGTAGATAGTAGAGTCAAGATATAAACACAGACTAGTATTTCTTCCTATTGTGTATTTATTAGCAAAGGATTCTGTAGAAAGAAATGGTTTGAAGTTTGTTTTTAAAGCATTCCAGAAATATTAAATTGGGGAGTAGTGAGCTATTTATAACTCCAACAAGTAGGACTTTAGAATTGCAGTTCACAGGAATGGGCCTCCTTCTGACAGAAGGCTTGGCTATCTCCAGCTTCTGTATACCTCTGGGTCTCCAATCATCTGTCTTTCTCTGCGGGATCTACCTGTCTATCTTTTCCTTTCTCTGTATTGTAGTCTTTCCTGGTGTTCGGTGATTGCTGAGAAAATAACAGCACACAACCTGGACTCTGCAATGTCCTGGCTTGAGTGGTAGAGTCAAAGGAATTTTTACAGTCAAAACTCCAAGCCGAGTGTAGAGAAAGCGTCCTCTCACAGTGTGGGAGTGTCTCTATGTTCCTGGCACCACTAAGCCTCCAGGGAGGCCAGCTGAAGCATCTCCTTTTCTGACTCCCAGCTCTCTCCTGATAAAGGAGCTTTTAGAAGTGCCCATACAATAGTGTAGGCTCTCTGGAGACCATGGTGAAGCCCTAAACCAGAGAGAGGGTTATTGATCAGAGAAATAACAAATTCTGATAGTAAGCTCAACTGAAACTTCACCAATTACTTAATTTTTTTTCCTGAACACCTTTTGAAAGCCTACGGTATTCCCCGAGTAGGAAGTAGTAGAAATCAGTAAACAGAGCAGCGGGCTCAGAATTTGGAAGGCTCTGGCAGATGGGGCTAGGCTGAGTTATGGTTTTCTGTAACCCTCTGCCTGCCCAGGAGTCATACATAATAGAACAGGAGGTAAATAAGAATGAAATGGCTGAAGTCTCTTTTTTCTTCTGTCCTTTGATTACACCACTGTTTTATTGATGGTTCCCCGAAGACAAGGAAACTCCCCTTACGTGCCATTGCTTCTGTAAATTGTTAAAGAATCACAAAAATGAAATACTTCACAGCGGGTTTTTCTCTATTGCCTTCTTCCCGCTGTACTGACCCTTTTAAAGTGATGGCTTACCTACACACGCTCCTGTACTGCAGCTCCGCAGTCACCCTGTCCCACCAACCCCAATACAACCGGCTTTAATTTCGCTGCATCTTATGTGCGAGAGGAAATCAAATTCCTCTTTAGTCCACCCCGAGCCTGGTATAACGTTCACTAGTACAGTCCAGAATTGGCTTCATGAAATCGTGCTGTGGCCTCGCCCGTGGTCTCGGCAGACAACCCACATTCTTTGGTCTCCGCATGAGAATCGAGGGCAGGGCTACAAGGCACGCATAGTAGAAAGCAGAAAGCCAAAGCCCTCAGACTTGGTCTGGTTTAAACACTCTCCTAAACAGCTGGGAGAAGAAGAAAGCGTGGGAAGAGTCTGGGTTTTTTTGTGTCGTCTTTCAAGGGTTTGCTTTTTTTCATCAAAATAAAAGTTGATACAGGCCTCTCTAATTCTGAATCTATCTGGAAGCTTCTGGGATTGGGTTCTTTCTACTAAGTAAAATTTCAGTTTTCTTTTCTTTTATCACGTTACCGCCAAGAAGTTCAGGAGACCAGAGAGACAGGTTCTCATTTTGAGTTCTCGTCCAATGTACAGCCCAGTGTACCACGGAGCCATCGTGGAATAATTCTTAGCAGATTTAAGAGAGAAGTGCAATAGAAAATAAAATGTGCCACAGCGTGGCAGGCAGGATTCCTTTCACTCAAGGTTACCAAACCTTCTGACCTTCTGTTCATTGAGATTTATTGTATGTATCCTTCACACCAGAATAAAACTTTCTTGAGGAAGTCACAAAGCCCCAAACAGAAAACAAGTTGCACCAGGATTCATGAAGGGACATTGTATTCGTGGAAACAATTAGAAGTGGACAGATTTGCAACAATCAACCAAGGTTACCTGGCACAAACCTTGTGTGTCTGTTCCCCTACATGAGTCTTGGCTCTGTCTACCTACTGTGTGCACTGTATTTGTTCATAGATATAATCTTGTCCTATATGTTACTGTGTGTACTATCCAGCTATTCCCATCATACACAAACAGAATTGTATGCAAAAATCACAGTGTGTGTACAACTAACAGGATAGTAATGGTTCTTTTGACTTTGCTCCGTTTTTGTTTTGCACACCAACTCAACTCCATAAATCAACTTCTGCGCATAATCCCTATTATAATTAAGCTGTTTTGATTAAGTTAAGGTGGCTGTGCTTAAATAAATCACAGTTCTGGTAGCTGCAAAGCCCTAAACCAACAGGTACATTTGTGCAAAGTCTATTGAAGATTCTGGAAGAGTTATAGAACGTTGGAGAGAAATGCCAAAAGGACTGGCAATGAGCAAAGAGTACCAACTTTATACAGAAAGCGAAAGACATTCCAGGAAAGTAAATATTACAGAATTAATCTGACACTATCTAGCAACAACAACAAAAAATAACAACCCGAGGACACTGAAATAATTTGGGAGCACTTCAGAAATAATTAAAATTTAACATCATATCTTTACTGAAAATAGTCACAAGCTAAGGTTAATTTAACTTTAATCTTATTGGAGTTTTTGTTTTATTTTCAGTTGTGGGAACTGAACCCAGGTCCTCTGCAAGAGCAACCAGAGCTCTTAACTGCTGAGACGAAGATTGAAACCAGGGCCCTGTACATGCTGAGTAAGTACTCAACCACTGGGCAAGCACTCTCCCACTGAGCTACCTCCTCAATCCTGTTTAGTTGAATTTTTTTTTAAAGGAAAACCATAGAGATTGTATATCTTAATTTTGTGATGTTTTAATAGATAAAATAGGGAATAATATTGATTTATAATTTATATCACATCACAGTATGGAATTCTTCACAATTTTGCACCAAATTCCATCTAGTTCAACATTTTTCTTTAGTACCTGGACTGAAAACTGCAGGACAATTATACTTTGGTTTGGGGTTACTAAAAGCTGGATAGAAAAATAATATTAACTTCGTAATTAATATTTTCAGAAAAAGCCTTCAGTAAACTAAAATTGAAAAGTAAAATTAATAAAACTTCTAAGGAGAAATATAAACACAAAGGTGTGAAATTTGACTTCCCAGGCACAGAATTAGGCAGATCTATCTTAAAATATAGACAGTTTCATGCGGGAAGAACAGGACTTTTCGCTGGAAGCACAACATGAGGGGCTGGAGAGATGTCTCAGCAGTTAAGGGCACCAGCTGCTCTTGCAGAGGACCTGGGTTCTGTTCTCAGCACCTTCACAGCAGCTAACATCTGTAACTTCAGCCCCAAAGGATCAGATGCCCTCTTCTGGCTTTCCACAGACATTGCAAGACAAAGGTATACTTACATACATGCAGGCAGCATCAAATAAAAATATGCACATAAAATAAAAATAAATCAACCAAAAATCAATCACATGATGTCTCTGCCAAAAACCAATTGCAATATTTGTTTACACTTTAAGTTCCAAAGAAAAAAGGAAAGTTATCTTCTCACTGAGCTCCATATTCCACCACATGTGGTATTCTTATAGACTTCAAAGGGGCACATCTTAGGTCTGATACATCTTTAATAGGACAGCTTTTGAAATATTTGAGGGCAGTTTGCAAACTGCTTATTCTAAACTAAGCACCTCCCTTCTTAACAAAACAAAGTGTTATAAAACCCGGGCAGTTCCTTTTGCATAAGCTGGCTCTGTACACATTTACCAACATTGCTTTGTAAATGTGTCACAGAAGAACGGCTAGGATGCTCTTGACAGGATGTCCAGCAGAGAAGAAAGTAGGGCTTTCACTTGCTTTGTACAGGTCAGTTTTATGTTAGTGCCATCTAAAATCATGGTGGAGGTACATTAGAGATTGCATTTGATGTACACTAATTTGACTATGTTAGCAAGAATAAATAAAGAGATGCTCAGTAAACATATGCCCCAAGTAAATAAGAAATTAAAAATGTGAATCCAGGCTTGATCATTCATGCCTGTAATACCAGCACTTGGGAAGTTGAGGCAAAGTAGATCACTGTGGGTTTAAGGCCAGCATGAACTTCATAGTAAATTATATGACAGCCTGGACTGCAGAGTGAGACCCTGTCCCAAACAAACAAAAAAAATGTAAATCTGAGTCAAGCTCAGGGTTGCAATGCCTGTGATTGCAAGGCCGAGGCAAATCTGAGGCCAGCCTGGGCTACCACATGAGACCCTATTTCAAAAATAATAATAATAATAATAATAATAAACTACATATGGTACCACATGTCTGTAATCTCAGCAACTGGAAAGTAGAGGCAGGAGGAACTGGAAAGAGAAGAGGAGGAAAGGGGAGGGCAAGAGAGAAGAGGGGAGGGGAGGGAGGAAGGAAGGAAGGAAGAAAAGAAAATCTGGATGTTTGTGTGCATTCTTCTCATGCAAGGCTTAAGAATAATTTGAGAATTTAAAGATGTGTGAAAGTTTTTGTTTAGTTTGTTCCTGAACACATTGCTGTATTTTATGGGAAATTTTAGACCTTTAGGACATCTTTGGTTTGGTGATAATTTTCTTTTTGTGATATTCTATAACCACATGAGGTATACTTCAGGGTTCCTCCCAGATACTTATTCAGTCAGCTGATGTTGTTCATATATAGTCAGTTTTAATTTGTTTTGTTTTATCTTGTTTAAGCCTCACAGGATTTATCCCTATTATTTCTTCCTATTATATATTACCCATCATTCCAGATTAATGAACTCCTATTGTATTCAGCTTTCTGTCACCTACCTCCATAACAAACCAAAGCTACTCTCTCTCTCTCTCTCTCTCTCTCTCTCTCTCTCTCAGACTGTCTTCCAAAGTGACTGAGTCATTCATATTCTAGCAGCAATGAAAGCCATAGTGTGTGTGTGTTTTAGATTACTTTTTAGTAACTGTATGAATGGGTCTCATTCTGTTATTTTCATATGCATATATCAGTGTATTTCAGTTATATTTGCCCCTTCACTCTCCTCCATTCTCCCCTCCCCCCCACTCACTCACCTCCCCTTCTCCCCTCTTTCCCCACTATCCTCCCCTCTCCTTCTTGCCAAATGACAGCTCTTGTTGCTCCATTTCCTACTTAGCATTTGGTATTGTCAGTGCTTTGAATTTCAGCCATCTTAATGGACATCCGGTAGTTTCTCACTGCAGTTTTAATTTGCAGTTCTCTAATGACATAGATGCTGATCACCTTCCATGTGCTTGTTTCCTATCTTTAGGTCTCTTTGGTAAGGTGTGTCTATTCAGGCCTTTTGCCCACTTTTCTAAAATATATTTTCTTTATTATTTTTATTTTATGTGTTTGAATGTATCGCCTGCATGTATGTAAGTAAACCTATGCCATGCAATGCCCATGGAGGTCAGAAGATGGCATCAGATCCCTGGAACCAGAGTTACAGACAGTTGTTAGCTGCCATGTGGGTGCTGGGAACTGAACCTGGGTAGCCAGTGCTCTTAGCTGCTGAGTCATTGTATTAGTCACTGTTCTGTTGCTGTGATAGAAACACTGACCCAAGCAATTTACAGAAGGAAGAGTTTATTTGAGCTTATGGTTCCAGGGGAATTACAGTCTGTCATGGCAGGGAGGCATGGTGGCTGGAGGTGGCTGGAGAAGGAGCAGCAGAAGCTAAGCTCTCACATCCTCATGCAGGCACAGGAAGCAAAAGAGTAACTGGAGATCTGGCAAGGCTTAAGAACTTTCTAAGCCCACCCCCAGTGATGTGCTTCCTCCAGGATAGCCACATCCTCTAAAACCTCCCAGAACAGCACCATCATCTGGGGACAAAATGTCCAAATACTTGGAGCCTATGGGGGACATTTTCATTCAAACCACCACAGCCATCTTTCCAGTCTCCCACTTTCCTTTCCTTTTTCCTTTTCTTTCCTTTCCTTTCTTTTTTCCTCCCCTCCCCTCTGCCCCATCAAACGATGGCCTACTGACAGAGAGCTGGATATAGAGATACCTGATATCCCTTGGCTTAGTATTGATGAAGGGATTGTAAGGCTCAGGCAAATCAGTATGCTTGAGTGGATTCACAGTGCAACACCAAATCCTCCACAATGGGAGGGCCCAGAGGACATGCCTTTCACTGATTTTATAAGATGGAAAGTACTGAGAGAGACACCAGCACATTTGAAGAGCTTTGTTTTCGCTCTTTTCCTTATGCCAGATCTTACAGTTGGAGATGATGCTGCTCAATTGCATAAATTAAATGTAAATATAAAAGGTTTAATAGGACCTCAGAGTAGGGGTCAGATGAGAGTATTGAATTGCCAAAGACAAGATGAGCCCAGTAGTTCAAGGCCAACCTGAGCAACATAATGAGACTTTACATCAAAATAAACATAAATAAATAAATAAATAAATAAATAAATAAATAAATATGACCATTTATAAACTCACACATTGTATAAAATAGTATTTATAAAGGTACTAAAATACTTGAAAATAATAACCAAATGACCAATGTTAAAATGTTCTAGGATCCTTACATATTTCAGGAAAGGATGATAAGATATATCTAACTTCAAACTGTTAAACATGAAAATCAATATTTCAAGAGTGTTTTGTGCTGTGACCTGAAGAGATATGAACAAACATGTATTCAAAACCAATGACAGACCAAAGAAACAGTTCTGCTCTAACCTAGCGTACTAACACAACGAGCCTGACTCAAAGGCAGATGGCCCCCTGAAAGGCCAAGCATGAGTGATGACTTACAAAAGCTTCAGACCCTGAGCTCCTTGTCCAACTTGTAGGCAGTTCAACCAAAGAACTTCCTCTTCCCCAGCAATTGTTTGTTGCTTATATGCCTTGGAGGAGGTGCTTTGTGAACTCTGTAACCCAGAGATTCCTGGGTTTTATGGGCTTTGATATGGTACTGATTTTTATAAGCCTACCCCCTCCTTCCAAGAGGGAATGTTTTAATTAATAGAAAATAGACACACAACAAAGGGTAATGACCAGAAGAACAGAATGTCATTAGACATAGAATTGGAGTATAGAATACTGAAACAGAATAAAGATATGAAATAAAACAAAATTTAACTAACAAAAAAATCAACAAAAATGTAAATCTATTAGAGTCATATTTAGAAGACAGAAATTTTTGCTGGGCATGGTGATGCACACCTTTAATCCCAGCACTTGGGAGGCAGAGGCAGGTGGATCTTTGTGAGTTCGAGGCCAGCCTGGTCTATATAGTGAGTTCCAGGACAGCTGGGACTACAAGGAGACCCTGTCTCAAAAAAGACCAAAAAATGAAATAAAATAAAATAAAATAAAAGTCAAAATTTTTTAAATAATGTATTTTTTAATCCAGCTATTTCCTACTGAGAAGAAAAGGTCTAAAAATAGAGCACAGAAAATTCCAAAATAACAAAAAACTATATTCCAAACAACCAATAACAAATAAAGGAGGTGGAATAGCTATCATAAAATAGGTTTGAAGACAATATTTAATTTTAAAGACAAAGGACCTTGGCAAAATATTCAACTCACCAGAAATACAATGAATTCTAAATTTACATGCACTTAATAAAACAACCTCAACTATATCAAACAAAATTGATACAACTTAGGGAGAAGCTGGCAAATCCACAATCATCTCTAATTACTGACAATTCAAACAGAAGAATATTAGTGATAATGAATACAATTATGAATCAATGACTATATAGAGAACTTTACATGCAGTAATTAGAAAATTCACTTTATTAATATAGACACCTAACATCTGTGAAAATTTTCTATATTATAATATAAAAAATACAATTCAAAAAACAGATAATACTGTTGGACCACAACATAAGTAAATTCTAAGTTAATTACAAAATAAAATGTTTCAGTATTTGCCCATGTGAAAAACAGTTTTGACAGTTGTTCACAAAAGATAAACATAGGATTACCACATAACCCAGTAATTCTTTTGCTGGGTACATACCAGGAGAACTGAAAACGTATGCCCTTATGAAGCCTTATACAGTAATGCCCATAGAAGGATTGTTTATAATAACCCCAAAGTGAAAACAATCTTGGGTATCTATCAATAAATGATGGAGTTCTTAAAATGTGGTATATATGTACAATTTGAATATTATTTAGGCATGAAAAGTAATAAGTCGTGATACATGCTTTGACATGAATGAACTTCAGAAAGAGTACACTAAAAGAAAGAAGCCAAAAAATATACATGTTAAGATTTTGTTTAGACGAACCATCCAGAATATAGAAATATAAATATAGAAAGCAAGTTAGTGATTTCCAGAGGATGGGAGCAGGGGAATTAGAGAGTGACTGCTAATGGGTATGGAGTTTCTTATTAGAATGAGAAATTAATTTTATGTAATTAGATAATGATTATGGTCATAAATAAATTATAGAATATCAAAGACAAAGAGAGAGAAAACATATTACTCATAATAAAATGGCAGTCAGACTAAGATAATTCTCATTAACAGCAATAATTCAATAGACTAATATCTTCACAGATCAAAGAAGATATTTTCAAATCAGAATTATATAAAGAGCTAAAGCGTTGCACACAAATAAAAATGAGACTCCTTTGGTCATTCAGTAGTCAGTTGTGCCTTTTCAAGACTCCTCTGAAACAGTCTGCTATGCTTCCATACTGTAATAAACTTTCCCTCTTCCTTCACTTAAAAAAAAAGTTGCTTCCTGTTCTGCTGAGATGTGAGCAAGCAGCTGTTACAAACTTCTGCTGCCACAGAGCCATGTACCGCCATGCCTTCCCTGCCACGATAGACTATACTCCCTCAAATTGCATGCAAGGTACAAAATCGAGGGGGTCATGGAGGCTTGCACCTAGGTTCCAGAGAGCTGAAGAGGCCAGACAACAAGCGGGGTCAGATTCTTCACATGGAGCACCTATATATGAATCTGAGAAAGTGAGCTCAAGTTGCAATGGAGACCTCAGAATACTGGAAATTCCAGAAACATGGGATGTATTGACTAAGGAATGCATCCGGCACTGAGTAGAGCCAGGCCATGAGAGAGCTCCTATATACTTCAGACCACAGAGTTGGAGCCTAAACAGAGCCATCGTGATGCTGGACATGGAGGCCGAGTATTTGATGTTTTCCCTGCAGGCTTTCTGTCTTGCTTTGTTCTGTCTTTCCTTGCTATCCTCCTGTTCTCCCCTTTTTGGAATGGGAATGCTTACACTTTTCACTGTACATTGGAAGTATTTACTTTTTATATCATTATTTTTACAGAGGCTTACTTTTGAACAATGTTGGAATTGTAACACTACAGAGATTTTTGAAGCTGGACTGAATGTGTTTTGCATTATGAGATGGCTAGGAGCCTATGGGGGCCAAGGGTATAATGTTACAGTTTAAGTGTGAAATGTCCCCCCTGGGTTCATGTGTTTGAACATTTGGTCCACAAGTGCTGTTTTGGGGGGCAGTGGAATCTTTAGGAGGTGAGGCCTGGGTGGAGGAGTGGATCACTGGAAGGAAGGCTTTCAGACCTAATAGCCCAGCCGTGCTTATGTCTTTTTCTTGGCTTCCTACTCCACTGAGAAATGAGCAAACCAAACACTCCATTCATCCATCTACCACCATGTACTCCCCACCATGATATACTGTATCCCCTCAAACTCCTCCTTTAACCAAAAAAAAAAAAAACTGAAATACTTTATTCAGTCAAACATTGAGAGGTCATACTCCTTACACTCTGTGCTCATGAGTTTTATGTGACAATTTGACTAGGTTCCTGGTACATACAATTACACCATAATATGGGTGGGCCTTTTACAATCAGCTGAAAGCATTAATAGGTTTAAAAAACAAAAGACCTGACCTCTCCAAAAGAGATGGACTCCCAGAAGATGGCCTTCCCAGGGTTTCCAGCCAGGCTGCATTGCAGTTTTGGGATTTCCCGGTCTCCACAATCATTGGAGCAATTCCTGTAACTACATTTTAAATTTATTTTTACTTTTTTATTTATTTGTGTGTATGTGTGTGTGTGTGTGAGAGAGAGAGAGAGAGAGAGACAGAGAGACAGAGAGACAGAGAGAGAATGAGAGTGAGAGCTAGCATGACAGGGTACACATGTGCTGCAGAGCACACGTGGAGGTGAGACAACGTTCAGGAGTCAGTTCTTACCTTCCACCTGTTGAAGCAGGGTCTCTGGTGTTTCTGCCATGCTGCATAATCCATGCAAGCTGACCCATGAGCTTACAGGCAATTCTCCTGTCTCTACCTCCCACCTCGCCATAGGAGTGCCAGGAGTGCCAGGAGTGCCAGGAGCCACTGCACGTTTTTTTTAAATGTGGATTCCTGTGATCAAATGCAGGTCATCCAACTTGTAGCCAACACTTCACCCACTAAGATCCATCCCACTGGTCACAAAATAGTCTTTTTCTTTTCTTTTCTTTTCCTTTCCTTTCTTTTTTTTTGTTTTTTGTTTTTTGTTTTTTGGAGACAGTGTCTCACTACATATCCCTGAGTGATCTGGAACTCTCTATGTCTCTATGTGGACAAGGCTGGCCTGGAACTCACAGAGGTCTACCCACTAATAACCACAATGGCTGGCAAAGCAAACCATCTCTGTTTGTGCAGTAGTGGCACTTTTATCTAGGGGATAATAGGGGATAATCAACAGCTATCTATCTGGACTTAAAGCCCTCTCATTGGGAGGGAACTCATGAGTGGTACTGAAAATATAGCCAAATTTACATGGCTGAAGATGTCATAGATTCTAGGGAAAACCCTGTCTCTGTCATATCCCTGAACAAATGAAATTTCTTACTGCATGCTAAATATGGATCCCTATATTTACAGACAAGTATACCATGCACCACTCATTGAAGAAGCTTCTTTCTGCAACTGATAGAGGCTATTACAGAGGTCCACAACTGGTCACACACAGAGAATATATGTCTGAGAGATGCCCAGCCCTAAGTAACACATCTACAGTGCAATCTCAACACTTAAGGCTCATGGAACGTAGTAGAACAGGGGGTACAGAGAATACTAATACATCCCTCAACTCTCACCAGCAAAGCTTCCTCATACAACAACGTGTGATGCACAGAGGGTCACAACTGGCCACAATTTAGAGAATAAGAGACTGCAGAGTGCATGTCCTTGGATAGGACTCCTATATTAAACCTCACCCACCCACTCAGGGACCATTACAGAAGAGGGGTGGAAAGATTGTAAGAGTCAGGATTGGTGCATGAACACAACGAAACAGAGACTTTCAGGCCTCGGGGAACTTGCGCATATGACTTGCAGCAATGGTGACAACATGCACAAGACCCATGCCAAGTCAATCAGATAAAAATCTTGCATAGAACTGGGGAAATGTACAGCAGGCCCTAATCCTAGTCAGGGAACTATTAGCAACTGATTACTGTGGGGTGAGGAAGAGTAGATCTTCTTTAAGGGAGTGATTCTAGATAGGCTGACTAGACTCCAGTGAATGAACTTGTACCAAGGGATAGCTGGGTACAAATGCTTGACCAGACTTAACGTATACGACAGAATGCATGAAATTCAGTGTGCGGGGGGAGGGAGGTATGAGGGTGTAGATGGGGGAGCAGGGGTCTAAATTTGATTAAGATCTATTACATGAAGTGCACAGAAACTCCATAAAATATTAAAAAAAAAATAAAAATTCAAAAAACAATAGTCACAGCCAATGTGAACATTAAATTTACTTGATAAAACAAGTGAAAGATAAAAGCAATATTATTAGCTCTTAAGCACAGAACACCGCAGAGGCGTTGAATAAAAAGAAAAGGTGCAGAAAGAGAATGAAACTCATAATGTAAATTTTTTCAATTCACAAAACAATTCTGTGGCAGATGCAAACACAGGCACATGAACCAGGACAAAGACACAAATGCTCACCTGCCTCAGGATGATGGTTACCTTTGGGGAGGGTAGAAAGAGGATCTGAGAAGAGTGCAGAAAAAAATGCATCTGCTATGTAGGGTTGGACTTTGCTGGGTATCATGTGCCCTGGCAAATGTGTCCCACTTAGATGGCCTCCATCCTGGACAGGATTGAAAGCAAATTCCAGTGTGATCTGGAATGGCTAAGAAGTGGGCTTTGGTGCTGGAAAGACGGCTCAGTGTTTAAAGCACTGGCTCCTCTTGCAGAGGACTGGGGTTCATTTCCCATCACCACATGGTGCTAACAACTGTCTGTAGCTCCAGGTCCAGGGGATCCGACACCCCGTTCTGGCCTCCACAAACATTACACACACATACAGTTACATACATGCAAGGCAAAACTCTCATATACATAAAATAAAAATATTTTTTTATTTTAAAAAGGACCTTTTACCTTGACCTAGAACCTAGGTGGTTTTTTTTGTTGTTGTTGTTGTTGTTGTTGTTTTAATCTTTAGTTTGTGAGAATGCTTATATGAGTTTATGTGTTTGAATGCAGGCACCTGTGTGCCATGGTGCACATGTGGAGGTCAGACTACAACTTCAGGTGTTGGTCCTCACCATCCACTTTGAGACAAGGTCTCTCATTCACAGATATGTGTGCCAGGCTAGCCGGCCACAAATTTCCTAGCGATTCTTTTGTCTCTGCCTCCCATTTGACCATAGGAGCACACTACCATGCTCAAATTTATGTGGGTTCTGGAGAGCTGAACTCAGGTCCTCAAATTTACATAGCAAGTACCTTATCCATCAAACCAGCTCCACAGCCCTAGAACCTAGTTTTGATCAAATGTAAGAAAAGTCGGTCTTTGGCTCAACTTGCTTCAGGTAATTTGACTTCTACTTTAATCTGAGTGACTCTTCATTGAGTCATCTCTCAGCTTTCTGGCTCCTAGGGTTCCTTCAACTCTGAGGACAAGAAAAGAAAGGGCTGGGTCCCGCCTTGGTTGAAACTAATCATGCATTTATCATTTTCCAAAGAGCTCTAGACTAGCTTCTTCTTCCTCGTAGAGGATCAAAATTAAAAACCTCATCTTACACACATTAAATCTCATTTTTATTTACATCACAATTGCTACATTTTTAGTCATTTTTTCCAAAGAATCTCCCTTCTCCTTCACAGACCATTTGCTCCAGTTCCATCTTTATGTGGGACCCATTCTAAGCATCTCCAGGTATTGATTTTACCAAGAATAAAATAAAAAATGATGGGAGCATTTGGCATGAACCTTAGACCCACTAAGATATTTCTGCTGCAGAAGTGATTGTTTTATGAACTTGTACAAGCGACTCTTCTTTGGTGCAAATTTGATGTGAAGGAGGGAACACCATCACACCAGGAGGGAACACCATCACACCAGGAGGGAACACCATCACACCAGGAGAGAACACCATCACACCAGGAGGGAACACATACCCTACTCTTCAATCAAATTGTACAAACACATTTTATGTCAACATCTGAATTACACAGAGCAAGTTGGCATGCCTTCTCATTGTTTTGTTTGTCAGCTCTATTCTGAGGGTTGATGGGAAATAATCCTTTGCTTTCATTTCTGGATTGTCTTTGATGAGTTAGAAATCAAATATAATGGACTCAGAGGCAGACTATGGGTGCAGAGTGTTAAGTGTCAGCTTTTAGATGGAGAATAATTGAATTCATATCTGTGTTATGTTTTCAAATTGCTGGGTCAGTTCTAGGCCTCCTATGTAAATTCTTCATTGTAGGGCCAAGAAAAAGGAATGTGACAGATTTACTGCCTAGAGTAAGTTATTAACTGTAAGGATGCATGAAACAGTGGCACTGCTGGGCAGAGACCAGTCCATCACTCATAATTTTATAAAGGAAAATTAAAGTGTTTTTTTTTATTTCAGTGCAATATTTTTCTTACTTAACTCTCTTGCTCTACACAAGAGAGTAATATAAAACAATTGCTTTTATTTGATTTTTTTAACTTCTGAATGTCTAAAGCCCAACACCCAAATGGGAGAGAATGAGCTTGATAAGAGAAGGGAGCTATGCATAGTGTTTCACCCCTCAAAGGTCAACTGCTGTAGTTGCCTGAAACTGTGATCTTCCAAGAGAATGTTATCAAGGGTAAATCCCAGGAAAGACTTTGGGAAACAGCTTTTTTCATAGTGTCTTTTTGTCATGGCCAAACGAAAAAAGGTTTGAAATCTAATCCCACCCACTAATTTATGTGTGTGTGTGTGTGTGTGTGTGTGTGTGTGTGTGTGATGTGAGTGTAGGCATATATGCCATATCATACTACATGTGTAGAGGTCAGAAGAAAACTTTCAGGAATTCCACCATGGGTTCTGGGACATGAAGTCAGGTAGTCAGACTTCTGCACCAAGTGCAGCTAAGCCATTTCACCAACCACTCATTAATTTTAAAATTGTTTTGTGGGCTAGGAGATAGCTCAGTTGGTAAAGGACTTGCTGCACAAGTATAAAGACCTGAGTTTAGATCCTCTGCACCCAGGAAAAGCTTGGGTGGTGGCCAGTACCTGTAACCGCAACACTGAAGGAAGGAAGCAGAAAGAGGCAGATCCAGGGGGCTTACTGGTCAACCAGTCTAGCTGAAATGGTGAATTCCAGGTTCAGTGACAGACTATGTCTCAAAAGGTAAGTTGGAGAGTGACTGAGGAGGACACCTGACATCAACCTATGGTCTGTACCTCCACACACATGTAGTAAGCATACTCACACATATGCACACAATACACATACCATGCACATACACACAAAGTTTTTAATTTTTGTTACTGCAGGGTGTGTTTGTGTGTATATATATGCCCTGAGGTTTATGTCTCCAACTTTGTGGATTCTCTCCTTCCACCTAAATTTATGTTGATTCTGGGAAAGGAACTCAGGTCTCCTGGCAAGTGCCTTTGCCCAGTGAGCCATCTCCCTGGACTGCAGTTATTTAAAACAAAACAAAAAAGGCAAGAATCCTGTGGAAAAAGACAGAGGTGTTTTCCCAGCATGGGACAGGCTCTGGCATTCTTCAGGGTGGTTGGTGCTGGGGGTGGCTTGGGGTTTTCTCTAGGAGAGCGGCCATGGCTTGTTCTCCAGTTTCATGGCATCTCTCATCTTACAAGCCCAGAGAAACCACAGGTATCCAGTTCAGCAGTGACGTGCACTTGGCCATCTGTTTCATTAAACGCTGGCTTTTCACCTCCTCTAGAAAAAAAGCCAGTCTCTGCCAATCAAGAGCTAGACTACACTCAAGGCAAGGGTTTCTCCAACTAGAGCCACTGGACACCACCTGCCCTCCCTAGCTCATCTTGTTTGACTGCTATTTCAAGCACTTTACTCATACTGATCTTCACAGCATTCCTTGTTCTCTTATTACAGATGAAGAAACTGAGCCTCAAAGAAACGGAGTAACTTGACTGCAACCACATCTTCACAAATTTTGTCACATCTACATCTCCCCATAGAAATTTATCTATTGATTTTCTTCAAGTGGTTTGCTTTTTCCTCCTGAAAAATTGTAAGTAAAATATTTTACTATTGTCCAAACTGGAAAACAAACATGATCTGACTTGAATATGTTAATTGCATTTTCACATATACATTAAAATAAATACATGTGCCATTTCACACCCACTAGGATAGTTATAATCAAAATGGGAAATAGTGTCAGTGAGGATGTGGAGAAATGGAAATCTTCACATACTAATAGCAGTGTAAAACTGTGCAGTGACTGTGGAAAAGAGTTTGACAATTCCTCAAAAATTTATGGTTACCAGGTATCCCAGCAATGCCTCTTGGGTAATATCAGGAGAGGAACTGGGCACTCAGGTAGACCTTGCGCATGGGTGTTTGTAGCTTCATAATTCCTAACAGCCTAAAATGCACACAACCCATGTCCATCAGTGCTAAGTAGATAAACAAAATAAGCCACAGCCACATAATGGAATTTTTTACCACAAACAGAAATTAAATGCTGATACATGGTATAAAAGGAGCGAACCTTGAAAGTGATGTGCTGAGTGAAAGGAACCAGGCATGAAAAGCTTTGCCTTGTATGATTGCACATATGGGAATATGAAGAGCACGTCCATCCACAGGGACCAAAATAAAACAGTGGCTGTAAGAGATGAAGGAGGGAAAAACGGGAGGGACTAATTCTCTTGGGACTGTGGTGATGAAAATGCTCTGGAATTGGCTAGTAGCAGTCAGTGTGCCACTGTGTACATGTATGAAAACCACTGAACATGCATGTTTTATTTTATTTTATTTGTTATTCATTTAGGGTTTTGTTTTTTGTTTGTTCTGTTGTTGTTGTTGTTGTTGTTGTTTGAGGCAGGCTCTTACTCTGTAGCCCAGGCTGGTCTGCAACTCTTGATCCTCCTGTCTCAGCCAAGTGCTGGGATTACAGGCATGTGTCTCCAGGCTCAGATATGAAATGTATATTCTAAAAGGGCTAACTTGATATGTGAATTATATATCAGGAAAGCTGCTACCAAAAATAAAATAAAATAGAGAACTTTGTATGACGTTTCAAGGATACCACAAATATTTTGTTTCAGTTATATTTTCTTTGTGAATAGCAATTTTTACAGATACTGTACCACTACAAGAAAAAATGCAAAACAATAAATGGAAAAGCTACACACACACACACATACACACACACATACACACACATACACACACACAGCATGTACACACAGAACATTTTAGAAGATATATTTGCTTTCTGCCTAAAATAATTTTATATATGACCAGAGTCAAAAGCACTGAAGTTGGAGAAATCTAGTAACAACCATGTAGGGTCAGCTCAGCTACTGGCCAACCTAAGTGTGAAGCCCAGTTCTGTCACTTACTATGTGAATTGAGGAAGTTCCTTCATTTTTCTAAACCTCAGTTTCTTCATCTATAAAATGAAGATAATTCTTCAAGGACCCATTATCAGGAAAACCTGGTTTAGTCATTTAAAACCATAACATTTCTTCATTATTTGCTAATAGGTCATATGCAGAGCCTTATGTATAATTTCCATAAATACAAAAACATCATGGCTGAATTTAAATATAAGAACCAGGTGGTGAGTCCACAGTTCCACTAGACACTACTGGAAACCCAATATTATCTCCTGACACCACCACCAAGGTAGTTATTGATGCAGAAATGTCACCTTGTCCAAACTCCTTTAGTTCAGGTTCTGTTCATCTGGCAAATGATACTTTATTCTTAAATTCTTCAAACATTAACTTATGACAAAGTAAAAAAGATTAAGCAATTGTAATATCTAGTAAAATGATATCAAAAATTATATTTATTTATATGCTACATTTACCAGTTGCTTGTATCTTGCATATAGTCTCAAAAAGGTTGTCTTAGAATGCTGAAAGAATTTTACAAAAAAAAAAAAAACTCTCCATAAAATTTGCTAAAAAGAAAAGGTCCATAAAGAACTGAAACCATTGCTCAACTATTAATTGACAGTAGGGTCTTGGTGCAGTATGTTGGTGTCTGAGAGGCCCACTCAGGTACAGTAGCATTCATTAACTAAAAACAAATTTCAGGCACACAGATTCAGTGACAATAATAATAAACAAATGCCAAATTACCAAAATGTATTATGCCTCTGCACCAGCAACTAAAATGAGCCTGGAGTCTCTGAAAGTCCATGTGGTAATAAAAGCATGGCCCCTAACTGGATCAGAAATGTGAACATAAAACACTTATTCTTTCAAAGAATCTCTATAACATGTCTTAAAGAAACCATTCAAGTATTAAGCTTGCTATTGCTCCTATCTCTCAGTCTTCTGCTTGATTGAATGTTTAGGAACCCACCTACAGGGAGATACTGTGTCAACCAGTCAACTCTGCAAAGCAGTCAAAGTTACTCAAACAAGCTATGTTTATAAGACAAGGTCACAAAAGAGCTTAAGCAGCTCAGTGCATCTGAGTTAATCCCTAGTTCATTTTTTTTCCAAGAGCTCTCAATCTGTCCTTAATTATGTCTACTCAAGTCAACCTTTATGCATACAGAACCAAGTAGAGAGAATTGGGCCCATGGGTTTTACACTTTCATTAAAAGCCAGGGGTAACATTTAGCCAACTTGAATTGTGGGTGGCAGCTCACTTCATGATTTCTTCAGAGGAAATTTGACTGAACACATGGAGCTGAGCTGTGCAACAAGAGCACTGTTTGCTTTGCTAGTAGGTGTGTTTAAAATGGTATTTGGCAAGCCTTCACCTAGACCATTACATTGGCCCTCAGCTAAATCATTATGCCTCCTGATGCCTTTCAATTACAAAATAAAGGGGTGAGATCCATAACACATACAGAAAGTACAAATGCACATTGTCTTGTCTTATCAGTAACTATAACAAGCTTCTGTGTCTATTAACCACAGTAGTACACTGGTACCTTAAATCCTGTGTGTTCAATCAACACTCTGTGACAATGTTTAGCTATAATATACATATGTATATTTGTATGTAAATATATGAAAATATATACAAATTGACAAGTTGTTAAATGCCTTTTTATGGGTTTCCACATAAACGCAACCCTAAGTGCCTAAAATTTAAAGATGTATACATAAAGGTATACAGGGCAGGGTGTGTACCTCAGTGGTAGAGCACTTGCCTAGCACACATAGGGTCCTGGATTTGAGCCAGCACCATGAAGCAGAAGAAAGAAAAGGAGGAGGAATACAAACACAAATAGAGACAAAGGTATATTAAATTATATTCACGAAGCCCTGGGTTCAATCCCCAGCACCACAAAAACTAGGCATGGTGGTGTATGCCTATAATCCTAAACATAGGAGGTGGCGGTGAGGGGATCAGAAGGTCAAGACCATCCTCAGCTGTTATATTAGAAAGTCTGAGGCTAGCCTAGATTATATGAGACCCTATCTTAAAAACACAAAAAGGATGGGGAAAGGTGAGATAAACTGTGTAAAGCTGTATGCCTTGAAGAGTACATGTTATACAAGGGAAAGATTCTAGTTCTAACTTTATGGCTAAAATCTCAGAAAATATCTGCTTTCAATTACAGAATACTCAGTATATTTATTGTTGAGGGTTATGTAGATGGTTCAGTCAGTAAAGTGCTTGCCACAAATGCAGGAGGACCTAAGTTTGGATTTTCAGCACCCACATAAAAATACAGGCACTGCAGTGCACATATGTAATTCCAGAACTGGGGAGGCAGAGGTAAGAGAATCCCTAAAGCTTGCTGGCTGGACAGCCTAACCAAATCAGTGAACTCCAGGTTCAGTGAGAGACTGTCTCAAAGAATAAGGTTACGATTAACTGAGGAGAATGTCCAACACTAGCCTCTCATCTTTGTACAACTACCTGTACACATACATACACCTGAAGATGCACACACAAACGTGCCATATGGGTGGATGGATATACATATATATATATATATATATATATATATATATATGATCACTCTACATATGTATTCTTTTTTTCAGAAAAGTTTTTTTTAAGCCATCTCCCCAGCTAACTCCCCCCTCCCCCAGTTTTTGGTGGGTTTTTTTTTTGTTTTGTTTTTTTTTTTTACAAAAACTTTATTGAGAATTTCATACATGCATATAAGGTATTTTGATCAAATCCATGCCTACTCCCTCCGCTCCAACATCCCCCCCCACGAAGAGGTAACCCTAAAATCTTTTAAGGATTAGATAAGAGCTCCCAAATACTTTTGACATTTTTGGCCTTTGGAACAAAGTATGTTGCTAACCGGCCCAAGGACATTTTGACTTTTAGCCAAGAAACTGGCTACTTTTCTTTGGGGTCTTTTTACCCTAACTGCCTAGCCAATTCCTACCTCCTATTCTTATCACGCCATCCTCTGAAGGGGCTACCCAAATTGCCAAGAGGGAATAGGGATGCAGACCGCTCAGGGTTCTTCCATGCTGAACAGAGACACAGGGTGAGGCAATTGGAGTACCCATTCAGTGGGTCTATCTAAAAGACTACCAAATTGCACAACTCTTATCTCTAAGGGGAAAAGAAAGTCCTTGAATCCTGAATGGGAGATGTAAAGGAGAAATAAAGGCAGGAGTAATTAGCATTGCAAGTTCTAGACAGGGAAGTAGAAAAGAGAACAGGGCAATTTTCCAAATGTTCATAGGAGAGTCCATTGGAATTTCTTGACAAGGGCTTCGAAAAGCATCCCTCTATTGGGTTCCTCCTCATTTTTCTTTTGTCTTCCAAGGCTGGACTCGACAGTATGAATTCAGGATTTGCTTTCAGGGTATTTTGATAGCTGTTGGAGTGGTTAGGATCAGTGTCAGTTCCCTCTCAAAGGCTTCTAAATAGGGAGAGAGAACAAATTTATCCATCATTTTAGAACAATAGCTGGTTGTCTCCCTTAGCTACAGGTGAGCACTACAGTATTGGAGACCAAGATTTGAAGTCTTACATCTGGCAGCACTTTCTCATCAATGAGAAATAATTATCTAAATAACTTTTTATATAGACTTAAGCCTAATGTCTGGGACGTGTAATGCCTTGAACTCTTAAAGAAGTATACTGATCACCTTACTCTTTGGTTATAGTTTCCTTTTGGGTGTTTAAAACCACACAGTTGGCCCAAATAAATCAATTTATTTTTACTCTTAAGGTCATTTGAGGATCTGTTCCTCAGGGGTCACATGGGCTTGGGAGGAGCCCCTGGCTCCTTTTACCAGTTCCATCTATGTGAAGATAAGTCAAAGGTCCTGCTTGACCATGTCTGGCTTCACTTGGAAGCATGAATGAGATGTTTCCTCTAAGTTGAGTCTCCTCTTTGAAGACTGGATCCTGGTTCGAGTCCATCTCATGGGGTCTCCCTGAACAAGAGGACAGGTGACTCACCACATTTACAGGACATTTTGAGAGCTGTTCCATAGTCCCCAGGAACTTGGTCGACCTTGAAGGGCAAGGGGCAAAAACTGTCCTGTAAGTCCCTCTGACCACATTGGTACAGGCCTTAAAGTATGGCTGTTAAACATCCAATAAGGTTAGTTCCACCAATCTGATACTTTTAGTTATCATGTGCTATGTAGATAAGGCTTGGGTAAAAAAACAAATATTCTCAGATAAACATTGACTAGATTTATATTTTGTTCCTTAAACTAGTTGACTAAACTATGACCATAGAAATTTTAAGATTATGTGTATATTATTTTTGTCTCATCTTTATATATAACAAACCTAAACAGACCTTCATCACTTGCTTAGGCTTTCTCATTTTTTCTATTTTGGAAAATATCTCCATTCCCGTATCCCATTCCCACATCTTTTACATTCTTATTTTTTTTAAATAATATGAGA
>NW_008342636.1:3361664-3369552 GCF_000622305.1 Nannospalax galili | reverse complement strand
ATAATTATGAGACATAATTAATAATAATAATTATGAGACATAATAGCATTAACAAATAAATTTTCCGTCAGTTGTGAGACTTCTTTTCCTGGGGATGCTAAGCAATGCTTATTCCCTTTTAAGGTTCTAGTGTCGAGCCAATGTTTCATTGAAGTTTTACTGGTGAACCAATGAATTTATTGAGCTTACTTACTGAGATAACTGAGGATTTGCTGAGGTGTATCTATAACCTGAAGGTATGCACACTGGATAGCCTTTACCTAGCACGGGTCATGCCTTCTCTTCCTAGCCTCTGCAGACTGTATACTTTAGCCCTCCCCAAATCCAGGAGGCCATGTGTGAGTAGGATCAAATTACATACAGTTGGCTGGGAAGAGTGGATGGATACTCCAGTGAGAGTCCAGTGGCACTGCTTGTCCCTCCTTTAATGAATGAGCACCACCATCAACAAGCCCAGCTCTGACGATGTTTGGTGATTAGGCTCAGCTGAAGTCATGATGATGGTAGTTATTTCATGCAGAAGGGACTGCTGTATAGCATCATCTTATTAAAAAGCTCACCATGTGGAGGCAGGATCTGAGGGCTCTCAGGCAGTCCCCTGGGTTCTCAGGCCTTCTGCTAGATGGAGGCAGGAGGGAGGCCAGAACTCGGCACTCTGGCAGTCTGCTGAGCTCTGATCCCGCTACACTGATGTAGGTCTGAACCCACCCTCTCTACGTAAGTATTCTTATGTTTGATTATTTTACATTAGATTGGTTTTTTGTTGTTGTTGTTGTTCTTTTTGAGACAGGGTCTTCCTATCGCCACAGCTGTCCTGGAACTCACTATGTAGACCAGGCTGGCCTTGAACTCACAGAGATCCGCCTGCCTCTGCCTCCCAAGTGCTGGGATTAGATTGGATTTTATGAGTTGGCTCAACAAAGAAAGATAATAAATAGGGGTTCCTTGGGAAAATTATTCTCTACTTAAGCTGTTTTGAAAAAATAGGGATTTCCTCAGTCATAGATGGGTTATCTGTGTCAACCTCACCCTATGTGAGGCTCAGTGAACATCAGGGAAAAGTGGGCAGAAAAGTCTAAGAGCCAGAGGAAGGAGAGGAGAGCCATGAAATGCTGTCTTTTGGACATGACATGGCTGATGCACAAATTAACTCACAGCGGCTGTGGTTGCCTGCAGGAGATTGGGCCAGTCAAAATTCCAGCATGGAATGAGGAGGGGCTCTCAAGGCCCCATCCCTAGCTGAGGACCTATTGGTAGCTTATGGATGCTGATGGGGAGAGAGTCACTTTTCGAGGGGATGTGGCTGCTGGTAAGTTGTTCATGCCCCTGTGGATGGCTCCACACCTTTGGGCATATGAGCAGCACTAACTGGACTCTGAGGGATATTAATAATTTTTTTAAAGAGGACATCAAGTCAGAAGAGAGACTGGCCGGTGAGTCCTGAGGATAGTTGGAGGGAGATACTGGGAGGTGGATAAGATCAAATACATTGCATATATATGTGAAAATTTCAAAGAATCAAAATACTATTTAAAATAAAATGTTTAAAATTGATTTAAAAGTCATATATAAACAATGAAAAAGAAAGAAAAACACACAAGTAAAGATATAAAATAAACTGAAAAATTCATGACAGATGAATAAAAAGTAATATAATGGACATATAAAGAATAAAATCTATAAGAAAATTCATAACTCCACTGAAATGTGGACAAAGGTCATGAGCAGTCAAGTGAAAAAAGAAAAGATACATTCAAAAATGGATAGCATATAGTATTGGTGATTTGTCTCAATACAAACATTTTCATTTTGTGGGTTAAACTATGTACTATTCTAGAGGATGATTCAACAGGGTTTTATCAGGATATAAATATGTCTAATATGTGAAGCAACAATCCAACTACAGGAGTTAAACCTTGAGAAATAACCAAATTAATAAGTAAAAAGCTATCCACCTGAATATTATATGAGAACAAACATATACATGCATATGTACATGCATATGTGTATGTTTGGTGACATTGTATATAAGGTCTGATAAAAACATGATATAATAAAAATCTCCAAAAAGACAAGTTTACTCAAATAATGTTACAACACTGCCATACAATGAAATCAACAACTATTTAAAACTCTCATATAGGGGCTGGAGAGATGGCACAGCAGTTAAGAGCACATGCTGCTCTTGCAGAGGACCCAGGTTCAGTTCCCAGCACCCACATCAGGGACCTCACAACCCACTGTAACTCCAGTCCGAAAGGATCCAAAATCTTCTGCCTACTTTAGGCACCTGCCCATACATGGTGCACATAAACTGCCAGCACATACACATACAAATTAATAATTCTGTTTTATAAAGCATGATATGAAATTATATATTGCTGGGGATATAAATCAATGGTTGAGCCCTTGCCCAGTATGATCAAGGTCCTGGTTCCAATCTGGAAAATTTCAAGATATATTACTTAAAAACCAAATTTTAAAAGAAATTTTGTCCCTTATGTGCTTTTCTTCTTACAATAAGTGTGAAATTCTAGAATAGTGCTAAAATAAGAAAAAATATCAGCTGTCCCTGGGGGCTGATTTATATGATTCTTTTTTCTTTCTACCATCTGTAGACTTTGACTTGTATAGTGTATATATTAAGCTCCCAATTAGAAAAATACTTTACTAGGCATGGTAGCATACTGCCATAAGCTCAACCTTTGGAGGCTGAGGAAGGGAGGAACTTGAGTTCAAGTTCAGCTTGGCATACACAATGAAATTCTGTTTTGTTTTGGTTTTGTTTATTTTAAGGAGGTTTGGAAGAAAAAGAAAAGGATGGGAGAGGGAAGAAAAAAGGGGAGGAAAGAGAGGGGAGGGGAGAGGGGAAAGGAAGGGAGGAAAAAGAGAGGAGGGGAGGGGAAACTCACTCTATTCAGTCTCCTCCCCATCCTCAAGAATAGCAAATACGACCCCATTAGTCAAAATATCAAATATTGAACCTCCAAATTGAGACTTGTCACCCTAACAATTTCCTCTGCCAAGTATAAAGACTTGATTTCTAAGTTGTACCTTCTAATTCTAAATTGCAACTTTGGCTTGATCTGTAGACTATAAGAAACCAATGTGAGCTATAGAATAACAACAGATGTTTTTATTTTTATTTTTTCCTTCCCAACACATCCAGCACAGTTCTGTTAGAAATACATGTAGCATTTATCCAACAAATACTAGGTTACTATAGTCAGTCTCACAAGCCCCTGGAAGCTGTCCAGCACTGCAAATGCTAATCTAGTATTAGTCCAAGGGCTAAATTGTTAGGTTATCTAAGAGAATCAAATTAATTATACTTCACTGCGATTTTCTCTAGATCTAATTAATTAACAGAAAGCAGAGTCAAACTGTAATATACAAGAAGAAATTCTCTGATTTGAAAATGTTATTTTAGAAAACAAGTTGCTGAACTGATAAGAATTTGTTTTTCTACATTATTTAGCAGACATGAAGCATGACAGTGTGAATTATATGAATGAATTCTAAAAACTTTCTACCCAAGCTGGAACATTACCTTGGGGCTGGAATATTAAGGACCTTTCTCTCAGGACTGGAGAAAGATGGCTCAGTAGTTAAGAGCACTGGCTGCTCTTGCAGAGGGCCCGAGTTCAATTCCCAGCATGCACATGGCACCTAACAACTGTCTGTAACTCCAGTTCCAGGGGATCTGTCCTCCACAGGCATTGCACGACACAAGTCTGCTTAAACACATGCAGGCATAACACTCAAACACATAAAATAAAAATAAAATTTAAAAAAAATTTTTAATACTTTTTTTCCTCCCCTGAGAAGCATCAGATGCCCTGGGGGCCCACCAGCAGGCAGGTTTTTTAAGTGTGCAGAACTCCAGCATGTTCTTCTAATAGTCTTATACCCATGGACTTTTCAAAATAATATCTATTCAATGTTGTACAACTTGCAAGACTAGATATACTGGATAATACTACCTCTATAAGTCACTGGACAAGCTGTACTATGCAACTCACAAGTCATTGATATAATAGATTATATTGCCAGTTCTTTGCCACTGGATCATCTTTGAGTAGAGAACACTTTGTGTGGCAGTTTTATGGCTTACTCATTAATACTAAGATAATAAGTAAGGCAAGGCTGAGCATGGTGGCACATGCCTTTAATCCCAGCACTCAGGAGGCAGAGGCAGGCAGATTTCTGTGAGTTCAAGGCCAGCCTGGTCTACACAGTGAATTCCAGGCCAGCCAGGGCTACAGGGAGACCCTGTCTCAAAAAGACCTAAACAAACAAACAAACAAACAAACAAAAAGATAAGTAATCCTTAAAGACTTTGGCTTAGACTGCTAGAACGGTTCTAAATAGTAAGATGTTGCCTGAGGCTCTGCTACATTCAGTACTGTATGGACATGGAGTTTGTTTATTTCCATATAATTTTTATTTCTAATTTTAACATAATACATGGTAAATGAAGAAATTTTGCTAGACCATGAAAACATAAAACATTTAAACCATTAAAATCACTCATCCTATATTACACTCAAATAACACAAATATTTCAGAACATTTCCTGTAGCCAACTGGTTAAGAATGCAACGCAACTATGGAACCAGAGTTCTTGAATTCAAATCCTAGATGTCTCACTTACTAGCTTTGTGCCCTTGAGCAAATGACTCAATAAATTTTCTATACTTTTGGTTCTAAAGAGGGATTATGTAGTAGGACAAAGAACTTTAATGGGTGTTTATGAGAATTAAAGAGATTAATGCATGTGAACTGCTTAGAATAGTGTTTATATCATCTCAGGTTAATAAGCTTAGCTCCTTTTTGGACTCACACTTTAAACATAAATAATGTAGATGTAAGGAATCCTGCTTCTTGGGATCCTGGTTTTTCACTTAGCAATGAACTTTGGGTATCCTTTTCTTTTTGTGTAATGGATATCTTTCAGTGTAAATTAATATAGACTAATATCATCATTATGAATCACTGAAAGCCATCTGTCCTAGTTTTGTTTCAATTGCTATGGTAAACACCATGACTTAAAGCAACTTGGGTAGGAAAGTGTTTGTTCCATCTTACAGCTTATAGTAAGATGAAAGATAAACTTTCCTTCTGTCATTGAGGGAAGTCAAAGTAGGAAATCGAGGCAGAAAACTGGAGACAGGAGCTGAAACAGAGACCATGGAGGAATGTTGTTTACTGGTTTGATTCTCTGGCTTGCTCAGCTATTTTTTGCGTGTAGTCCAGTCCCACCTGCCCAAGGATAGCATTGCGTACAGTGGTATGGACCCTCTTACATCAATTATCAATCGAGAAAATGTACCATGACACGCCCACAGGCTTTCTGATGCAGGAAATTCCTAAATGAGATTCCTTCTTCCCAGGTGACTCTAGTATGTGTAAAGTTGGCAAAAACTAACCATCACAATTGACCCTTTGTCAACTTGGCACACAAACACATCACTACTAAACCATAACTGTTCCTTTCTTGTTTATCTCAAAGATCTCATGTTGATATCATAATAAAAACACAATTCAACTTCTAAAAGTCTCACAGACATTTAAAAATTCCAGTCATTTGAAAGTCCAAGTTCTTCTTTAAAATTACAAAGCTTCTTAAATATGGGCTCCTGTAAAATTAAAACCATGTTACACACTTTCTTATTCACAAAAGGAAGAACCAGAGCACAGTTACAATCAAATCAAAGCAAAACTAAACATCCAGCAGTGTAAATCAGGTCCTGAAACTCAATGTCCAGCATCTGGTACTTGTGATCTTCTGAAAGCCAAAAGCTTGTGCAGTCCCACTTCTCTGACTCCATCATCTGAACCACACACAGCTTGTCTCCTGGGCTCAGGCCAGGACATCTGCCAATGTTCTTGTTTCTGGCATACCTAATATCCTGGTGTCTGTGCTTCAACTGAGGCTGCACCTTCACCAATAGGCTCTCCTGGCCTCTCATGGTGCCAAGCCTCAGCTTCTGTCCATGACCCCATCATGATTTCAAAACCAATACTGTGTGGGAGACTCTTACACATTATCAAATTTGGCTACAAATTTGAATGCAGCCTTGGACCTCCTGGATCACAGCTTCAGTGTGCTGACCCTGAGTAAATATTTCCCAAAACATTTCACCCAGGTGATTTTGGTCTCCTATTAATTACCTCTGAATTTTTCAGTCCCACATAGCCAGCATCAGTTTTCCCAGGAAAGCAAAGGTTTCACTTTAGTGGCACTGGTCTCTTATTAATCACAGCTGATTCTTCAGCCCCAGTTAACTAGAAACCAAAGTTTTTTCAACTTAAAATATCATATAAACAGTCCTGATAGAATCTTTGAGAAACTCTCAAACTTCCCTTTGAAACTTTGCAAGCCATATCTCCATCATCTGTATGGCTCTCAGCAGTATCTCCCACATTCCCATAGAACAGCCCGTTAAGCTGTTGGCTTTTCCAGCCCAAATCTCCAAAATGTCTACAATCCTCCCTAAAACATGTTCAAGTTTGTAATAGAAATATCCCACTCTCTGGTATGAATTTCTGTTCTAGTTTGCTTTCTGCTGTGGTGATAAAACATTAACCAGAACTAACCTGGGGAAGAAAGGGTTTATTTCATCTTACAGCTTTCAGTCCATCACTAAGGGATGCCAAGGCAGGAACTGAAGTAGGAACCTGGAGGCAGAAACTGAGGCAGACACAATGGAGGAATGCTGCTTACTGGCTTGCTTCCCCTGACTTGCTTAGCTACTTTTCATACATAGCCGAGGCCCACCTGCCTAGGGATGGCACCACCCACAGTGAACTTACTGATGAATTTGGGGTAGCTGTGGTTGCCATGCTCATTCCGTGGGATGAACAAAGAATTGGACATCCAAGACAGGCAGAACACACACATACACACACACACACACACACACACACACACACACACACACGAAAAGAGGCAAGCAGAAGGAGCCAGGGGGTGGGGGAGAGCAGCCAGCAAGTGAAGTTTAACAGGCCAGTGAGAGTAAGGGATCACTGATGTGGGTAGGGAGAAGTTAATCAGAAATAAAAAGTTGATAGGCAGGAGAGAGAGAGAGAGAGAGAGAGAGAGAGAGAGAGAGAGAGAACTTTATTTGCAGACTGCAGCTGACAACCCTGACCAGAATGGAAGGTCTAGGCCCAGTCTTTGTTAGAATCCTGGGACCCTCCCCTTTCCTAAGTCCTTCCCTTTCTCCCCCATTGGTTTTTCCTGGGATACCCTCCCTTGGGTAGGCTCCCCTCATCTCCAACTTTTAAAATTCCGAGTGTTTATAACAATTCTTCTAGCCAGGGAATTGCTGGTGATTTGCAACAATGCTTCCCTATTTCTTGTTGCCTAACTTGATAACAGTAAATTCTGAAAACACCCATGGAGGAGGAGTAGGAAGTGCCCCTGGGAGCAAGAAGGAGAATTTTAAAAGGACTTTTTTTCCTATTGGCTTCAGTTTTGCTAACTCCCTCATTCCCCCCTTTCAGAGATTATACCAACTTCTGTTTAAAGGGAAAGCAATGGCCATTCTGGCTGCTTCCTGCTGAGAGGGGGAGGTGTCTTGGGGTGTCATCCAATATGGTGAGGGGGCCCTCAGGGGATGAGTCTCTAGGGTCAACACAGAGGGCAGCAGAAAAACTTTGTGATGAAGATCTGAGGCACAATACAACCAGTAAATGATAGCATGAATTCTTGGAGCATGTTACATAGGTAAGGTAACATAGGATTTAAAACACCTGTAGATCCTAGTCTCAGGATTACCTGTACACCTATTTTTTTTTAATTTTTATATTTATTTATTTATATTTATTGTCTTTTTTTTAAAAAAATTATTTATTTAATAACCACATATTTAGAAGGAGCATT
>NW_008342636.1:3323259-3354405 GCF_000622305.1 Nannospalax galili | reverse complement strand
CAGGGCCCGGGCCAGAAGCGGTGCCCCTGGAGCCCAAGAAAGGGACTGAGTTGCTCTGGGTGAGAAGGATCAGGAAACACTATTGGTTCCCCAGGTGTCTGGGGCCCCAAGACTAGGAGTGGCGCAGGGCTCAAACTAGGAGTATAGAACCGCGAGGGGGCGGGGATGGAAGGGTGAATGTGGCTTAGGGAGTCCCAGCGCGGAGAGCTGCGCTGTAGACTTACCCCAAGAGGCCTGAGGTGTACACCTATTTTTAACTACCAAGCTGTTTGCTACAAGCCAAGCAAATCTTTCTTCCTGGAGTTTTTCATCTATTCTTTTCTGTAACCTGAGAGTTACAAGAAGTTTTAATTTTATCAAGAGCCTTGGCACATTATCAAAATGACCTTGATGTAAGGGAATACTCCCTTCAAACAAAAAGACAGAAAAGAAGGCACATATAGAGCTCAAAATACTTACATGTTAACATGGCAATTACAGTTTTATGTGATTGGAAGAATTCATCTTCCTTGTTTCCATTAGGATAGAAAGTTTAAGATAGGTGTATATCTTTGTAATGGCCTGGTTTCCCAGTCTTATGATACTTATTAACCATCTTAATATTTCTTATCTGTGTGTCTTGTTATATTGTTTTGATTTCTCCCTGAGAGCAGAATAGGGGCTAAGAGGGGCTGTGAGGCTTGTCTTCTCTTTATCCCAGGGCTTTTCATGAGTTTCTTCCCCAGCTTTTCCCAGGTTGTTTTGCCCTTTGTTTTAGTTAACACAGTCCAGAGAATGATCTAGCTTAGCAATGTTCATTGTTTTGAATGAATACAAATGGAAAATAGAAAGAAGTTGCAGTTACATAAAAAAATGTTCCCAAATCAATGTTTCAATTTCCCCCAGAGATCAACTAAGAAAACACTGTGAAAAATGCCATATTGGAGTTACTGGTTAAAATATTTCTAGATAGAAAATCCTGTTCCTGAACGAGCATCCCACTATCTATGTTTATGATAGACTTTTTTTATAGTATAAGATAAACATCATTAGCTTCTATTGGAAATAGTTTACCTCCCTAACTGTTCCTCCAGGCACCATGCCTTTATTCTGTGGCTATTTTGTTGTTCTTTGTTCCTGTCACAGAGACAGGAGGCCAGCCTGCCCCAGGACAGGGGGTTTGGAAGATTGAGACCAACATGCTTGGGTCTAAAGTGGGAGGGCCAAATCCTACCTCCAGAGTCAGTCACTCAGTGACCCCAAATAGCACATGACTGTTTACCAATATAATTTATTAAAGGCATTTGCTTCTCTGTAAAACTGAACTCATGTTTTTCACCAGACAGGGAACTTGCTGCTAAGTCCAATGATAACTGGCTAAACCCAAGGCATCTGTCTTCCTTACAGCCTGCATAAAGTTGTCCTATCTGCTGGATCATGCACTGAGAACAGGGACTGACAAGAAACGGAAGGCATCTTTTAGAGTATTATAAGAAATAGGTCAGGCATGGTAGCACACGGCTTTAATCCCAGCACTCAGGAGGCAGAGGCAGGCGGATCTCTGTGAGTTCAAGGCCAGCCTGGTCTACATAATGACTTCCAGGACAGCTGGAGCTACAGGGAGACACTGTCTCAAAAAGACAAAAAAAGGAAAGAAAGAAAGAAAGAAAGAAAGAAAGAAAGAAAGAAAGAAAGAAAGAAAGAAAGAAAGAAAGGAGGAACAGAACAGTTAAAGGGTCACCCTCCAATTTCTTTAAAGTTTCCAAGGCTCTGAGGGCATAGCAGTGAACACCCATCCCGTTACCAAGCAGAATCAAGCTAACAGAAGGGTCTATCTTTACCAGTGTCTAACTTGACATCCTCCCTGATTGGTCTTGGGGGAGTCCAACAATTTGAAAACTCCTTATGCACAATCAGTTTGTATATATGTCCATGGATAGAAGCACACAGTCTGAAAACCTCACCTGTATCTTTCCTGTTAAAAGTTAATTTCATTCCCAATTACCAACTGACTCTAATTTGATGATGGTACTGTAATTAAGGCTACCCTGGTTTGGCCATTTTTCATGGTACTCAAGAGGGATCTAAGGCAAAGTTTCCTAGCAGAAAAAGATTAGACTTCTTTGTTTAAGGTTTGGGGGTTCTAGTTCTGAATTTAAGGAGGCAGCCAAAGGAATTTTGGAACCAGTATGCCCCTACTAGACAGGGAAGGATTGATAGAGAAGTCTTGGATTGGGCTTACCCTGGCCCTACCTGTGTTCCCTAGCCTACCTGGAGGGGAATCTCCAGCCCACAACAGGCCCAGGCCATAACAGGGCCAACCTACAGCCGTGATTAGTTAGCCAGATCTAGTCTGTCCCATGGAGAAGTTCAACAAAGTATTGGGGCTTCCACACCTACCCATGGTTTGCCTCACCCCTCTTCCAGTTTCCTCCCTTCTCCACCCATATAGCCCCTGCCTGCAGGGGTCTAGACCCCATTACTAAAAATTCTTCTTATCCAAACATCTTTTTCCTCAAAATCAAAGATTTGCAATCTGGTCTCCCAGGTCATTCATGAATTAAGATAAAGATCAAAATTTCCTTTCTATGCCTTGCAGAGTTTAGCTTGCTCCAACTGTCCTGGAGGCAAACTTGTAGGGAAAGGAATCGCTTCTCCTCTCAAAACTGTGCTACTTCCCTTCCAATCCTATCTGTAAGTAGACCAAGACAAGAAGTTCCCTCAGTCTAAAAGACAGACATTTTTCACTTTTCCTAACAGCTATAAAATGACTTATGTCTCTGTTGTTTGGGGTTATGCAAGTTCAACTGACCTCTTGTTTAATGTAGAAAGGAATAGGACCCCACTGCATCTCAAATAGCAGCTTGAAACCATAATCACTAATGACCCTCAGCCTAATATAAGCTTTAAGAGTTCATGACAAGCTGAGGGAGATAGGGAAGGTATATATTGCTCCAAGAGAAATAGAAAGAGGAGACATTCCTCTGCCTCGGAGTCTTCCTGATCTTGTCTGTCCATTGTTTTAATCTGTTAAGTCCAAATCACACTTTTTTCCAATTAGGAAGCAAACATAATAAGCACTCATGGTGACTAACTCCATTTAAAAATGGCTGCCTAGAGTTGAAGAACTTCTTTTCAATTTACCACATGCAACTCAGATTTAAATCCCTATTTTCTTTTTTAAAATTTATTAATTTATTATTTTTATTTTATGTGTATGAGTACATTGCCTGCATGTATGTAAGTGCACCTGTGTTGTGCAAAGCTCATGGAGGTCAGAGCAGGGTGTCAAATCCTCTGGAACTGGAGTCATGGACAACTGTTAGCCACTATGTGGATGCTGGGAATTGAACCCAGGTCCTCTGCAAAAGCAGCCAGTGCTCTTAACTGCTGAGCCATCTCTCCAGTCCCCTTAAGCTCCTATTTTCTAAAGAATACTAGAAACAAAGGCAACAAGTATTGAGCCCATGAGTCTTGCATGGGGGAGAATCCATCTCAGTTAGGGAAAGAGACCTGGATATTCCAGACAAAAAGAACAGGTATTCAGACCCAGTGAAGCCCACATCTCTAGCCTCCATGGTATTGGAAGTATCAAATTGGAAAAAAAATGCCCATATTCCCAGGGGCCATCAGACACAATAGGTTCCTGGCAAATCTGGTATATCTCTGCAAGGACACTATTAGCTACAGTAATAATATCCTCCCTATGCTTTAACTCTCTTGATTGTACTCATTAAGAAGTAGGATTGATGATATGGGCCATGGCTGACGTAGAAAAGAAGTATTGGTGGACCTGGAGGACCACTAAGAACATTATCAGACCACTGGAGCTGCTTGAAGGAAGCAGTGACCAGTCAGGTTGCCTGGAAGAGTCTCTCACCGTCTGAACTTTCTGGAAACCTGTTGAGCTGTCTTCAGGTTGTGCACTGCACCCCAGGTTTCCATTTTTCATGAGCTGTCACCATACTATGGTTGGCTTTTGGTAATGTCACTGTCTTTGAGTTACTTCTGCTCCTGTAAGTAACTCCTCATTCATATTCCTATACATAACCTCATTGGTTCACCAAGTTGGATCGTTTCTTTAGTCAGTCACTGATTCCCTATCTGAGTTAAATAGACATTTGTGACATTTCCACAGGCATAGTGTCACACAGCAATGGTACATCTATAATCCCAGCCCTGAGGGAGCAGAGACAAATGAACCCCAGGGCCTGTCTAGTCAGTCAGTTGAGCCAACTGGTGAGCTCCAGGTTTAGTGAAAGACTCTGTCTCAAATAATAATGTGCAGAGCATAAGACACCTAACATCAACCTCCAGCCTCCACATAGGCATACACAAACAAGTGCACACACACACAAACAAGTGCACACACATACACACAATTGTAAAAGCTTTAGTCCCTAATATAATTTCATCATAAATTTCAGTGTGGTTAGTTTATTAAACCAAAAGAGCTCAAGTATTTCCTACTACAAAATCTTCAGTGTTACAAGCTGACTTTACTAACTACTGTCAAAAGGAAAAACAAGAAAAAGAGAAAACCCAGTGGGAACAGAGAGGCAATGATAATTTCTGTTCTTTCTTCAAAACAAAAAAAAAGAACATACAATCTTTATAATGCTTATAATTGCTTAGTCTCAAGAACAGTCAAAAGCTCTTCAAAATAGATTTTGAAGAAGGGCTGGGACTGGAGAAATGGCTCAGTAGTTAAGAGCACTGGCTGCTCTTGTAGAGGACCTGGTTCAGATCCCAGCATCTACATGGTAGTTAACAACCATCTAGTTCCTGAGGAGGGAATCCAATGCCCTCTCTAGACCTCCACTGTCATTCCATGACATGGGTGCACTTACATACATGCAGGCAATACACTCCTACACATAAAAATAATAAATTACAGGGCTAGAGAGATGGCTCAGCAGTTGGGAGCATGTGTACTACTCTTGCAGAGGACCTGGATTCAGTTCCCAGTACCCATGTTGGGTGGTTCACAATCACCTGTAACTCTAGCACCTGATGCCCTCCTCTGACCTCAGGGGACAACTGCACTTACATGCACATAACCATACACAGGCATACACATAAACATTTAATTAAAAATAAAATGAAATCTTTAAGAATATATATTACATAAATATATAAAATACAATATTCATGTATGAAATTATCAAAAATAAAAAATTAAATATTATATAGGACATTAGTACCAATTATTTGGGTTGATTTGATCACAGGTAAGATCTTTCTTTCATCATTTCATGGGCTAACCTCTATCAGTTAATTCTGATTATCAGCAATATAGATAAATAACTATGAAGCCAAGCTATTTTTTTAATATTTTACTTATTATTTTTATTTTATGTGTATGAGTGTTTCGCCTGCATGTATGTAAATGCACCCATGTCCTGCAATGCCCCCAGAGGTCAGAAGAGGGTGTCAGATTTTCCTGGAACTGGAGTTACAGACCACTGTTGGCCACCATGTATGTGCTGGGAATCGAATCCAGGCCCTCTGCAAGAGCAGCTGGTGCTCTTAACCACAGAGCCAGCTCTCCAGCTCCAGTAGAAACTATTTATAAATAATTTTAATAAGAGGAATAATAATTAAGAAGTGACTTCAAATATTTGTGCTGTAATATAGATTATTTCACTACATATTTCTGCACAGAAGCCTTTCTTTGCCATTGAAGACTGTAAAGTTAATGATGGTATAGAAGTTTTTGTGCTGCTCCACAGTTTTACAATGCTGACGTAAACAGAGAATCATCTGATTTGCTTCATCTTATTATCTAAGGTCTGAGCTCATGATCATGTCAGGTTTCCATACCAGCCTTCCAAATTACCTGTCTTATAGTCCAGGAGGATTTTATTGGCCAGTAATACCCTGGCAACAATCTTAAAGACCAGTAGAGAAAACTTTCAAATCCAGATATAGGACACATCTGAAATTCCAGCTCTTTGGAGGCAGAAGCAGGAGGACTGAGCATTCTCAACCAACCTGGGCTACACAATAAAGTCCCTGTCTTTAACAAACAAATGAAAAATAAAACAAGCACAATTCAAAAAATATTTCAAATATCTTTTTTCATACATTTTAAACCTAGTGTGGTGGTTTGAATGAATTTTGTCCCTAGTTGGTGGCACTGTTTTGGGAGCTCTTAAAAGGTTTGGCCATGCTCGAGAAGCATGTTCTTAAGCCTTGCTGGATCCCCAGCCATTCTCTCTTCCTGTGCCTACTTGAAGATGTGAGCCTCTGCTTTCTGCTCCTGCTCCTGTTCCAGCCACCTCCTGTCACTATGCCTCCTCACCATAATGGATCTGATCTCTCTCAAACCGTGAGCTCAAATAAACTTTTCCTTGTATATGTTCCATTGGTCACAGTGCTTTAATAATCACAGCAACAGAAAAGTAACTGATATACCTGCCATTTAGTCACTCTCCATTTTTCTCAGTCCTGCCCATAGTCTTTGAAATCATAGGCTTTTGCTGACTTTGAAGAACTAAAGGACACTCCTATCCTTTTTCCTTACATGAAGACAACTGTGTTAGCAGGCCCAGTGCTATGCACGCCATACACTCATTCAAGTTATAAAGGACATGTTTTCAGGTCCTTATTTAAGAGATGCCAGGTGGTCATGTTTAGCCTTGTTTATTTTTTCCTATACCAATGGCCTAAGCTATTTATGAAGAAGAATCTATTAATAAGAAAACTCCCTCTACTAGAGTTCAGGAATCTATATGTATAACCATGCCCAAGCAGTGCTACTCAGACCAGAGACACCTGTCTGTGAACTGGAACTTCAGAGCCACTTCTCTGACTTCCTGGGTTGAATTCATTTATTTAGAATTTCTACAAACTTACTCTGTGTTGGGGTTCTCTGTTATGCAAGTAGAAGTCTCTTCACGACCGGATAGCTCACGAGCTCGGAAACCATGTGCTGCAGATTCCTTCATAGCAGAGTGCCTTCCTGGCATCCTCCCTGACTCTTCTTTTAAAGTGCTCACCACAAATACATGCCCTCTGGCACAGGAGCTACCAGGTTTTAATCAGGCGTTGTCTGATAGCCTGATAGAAGCCCACCGCCCTATGTAAATGAGGCATCCTAAAAGTACCAATCAGCTAAGACTTCTTCTACTGTCTCTACACTATAAATAGTCCTAGTTTTACCCGAATAAAGTTGGAGCCTGGATCACCTCACTCAGACTCGGAGCCTGGATCACCTCACTCAGACTCGGAGCTGGATCACTTAGAGCTGGATCACTTAGACTTGGAGCTGGAGCTGAATCACTGAGATCTGAGCTGAGTCACTTGTCTTGAGCTGTAACACTAAATCCTGTGATCCATCTCCCCAGGGGACGCTATTCCTCCGTTATCGGCCCACGGATACCCCAGCTTTCGCCGCCTCCATGCCTCTTCCCTGTGGAGTTCACTGGCCAAGAACTCCGCAATCCTGAGGAAGGGTACAAGGGTGTAATAGAAGCGGGATTCTGACTAGATAATACTCTAGTAGCAGAGGAAGCTCTCCGCTCCAGAGAAGTGTGTAGCTATCAGCTACAGCCAGCATCAGAGAAGTCTGTGTACCTGCCGTCTCCAGAGAGGCCCAGCCGGCCAGGCCCGCCAGCGGCTAGCCAGCGGGACCAGAACCACGGCGGGAGAGTGCACGCACACCTGACCCTGGGCCACATCCAGAGTGAGTGCGCCTGGGAGGCCAGGCGCGCTCCCCACATCGCTTGCGGCCAGACTCACGCCAGGACTAGCCAGGTGTGGCAGAGACCCCAGGGTGCCCGCATACACCATGCCGGGGGTCCAGCGACCCACTCCATAATTCTGGATAATTCTCTGGATGAAACAAAATAAATAAAGCAAAACAGAATAAATAAAGCAAGCTCCCAGAGCCAGCCTACCCAAAATACATTCCATGCTATGCTTATAGGCTGCATGAAAAGGGAATTCACATTCAAATAACCTTGGTAAACTTGGGGTTAAATTAAACACATTTCTTCACTGTGGAATTTGTCTGGGTCTTAAATATGTTGTGACATCTGAGATAGAAAGTAAAACTTCTTTGAATAGGATTTTTTTTTTAACAGAGCATATCTCAGAACTAGGGTCCCAAAGCGTATAGTTTTGGAAATGCTAAAGTAAGTTACCAATTTCTTGTGGACATGACCATTATTTTACATATTTTACCCCTCACAGTACCTAAAACAAAACTGAATAATTAATATAAATTTCTTTAAATGACTTCTCAGCATCTAAAACATAAGATTATCATGCAAGTTGTTAAGGAAACACAGGTTTAAAAAGTCCTAAAGACTACAAGTTTCCCACGGTGTATACCTGTCATTAGTAAATGACTTGTTCATATTTCATGTCCCCTTCTGGACTGTTGGCACATATTGGTGCTGCCACTCTAGCAACGGTTCCCTTATGAATTGCCAATCAACTTCTCTCCTACTAAAGTTCAAGCACCAGTCTTCATAGATACAAATACTCACATTAAGGAGAAAGTGCTAGCTATGGACTGATGTTGGAAACCTGACAGAAGAAACAACCAGAGAAGCCCAGGAGCTTAGCATTCCTCAGGAAGTAAGAACGTCACACACATGTGCCAATCTCTCTAATCCAAATGAATCAGCACTTAGACAAGACATAAGAGGGACCCCAAGAAGGAGAAAAATCAGAGCCCAAGAGAGCTAGCTTGCTAGTCCTGAGGCTACTTCCAGCATGGGGGCCTTGCAGAGTATTATCTGCCAGGACACGCTGCAGGAAACCATTATACAGCATGGAAAAGTGAACCTAGCCAGTGAAGAATAAGAGGAAAATCAAAAGAACAGTTTCTGTCAGCAGTTATCCTGTTCAAGAACTAAAGCAAGCTAGTTTGATATTTTTAATTAGCATGGTGCTGACTGGCATGAAAATACTTCCATTTCACTGGAGGAAAGCCAACGAGAGTGAAAACAAAATGGTTAGAATAAAAGGTTTATATTTTATCTTTTAATATGGGGAGAGAAAAAAAAGGCATATCTCAGACAGTTTGAAACTAAATTGTTTTTTACAGTGTGCAACATACTTTGATGAAATGGGGGTGGTTTGCATGATGTCATCCACACGGCTTAAGTAAATAGTGTCCTAAGGTTAACAAGCTGCAGTCAAGGCAAAACTGGTGACGGATTGTAATGGGGCTAATTTGATCAATTACTTTCAGTTCCAGAGGTCTCTGCAGGAGACAGAAGCCAGTGTACACATTTTGGCAGATGAAAAATAAGTTCAGTCAGCTTATACCTTGATAGCAATGAACATTCTTTCTAACTTCATTTCTCATCCCAAAGACAGAATCCCACTAATGCCAGTCACTGCCACTCAAAAGCAGCCAACAAGATAACTGTAAATATTTGTTGGAGCCAGAGACTTGAATTCCATGGGAGAGACTAAGACTAGCCCTTGAGCACCTCGATTGTTCTGTTACACATTGTATTGTACTTTAAGTTTTCATCATACTGTTTTCCTGTTAAAACTAACTGGGGAGAAAAATGAACCAAAAAATTGGAACTAAGAACAATTGAAGGTTTTCATTTCCATATGCTTTACTTTTTTAAAAATATGATATCCATGAGTGTCATGGTACACATCTTGTAATCTCAGTAATATAGAGGCTGAGGCAGGAGGATCAAAATTTTTAGGCAAGCCAAGTATGATAGTGCATACCTTTAATCCCAGTACTTGGTGGGTGGATCTCTGTGAGTTTGAGGCCAGCCTGGTCTGCATAGTGAGTTCCAGGACAGCCAGGGAAACATAGTGAGACCCTGTCTCAAAAAAAAACAAAACCAAAAAAGAAAAACAACTGTTTGAGGCCTGGACTACACAGCAAGACTATGTCAAAAAAAAACAAAAAATAATTTCTAATTATAAATGTTACTCAATTAAATGGAACTAACATACAGTTTCATACTTTATGCACACGGAGAACATGAATGAGTTGAGGAATGAGCTTTAGGTAAATGAGTTGAGTTTACAAGTGCTGAATATAAGGAGTTTTTTTAATACGGAAGTGGAAAAAAATGGCAATAGTGAAAGGAAAAGAGCTATTTAAATTCCTCACCTGCTCATTGTATTAAAGACAATAGAGCAAAACGTTGTATAAGTCATAAGCCGTGACCTTGTTACCTAGTAGGGGAGAAGACAACAAAACATACATAGAAATGTCACTGAAGAGACACAATGAAGGGCTTCAAGGAGCTGAAAAATGGCAAGCCTTCATCTGGAAACAGGAATCAAGAAAAATTTGCTGGCAGACCTTTGATTTGAGATGCTCAGACAAGATGGAGATGCTGAGACCAGAAATAAGTCTCAGCATAAGATGGAGAGAGGAGGGAATGCCAAGGAGTATTAAAGCGTGTGTCATAGTTTGGATATAAAAAGCCCCAAGACTCCTGTTTTGAAAACTTGTACCTCAGCTGGGGCTGTTTAGAGATGACTGGATCATGAGGATGCTGACCTCACTGATAGGTTAATCCATCAATGAGCTCACAGTTGAACAGGTTATTAGAAGACAGTGCCTGATTGGAAGAAGGAGGTCACTGAGGGAGGGAGGGAGTGTCTTTGTCCCTGGCCCCTTCCCATTTGTCTGTGTGCTTCCCAGCTACTATGAGGTGAACAGCTTTCCCATGATGCTGTGCTTCAATGCCTGCCCATAGCAATGGGACCAAGTGCCCATGGACTGAAACTTCTGGAACCATGAGCCAAAATGATTTTTCTTTGTTTAAGTTGACTTTGTCAGGCATTTTGTCACAGGGCCAGGAGGCTGGCAAACATAGTATATTTTGGTTTATCAAGAGAATTATGCTTCTTAAGAGGAGAAAAGAAAATAGAAAGAAAATATTTAGAAATAGAATAGGATCGTTTCTAAAGGATTTTTAATTCCATGGGATTTGAACTTGAACAAAATAATATAGTAAGTCACTGAAACGTTTTGAGGAAAAAAATCAGAATCAGTATCAGAATTCGTATCTAGATACTATTGCAGTGGGGTGGGGGGAATTCAAATGGGAAAAGTCAGAAACTATTATCACAGTAAGACTAATTGGAAGGTAAAGAGAGTCTATATTAGGGTGTGACAGAGGGAATTGGGACAAAGCACAGAGATATTGTTCAAATAGAATCAGTAGATCATGCCAGGATGATGGTACAGGCCCTTAATCCCAGCACTTGGAGGCAGAGGCAGGCAGATCTCTGTGAGTTCAAGGTCAGTCTGGTCTACATAGTGAGTTCCAGGAAAGCTGGGGCTACAGGGAGACCCTGTCTCAAAAAAAACAAAAATAAACAAACAGAACAAACAACAAACAAAAACAGAATCAGTAGATATTGACCACCAGTTGTATGGATAACAGATACTGAAGAAAATTAAACCTGGCTGGGGATATAGCTCAGTTTGTAGAGAATTTGACTAGCATGCGTGAAGTCCTGGGTTTGATCCCCAGCACCTCCTAAATCAAGAACCATGGCACATACCTGTGATCCCAGTACTTGGGCAGTCAGAAAAATCAAACATACAAGGTCATCCTTGATTTCATTGCGAGTTTAAGGCCCACTTGGGCTGCATGAAATTCTGTCTCAAAAAAGCAAAAGAAACCAGGCCTGAGCTGGGTGTGGTGGCACATGCCTTTAATCCCAGCACTGGGAAGGCAGAGGCAGGCAGATCTCTATGAGTTCAAGGCCAGCCCAGTCTATATAGTGAGTTCCAGGCCAGCTGGGGCTATAGGGAGACCCTGTTTCAAAAAAAACAAAAAAAAAAAAAAAGAAGAAACCAGGCCTGATTGCGCATGCCTTATAATCCCAGCTCTCTGGAGGCAGAGGCAGGCAAATTTCTGTGAGATTGAGACCAACCTCGTGTACATAACAAGTGCCAGGGCAGCAGGGGCTACAGGGAGACCCTGTCTCAAAAAAAAAAAGCTAGAGATCAATTAACCATAGGTGGATAAAATGGGTGGTCCTGACTTTAATGACAGAAAGAATTAAAAAGTGGGACTGTCTGGGTGTCTGTAGTCAGGTCCCTTGGAGTTTTGACACTCCAATCTTATCCAAATATTTAGTTCATTGAGGAGAGACACAGGGTGGGAATGTGGCGGGGCGGGGGGGGGGGGGGGGGGGCGAGAAGGAATCTGAGAATTAGCTTGTGAATAAAGAGTGAGTCCCCTTCAGAAAGAAATCTCAATTCTCCAACAAACCTCTTACTATGTGCCAGGCACTGTGCTGGGCATGCTAAGGGATAGTTAAATATGTAAAACAAGCCTTAAGGAGTTGAGAATATAGTTTTTGATTCCAGTCACACATTTGCTATACTCTTAGAGGAAGGATTTTTAACATTTCTGGGTTTGCTTTTTTCAGCTTGTTTTATCCTAAGAATATTGCAATGTCTTATATACATATATCTACTCAGGTGGTGGCTGTTTGGTTTGTCAGGTATAAAATTTTTTAGGGTCATAAGAAAGTTCATGGGAAACATTATTATGAACAGTCATAAGAGAATGTGGGGGTGAGGAATGAGGTGAGAGTTAAACCTCCAGAGTGAGCAAAACAAAGGAAACCTTTGGAGAAGTCCCTGGGGTCAGTGACTTAGCCAAAGTTACTCACTTTCCAAGGGAGCCAGCCAGAAGGGTGCTGAGGCACAGCCAGGCCAAGTTCAAGGCTGAATCCAGAGGCCAGAGAAGTAGTGTGTATGTTTCTAAAAGGGATCTCTGCCAATGGGAAAGGAGAGAGGTGTGAAGATTATAGGACTCTTACTGCCCTGTTGGTTATTCATTTTGTACTTATTGACCCACTGTGTGCACAGCACTGCTTCCTGGATATGCTGCATGCAACACACAAAGCTAATGCAATCTTTGACATCAAGTTTGTCATCTAGTAAGAAAGACAGCTGTTAGCCATATCTCTGCTGGATAATAATAGGTGTTATAAAAAGGGGTGTAGAGTTCAGTGAGAGCCTCTAAAAGAAGGGCTTTGTTTAGGTTACTGGGGCAATTCCAAGACAGTATCCTCTGACAAATGTGGCCCAGAGCTGCCTTCCACAGCATCCTTCTTGCAGCATGCATGTAGCAGTGGACGGCTCCTCAGATCTGTTCCTGTTCCTATTCCTAGCTACCAGAGCATGCAGTTACAGAGCCCAAAGATCAGATAATCAGAAAAGAGGATGTAGCACAGAGACAGAGAGTAATTTTTTTTTTTTTTTACCAAGTGTGGTAGTACATACCTTTGATGCCAGCACATGAAAAGCTAAGGCAAAAGGATTAAAAGTTGATGCCAGTCTGGACTATATAAAAGATCTGTCTCAAAAAAAGGGATGGGGGCAAACACAGAAGCTGAATCCACCAGCTGCAGTACTGAAAGAGCAGGAACTTAAGGTCTGGCCATGTGTGTGTTGGAGGTACCAATGCCCAGAGGTAAAAGCCTGGATTGAAATCTAGTGTCAGAGCTTGGGTGAATTACAAAAACTATTGAGTCTCTGTAAGCCTTAGCTTTTCATACATAAGGTATAAATGATAAGAACATATAACATATTCTCGGAAGAAATCAAAAGCTCCAGGGTCAGTGTGACGGCTCAACAAGTAAAAGCACTTACTGCCAAACCTGAGCACCTGAATTGTACACCTCCCACTCCCCCTAACCTCTCCTTCCCCCAGGCCACCTGGTGGAAGGAGGAAGCCAACACCTGCAAGTTGTTCTCTGATCTCCACAAAAGACCTGTGGGATGTACATACACATAAAAATAAATAAAATCTTTAAATATTTGTAATCTATAAAACTCATGATACAGTTTCCAGAATGATCTCTTAATAAATGTTCACAATTAGCATCATAATTCTATATCATACACGTTACCTTTTAAAGTGTAGAGTTCAATGCTTGTTAAAAAAATATAAATATGTGTGTGTGTGTGTGTGTGTAAACAACTCTGCAACCATCCCCATTATCCAGTTCCAGAACATTTTCATCATCTCAAAGAGAAACACATAGACATTAATGATCACTCCCCATTCATACTCTCTATCCCTCAGCTTCTAGCAAACACTAATCTATAATACTTTCTGTACATATGGGTTTGTCTATTCTGGGCATTTCATGTATATGGAATCATAATATATGCCTTTGTGTCAAACTTCTTTATAGAATTTTTTCAACATTTGTCTCTGTTATGTCATATATTAAGCCTTTTCTTTTTATAGCTGAATAATATTTCGTTGTTTGGAAATACCACTTATATTTTGGTTTGAGGTTGCTTTTATCTGTGACAGGGTCTCAACATATAGCCCAAGCAGATCTTGAACTCACTATGTAACACAGGCTAACCTTTAACTCCTAATCCTCCACTTCATTCTCTCTGGTATTAGTGTTAGAGAGGTGAGCATCATGCCTGGTTTTCTACTTTGCTGTTCCATTGCTCTGGTTTGAATGTAAACTGTCCCCACTAGGCTCACATGTCTGAACACTTGATTCCCACCTCATCCCTACTTCTTGTCCACCCTTTCCTTCCTGACATGGATTCAATGTGACCAGCTGCCTCACACTCCTGCAGCCATGCGTGCCCTGCAGTGATGGGCTGTATTCCTTCAAACTGAGCCAAGATAAACCCTTCCATCCTCAAAGTGCTTTTGCCAGGTATTTTGTCACAGCCACAAGAAAAGGAATTGATATATCCATTCATCAATTGATGGGCAGCTGAGTTGTTTATTGTCCTATAACTATTATAAACAATTCTGCTATAAGCATTAATTTGAAAATTTATATGAGTATGCATATTGTCCAATTTTCTTGGACATATACATATGGTTATGATTTCCAGATCAATTTATAACTGTTTTTCCAAACTCTTTCCCAGAGCTTTTGCATCATTTTTAACTCCCATCAGCAAAACACAGGGACCCCCAGATAGGTGAAAGTAGCCAGAGGACAGATAGGGTTGATTGGGAGAAAGCACCAAGACACAGATAAAACTCTCAGCCCACGTGGGAAAATGTCAGCCCACGGGTTGTGAGATAGGGCTTTATAGGCAGGCTTCTGGGTGCAGAAGGTGGGAAGTTTGGGGTGAAAAATTAGGCATGGGGGGGTCTTGTAAAACCGGCTCTCTTCTGTCTGCCAGCCAGGATCTGGGTCAGGAAGTGTTAATTTTTGTCCCCTTAAGGGAAAAACTGCTGTACTAAAGTGGCTCCTGAAGTCTCTGGTTAAAAGGTGGAATCTGTTTATCTTGTCTTCAGAGATCAAAGGAAAGGCAAGCTGCCTTTTAGAAGAGTCTGCTTCCCTTGACTTCAAAGACCAGGGTGCTCATCAGCTAGGTTCCCTTTTCTCAGGGGCTTACGAGTCCGTAAGGCCCTGTTGGAGATGGGGAGGGCTGCTGTGGTTTGAACCTTAATACCCCCAATATCTCCACATCCTTACCAATACTTGTTAATGCCTGACAATTGTGTTGACCACTCTAGTGAGTATGCCATGGTGTCTCAATGTTGAGATTTGGATTTTCATTTACCTAATGACTAATTCTGTCAAACACATTCTCACATTTACCACATTTATGTATCTTCTTAGGAAAACTCTCTATTCACATCTTTGTCTGTCTGGTAATTGGATTATTTGTCATTTTATTATTGCACTGAGTAAAGATTTTTTTTTTAAGATTTTGTTCACTCCCACTCCAAAAAGTAGAACCTTACTGACTTGATGTCTTCATATTTGGTAGGAACTGGGGTTCATGCAAGGTCAGGAAGATCAGGACCTTTTCTCCAAACTCTGACCCTCTCCTTCCCCACATCATAGCTGCAGCCAGCTCCTCTCTCCTACATTTACATTCTCACATCACAGGCTCCCTGTGCCATTTGAAAGACCTTTCTCCATACAGGTGGGAGTCCAGGGAGGCAGGACATTGGACAAAGCAGGAAAGAACTCAGAGCAGTTACCTGACGCATGATACTTTCCAAGCATAGGGTCTGGAAGATGCAGGAATAAGCACAACACTTCCCCTTCTCTGATCCCTTACTCAACTCAGCCTTGCCTTTGCTGAGGCTGTCAGAGGGGGAAATCCCAGAACCAGTGAGACAAAGTGAGTTCTGCCTCCTTAGGCAAGTTTCTTACCTTTTCCAAGTCAGATTTTCCTTGCCTGCCAATTAAGGGTAATAGCACATGCTTTGCCCTGTCTTGCAGGATCTTGTGAAGATAAAATGTGCTGTAGTCTGTAGGAAAAAGAGAAACTGTAAAATGTGCAAATGAAAACACACTTACCTAGAAGTGAATCCACCTGTTCACAGCATCCTGGTTGGAGACAAAATAGTCCCAGAATATTAAGTATTTGCATACATTATTTCTGGATAACTTCTATAACATACTGTTTATGTGTGTGCTTTTCATTTGGATATTTTTGTTATGTGAATCCTAGTTATTTCTTTGCAAAGGCTTTATTTGAAAATGATCTAATGAGTACAAATCCCTCCCACGGACACATTTATACATAGGCATATTCTGTATGAACTTGTTTTCTTCTCAGATAGTTTAGCTCCAAACGAACATAAATATTCAACATTATATACTTTAAGCATTTCAGGATCCAGAATGGAACTGTTGTCTGGTTTACTTTGAGCACTTGAATAGTGCCAAATAATATGTCAAGCAGGAAATCACATACTCCTTACCACATGACAGAATAATAACTATTCCTGCCATTTTTCAGATGAGAAAACTTAGACTGAAAAATAAAATCAAAATCACTCCCTTAGTAAGAGACTAAGCTGAGACTGTAAGTGTAGTCTCTTTGGCCACAGATTCTACCCTTTTAAAACCTGTAATTGTGACACACCAAGGAGCACAGAGACACTGAGGAAGTGGCAGGCAATTCTCCTACCTGCATATGTGTTGCTTATCTTCACGTTTACTTGAAAGATTGCCTTGGACAGAATTCACCAAAGAAACTAAAATAATTAGAAGAGATGACTGACTAAAGGACAAACCTCAATTCTCATTAGGGATTTGGTTTAAATGTGAAGAAGAATTTACTGAGAGGAAGAATTATTAAACAAAGATATGGATTATTAAAGGTAGTTGTAATGTGTACTTTTGTGAAGGGCTCTAAGTACATTAAATCTTGTTTTTTATAGCCTCTGCTAAATTCAACTAGGAAACTACAGTCAAAGGAATGAATAACTAGTTAAATTATAGCTAACATAAGAATAGTCCAGCATATGAATGTTTATAAAGGAAAACTTTAAATGCTAAGGAGAAAAAAAAAGAAAAAATTAAAGCTCATTATAGGTCTGGGGATTTAGCTTATTTGGTAAAGTGCTTGTCTGGCATGTGCAAGGCCCTGTACTGGGTCCCCAGCCCCGGGGTCAGGGAATCCTCCCTTGAGCCAGGCACGGTGGCACATGTGCACGCTCAGCACTCAGGTTGAGTCAGAGGACCATGTGGCTGACACTACTAGTTCTGCTAAGGAAAATGCAGAGGAAACACATCAAGATGTAGGCAGGGGTAGAAACCTTCTAAAAAGTTCCAGTAGCACAAGAAAGAATTACAAGAAACAACAAATAAGATTACATGAAATTAAAAAGCTTCTCTCCACAGCAAAAGAAACTATCATCAGCAGAGTGAAGAGACAGTCAACAGAATGGGAGAGAAATCTTTGCCAGCTATGCTTCAGACAAGGGATTGACATCCACATCTATATGGCACTGCAAAAATTAAACACCCAAAAAAAAATCTTCTAGTCAACTGAGCTAACAAAGTCAATAGACAGTTGTCAAAAGAAGAAATACAAATGGTCAATAAATATTTTAAGTGTCAAAATCCTTAGCTATCAGGGAATACAGATTAAAATTGTACTGAGACTTCGATCTTACCCCCTCAGAACATTAAGAACATGAATACTGGAGGGAGGTCGGGGGAGAGGAACCTTTACTCACAGGAGGTATGGGTGTAAACTGGTACTGCCAACTATGGAAATCAGTGCAGGGGTTTCTCACAAAATCTTCTAACATAACTACCTTATGCCCTAGCTATACCATCTGAGAATACAAAGGATTCTGTATCCTGCCACAGAGACACCTGCACATCCATATTTTACCACAGATTTAAAAATAGCTAAAAACTAAACCATCCTAGACCTCCCTCATCAGGCAAACAAACAAAATGTGGTACATATACACAGTGGAGTTTTGTTTTGCTTTATTTTTAAAGATTTTTTTCCATTTTATGTGTATGAGTATCCTGCCTGTGTGTATGTAAGTACATCAAGTTCATTCAATACCCGTGGAGGCCAGAGGATGGCAACACATTCCCTGGAACTGTAATTACAGACAGTTGTTAGCTTTATAGATGCTGAGACTCAAACCTGGGTCCTCTGCAAAAGCAGTAAGCACTCTTAACCACTGAGCCATCTCTCTAGGCCCCACAATGGAGCTTTACTCAGTCATAAAGAGAAATGAAATCATGATATTTGCAAGAAAATGGATACAACTAGACATTATTATGTTAAAACAAACCAGAGTTAGAAAAACAATGGCTGCATGGCTGCATATTTTCTCTCATATGGATCCTAGATTTTAATTCTATAAGTGGACATATGTGGAGGGAAGGCTGTAAAGAAAGAGAACCATCAGAAGAGAAAAAGATATGTTAGGTGGGGAAGAATAAAAAGAGTGTAACCAAATACATGTGACATGAAAGGAGAAAAAGGGCCAACAGGGCAAGAGGAAAAGGAGCAGATTAGGGAAGAACATTAACAAGAGAAAGGCTATATGAAAACACCATAATGCAGCCCACTGCTTTGCAGGCTGATTTTTAAAACTAATTAAAAATAAGAAAGCGGGTCATAAGTCTGAGGCTAACCTGGGCCTTATCTCAAAATATATAAATAAATAAATAAATAAATAAATAAATAAATAAATAAATAGATAGATAGATAGATAGATAGATAGATAGATAGATAGATAGATAGATAGATAAAAAATTCCTTAAGACACAATAATATTCCTATAAAAGACCAAACAAGGACCAGCAGCATGGTTCAGCACATCAAAGCACGTGCCTTGACAACCTGGCAACCTGGAACCCACTTTGGGAAGAAAGAACTGACTCTCTGATCTCTACCTACACACTGTGGTATGCATACATGAACGTATGTGCACACACACAAAATACATGAAATAAATTTAAAGTTACTAAAATAAAAATAATTGGTTGCCTAATATATTTATGCCCTAATATGTTTATGACTTAAAAAAGCAAATAAATAAATACACATGCTCTATAGCTACATTTAATCAAACCATTTTAAAAACATCACAGGTATTTCACCCGTGTGATGGCACGTAGGAATTAAATATAGGCTTAGGTAGTAAATATGCATATACACAATTCTATATAGTTCACAGCGGTAAGAGAGGAAATTTCGTTCATCAGCCCAAACTGAATCCTAGGAATTTGCTTCTTCACTGCAGCTCCACAATGATGACTTTACACATACACCTCCTTCACCTTTTACAGCCTTGACTTTGTTCTTTACTTTATGACTTCTCATCTTACTAATTACAACTTCTTGTTTTCTTAATTATTCCTTTGGCTCAGGCTTTAACAGAGAAGTACTAAACTATACTTTACAAATTATAAAATCAAAATATATATTGTTTCCCGTCACCATTTTCAAATAAAACTTGGCAGTGAAGTTTTTTTTTAATTAAAAATGTTGTTCTATTGGTCTTGCCTGTTACATGTAGGAAAAAAAGGGCCCAATATGGGTGATAATGTTTCCATGTTTCCATGATTATATAGTGAGCTGCCTAATTCTTTTTTCCAGAATGTTAGAATACCAGGTCGCAAAGCTTTAAAAAAGGAGGAAAAAAGTTTTTTCAGAAATCCTTCCAACTCAATACTTTCTTTGTATCAGATGTAGTGACTTATTTCCAGTCCAGCTGGAGAATTGAGTTTGAAATACTGTCTGGACTATTCTGCCTCAAAGTGTGGCATGCTGTGCTGCTTGATGGATGTCAGGAGCATATTAAACATGATCTCACAGTGATGTCTTTACAATAGAAGTATTTGAGCCATTCAGATAGTTCTCACAGACCAAATACTTCCGTGACTAAGACCTGAATTCTATCAGTGCATGGCATAGAACTAGATGGACTTCGTATGCAGAAGTGCAGGTAACTCTTGGTTAATTTTCAGTGGGTAAGAGACATCATCACATACCATTTTCACTGTACTGAACATGCACTTTGGGACACACATGGGCCTTGAGGACTCAAATCTGAGCTAGAGCTAACCTAAAATTTTCCAATTTAATGATCCTTTCAGCTATTAAAACAAGGAAAGAAAAATCTAATGCCAAATTTTGCAGAGACATATCCCCACAATACATCTTAGTAGGAAAAAAAGGTGATTCAAGTGAAAGTACGTATTTTAAATCTAGTACTTGGAGATAGAAAAAATAAGTCATAAATTGTTTTAAGAAAATATTTAAGTTATTCACGTTTTCCCCACAATTTGTTTTACTCATTGCATAGTGGGGGAAGAAAATATGCTACATCAATAATGCTTGTTAAGGACCTGTGCCCATAGACTCCTAGAACAGGGAGGATTTAAGAACCTTTCAGAGGGAAAATATTATCCTCATGGCTTTATTCCCTTCCCTGTCCAAGACATGCCTCATATTATAATTCTTGGTTTCCAATTTGCTCATTCAAGATAAATGATGCCAGAATTCTAAAAATTATTTAGAGCCACTCAAAATATGTATAAGGGAGGTAGCTCAGCTAGTAGAGTGCTTGCCTAGCATGCACAAAGCTCTGAGTTCAATCTCTACCTCATAAACCAGGCATGGTAGTTTATACCTGTAATCCCAGCACTTGGGAGCTGGAAGCAGGAGGATCATGAGTTCAAGACCATCCTCAGTAACATAGTAAGTTTCAGGAGAGCCAGGCTTCATGAGACCTGTCTCAAAAACTAAGTCAAAAAAATTACAAAAAGGTTAACATAAGAAACTTTATCATCACAAATTTGAATCCAAATAAATGAAAGAGCAAATGCCTTTAGGCAAACTGAAAGACACAGGCTCTGAACCCTTGGCTTTGCTACTCGATAGCTTTGTTTCTATGAGAGAGTAGAAGAGTTAGGCCAGAAATCAGAGCATCTAGACTCTTGATCTGGTTTCATTACCATTAGCTCAGAAGACTTGGGGAAGTTATTCTCCCTTTCTAAGGCTCTATTTCCTCATTTGCTATAAAGAAACACAACAGAGATAAATTTCCTTTCCCTTATTCAAATCATACTCCAGAGCCAATAAACATTCCCAAATCCTGGAGCACTTCTCCCTGAATCCCCTTTTACCACCGATCCTTAATGAAGTCCATACCTCAAATGAGAGTGATTCTCTCAGACTAGTGCTCCTCCAATCTCATGTTAAAATGAAATTTGTGGGGGCTGGAGAGATGGCTCAGTGGTAAACAGCACTTACTGCTCTTACAGAATGTTACGGTTTGGAACTACAGCAACTCCCTCCCCAATGCAGCAGGGCCTCACAGGTTTGTAAGATCCTGAGAATGCAGGAACCAAGTTGATGAGCACCCTGGCCTTTGAAGTCAAGAGAAGCAGACTTTTCTGCACCTTTTGGCCAAAGGCAGCAGGCTTTCCCTTTGATAAACACACTCCACCTTTTGACCAGTGACCCAAGGAATCCCTTCAGCACTGTAGCCTTTCTTTCCCTTTGATGGTCTTAAAGGGTAAATAGACACCTTTTGACCCAGATCCTGGCTGAGGGATGGAAGGGGGTGGTTTGTTCTGATAAGACCTGGGCTCCCACTTCCCTGACCCCCCCCCCGCCCAATTTTTTAAAATTTGTTCCTGCCTTCTGCATCTCCCGAAGCCCTCCCTATAAAGACCCAAGCCCACAACCTGTGGGCTGACAATTTTCCCTACCCTGAAGGGAATTGTCCCATGTGAATTTCCTTTGCTAATAAACTCTATCCCGCCAGAGTTTTTATCTGTGTCCTGGTGCTTTCTCCTGATTGACCCAATTCATCTATCTGATTCATCTATCACAGAAGACCCAGGTTCAGTTCCTAGCACCCACAGGCAGTTTACAACTGTTTCTAACTCCCATTCCAGAAGATATGATGCCCTCTTCTGACCTCCTCAGGCACCAGCACACATATGATCATACATACATACATACATACATACATACATACATACATATGTACAGGCAAAACAGTCATACACATAAAATAAGTAAATCTGTTTTTAAAAAGAAAACTGTGGTCATGATACTGCATACCTTTAGTCCAAGCAGGAGTCTAAGACAAGAGGATCTCTGAATTTGAGGCCAGCCTGGTTCACATAACGAGTTCCAGGCTAGCCAGGGCTACACAGTGAGACCCTGCCTCAAAAAAAAGGGGGGGGGCAGGGAGGGAGGAAGGGAGGGAACTCTGAGGCTAGGGCTTTTGTACATTTACTCTCTGCTGCTGCCTCTGGTTCTCAACAGCATTGCTTGTCATTCTTTCTCAATCACTTAGACTTAGATCACAGTCTTGCTCACTTATCAAAACTTTCCATCATCCTGCTGACACTGGTGATCAAGAACAAGACCAGGATGCCCACTCTAACCACTGCTATTCGACACAGTACCGCTAGCCTTAGTCAGAGCAATCAGACAAGAGAAAGTAGTAAATGGCATCCAAAGAAAAAATAAAATGCTCTTTTCTAGTGACATGGTTTTATATGTATCAAATGAAGCTGGAGAGATGGCTCAGTAGTTAAGAGCACTGACTGCTCTTGCAGAGAACCCAGGTTTGATTCCCAGGACCCACATGGTGGCTACAAACTGTCCTTAACTACACTTCCAGGAGAATCTAACGCCCTCTTCTAACTTCTGCAGCATTGCACGACATGGGTGCACTCACATACATCCAAGCAAAACAGTCATACACATAAAATAAAAATTAAATCTAATCATTTATAGAATGTTTTGATTATGAATATATATGTCTCAAGTGCTAAAGACCCCATACACAAAACAAAGAATGAAAACCTGGGGTTGGAGAGTTGGCTCAGGGCTTGACATATAAGCTTGAAAACTTGAGTTTAAAAATGTAGGCACCCATGAAAAAAACTGGGCCATAGCTGTGGGTACCTGTAATCCCAGCATTGGGGGGCAGAGACAGGTGGATCCCAAGAAATTACTAGCCAGCCAGCCTTGCCAAAATGAAGAGCTTTGGGTTCCATGAGAGACCCTGTCTCAAGACAATAAGCAGAGAGCAATAGGATAAGACACCCAAAGTCTTGCTTTGACCTCTACATATGCGTGCATGGTCATACACTTGTATGCCAAGTTTCCACATATTCCACATATACACATGCACACACACTGTATCCCAGGTGCCTGATTCCTCCAAGGCGTGGGGCCTGCTGTGGAGAATTGACTGTGGAGAGTTAGCCATGGAGGGAGGGACTTCTAGGTGCTATCTTGTGATGGAAGCTGCATGCCGCTACAAAGGTGTGGCGGGGCATGGAAAGATGGCCCCAGTGTCTCCCTGCATTTACTGACCTAGGACAAGACTTCCGGCCCAAGATGCATGGGCAAAAGTTAACAGAGACTGTGGGCAGGCACAGAAGTGATCTGGAATGGCAGGCCGAGCCATGCAGAACTGGGTGCCAGGTGTTCATCTCTTTGTAAGTTCCTCCATTTACCCCCTCCCTACCCAAGATATAAAATGAAAAATTCACATAAAGATATATTATATGATTTGTCTGATAGTGCAAGAGACCCTGAGAGAACTCAGGCAAGTAGTCCTAGGTTGTATAACAAAGTAGGCTGAGCATAGTAGATCAGGCAAGCAAACCAGTAAGCAGCATTCCTTTATGGTCTCTGCTTCAGCTCCTGCCTCTAGGATCCTGCCTTGAGCTTCTGCCCTGACTTCCCTCAGTGATGGACTGTCACTTGGAAGAGTAAGATGAAATAAACTGTTTCCTCCCCAAGTTGGTTTCGGTCAGATTTTTATCACATCAACAGAGAAGGAAGTAGAGCAGTGGGTAAAGCGCTTGGTGCACAAGCACAAGCACAAGGACCAGAGTTCAAATCCCCAAACCCACATAAATCTGGGTGCAATGCACATATCTGTAATCCCAGTGCTCATACAATGGGATGGGCAGCTGCAACAAGAGAATCCTCAGAAACTCAAAGGCCAACTAACCTGGCGTACACAATGGCAAGCGACATAGTAAAGCCCTGTCTCAAACAAAATAGAAGGCAGGGGCTAACATCAGAGATTGTCCTCTGACCTCCATACTCATGCTGTGACACGACATGTGTGCACATATTTACCCAAATATGCATACATACACATGCACACATACAAACATGCATACACACAAAAAAAATTTAACTATAAAACTACAGAAGCAAAAAACATTAGGTAAAAACTTCATGATGGAGCTGGGGGTACTGGTGCATGCCTTTAATCCCACCACTGGGAAGGCAGAGGCAGGCAGATCTCTGTGAGTTCAAGGCCAGCCTGGTCTACATAGTGAGTTCCAGACCAGCTGGGGCTACAGGGAGACCCTGTCTCAAAAAAAAAAAAACTTTATGATATTCATCTGGTCAATGTTTTTTTTTTTCCTATGTGACTCAAAACGTAAAATAAACAAATGGAAATGTTGTCAGCCTCACTCAGAAAACTGCTTTTAAAAAGGCAAATTCTCTGTGCATTGTGGCACATACCTGTAATACTAGAACTTAGGAGGCAGAGGTAAGAGGCTTATAAGTTTAAGGCAGGCCTAGAATACACAGCAAAAAGGCAGGCTCATAAGCAAAACAAAGTCTCAGGTCACACTGTACACTTACTGAACCAGAAATTCTGGGGATGACGGCTACGACCTATGTTTTAACAAGCCTTCTAGTTGATTCTGGAATAAAAGTTGAGGACTACTGTTGTAGGAGAACTACCTGCCATCCTCGGTAAAGCTAAACACAATATGGGCCTTGGGCTTCTTCCCCTCCTGGCTTCTTAGCAACTTGAGACCCACCCTTTCTCCATGTTCTATGTTGAGCCTTCCCCTCTCAGTGCTTCTCAGTGATGCTAAACACTTAAGTCTCTGCGGATGAACCCTTACTTTACCTTACCTGGCATCTTCACAAAATGCCTTACGTTCTTAATCTTCATGACTCTATATTCTTTGGACTTTTCTATCTCTAGATTTTCCTCTGTCTCTTTGTTGGATTATCCTTTGCCATTAATTCTTAGGAATTTTCCTTTTCATCTTACATAAGCAATTTCTCTAAGTAAATGTTTTTACTATTTAAGTTCATCATCGTAAATAAATGTGTATAAATAGTGTTGACTTCTGCCCAGGTTATATTCCTTCAGTACCCTCCAATAATTCAAAATTTTCAATACCTGAAAATTATGATCCCCCCCACAAAAACTAGAAATTCCATAGTTTCCTTTTCCAGCAAAAAAAGGCACCATCTTTCTCTTCATCCTGACTGAACTTTCTTTTCCTTTATCTAATTGTTTTTGTTTATTTATTTTTTATTTTATGTGCACAGTACTTTTGTCTGCATGCTTATGCAAGTGCACTTGTGTGTGCAATGTCCAAAGGGGACAGAAGAGGGGATCAGATTTCCTGGAATTGGAGTTAAGGACAGTTTTTAGCTGCCATGAGGGTGCTAGGAACCAAATCCAGGTCCTCTGTAAGAGGGCTCCCAACCACTGAACCACCAACTCTCCAGCCTCATATCTAATTCTTAACTCCTACCCTTCCTTCAAATCTCAATTTCAGCATCTCTTCCTTAAAGAAACATTCCTGTACCAGCCTAATACTCATCACACTGCAATTTTACTTTGTTTATATTATTTAATCAATGCCCAACTCTCCCATTATAATATGAACTACATGGAAACAAACTATAACTGACTTGCTAAAAAAATATCCCCAGCACTAGGCACAATTCTGGAACATAGCAGTCTATCAGTGGGCATATTAAATGTGCAGCTCCTTCTTATAATGTTTATGTGGCAGATTTTGGTTACTTTCTGTCAGAATTAATGTTTTGTTTGCATGAACCCAAATGATTCTAAAGAGTTAGAAAAGATCTAGGGGTTGGGGAGAGGGCTCAGTGGTTGAGTGTGTACTGTTCTTGCAGAAGATTCAAGTTGAGTTCCTAGCACCTAAGTTGGGCAACTCACAACTCCCTAGAAGTCCAGTTCCAGGGGCTCTGCCACCCTCTTCTAGTCTCTGTGGGTACCTGCATTCAGGTGCACATATCCACACACAGTCATACTTACATATATGTTAAAAATTAAAATACATCTTTCAAAAATCCAGGTGGGTATGGTGGCCCACCTATAATCCCAGTGTTCAGGAGATGGAGACAGGTAATCCCCAGAGCAAGGCAAGATATACTAACTGATACAGTGAGCTCCAGGTCACTGAGAGACCTTGCCTTACTCTGTAAGGTGAAGCATGATGGAGGAAGATACCCCACATCAACCTTAGACCTCCACATGCATGAACACACAAGTACACGTGTGCCCACATACACAACCATGCATACAAGCATATATGTAGACCATACACATACACATGTGCAAAAGAATTACTAGAAAGTAGACTGATTTCCACATTTGATCAACCTCACAAGGAGACTTGCTGGTCATCAGTCAACAAGAAACGAGTAAAGAGCAGGAAGTCTTCAGATCCCATACAAACACTTCCTGAAGGCAAACGAGATGTTCTTGTGATACGTCAACGTTGTTGCCCCGTCTGTATATGAGTGCTTCAAGGTTATCCCTCTAGCCCATGCCACCCCAGGCTTCCAAACATGAAAATCTCAGAGCACCACTTTTCCACCTTTCCCCCCTCAGCCCCCAAATGATTTTTTTATATTTTCCACACCAGGAAGAGCACAAGGAACCTAAGAAAACACAAAGGACAACAACCATTTCCGTGCTGCTACCATTAAAATGTGTGATACTTGCTTGTCATTTTAAAAGTACTTAAGCCTAATAAATTTGGACAGAAACTTGATAGGGGATAACCCCTCTAGCCCAAAGTAAGGTTTGTTTGGCTCATATAAATAACAAGTCAGAAGTCTTTCTAACACTGTCAGGTAATCAGTATGTCACAGCTTTCCCCCATGAGGGGAAACAAAACTTAATGATCATTGACTCGCTCTGAAAACAGCCAAAATCACATCAACAGATGGGTGACTGTCAATTAGCCATTTGTTAGCCAGTGTGAATCTCCTGGCAGCTCTTGAAGCCTCAACAGAATGAGTGGGGAGCATGAACAGAGACGGAAGGAGGCCTCCTGAATCTTGTTTTTAATTTTTCATCATATTTTATATGCTTGATAGGAAAATAATAACGTGAGAAAAAGATGATCTTATTCAACAACAGTTGGAGTCCTTTCTCGAGAACCTTCATGGGCCTCTGTGATTCTCAGAAAAGTGACCTTTCTGACAGAGCCAGAATTGCTACCGTCAGAAACATGGGGGGCAGACACTACAACTACCGTCAGAAACACGGGGGGCAGACACTACAGCCCTTACTCTCTCTGGCTAATTAAAAACATTATCAATGTGTATAAATTTATTCAGTGTGTCGCCTATGTTCAAGTTGATTTCTTCATTAGAATATTAATAAATGTTAATGTCCAAGGACAAATCTGAAAATTTTAAGTTTAGAAAAATTAGGCCAGGAGAGGTGGCGTTCACCTTTAATCTCAGTACTTGGGAGGCAGAGGAAGGCAGATCTCTGTAAGTTCGAGGCCTTCTGGTCTACATAGCAACTTCTAGGCCAGCTGGAGCTACAGGGAGACCCTGTCTCAAAAAGACCAAAAAAGAAAAAAGAAAAATAAATAAATTCCACCTCTAAGAAAAAGTTTTCCACCTTTAGACTAAATATAGAAGAATCAACAAGATGCTAAAATTTCAGATTCAAAAAAATTCTTTTTCAGATTCCATCAGAGCATGGTGGTCCATACCTGTAATCCCAGCACTTGGGAAAGTGAGGCGGGAGCAGCATGAGGTCAAGGCCAATCTAGGCTACATAGCGAGATCCTGCCTCAAAAACCTAAGGGCTAGAGGGAGCACTGGAGAGACTGCTCAGTGGTTAAGAGGTTCAGAGCTCTTGCAGAGGATTTAGATTCAGTACCCACACTGCAGCTAGTAACCATCTATAACTCCATTTCCAGGGGATCCAACCCCCTCTTCTGACCTCCATAGGCATTACATGCATGAGTACACTTGCATACATGGAGACAAAACACTCATGCAAATAAGTAAATGATTTTTTTTTTTTAACTAAGAAGGATGGGGGCAGTGAGATTGTTCAGTGGGTAAAATGCTTGCCATACAAACCTGATAGCCTGAGTTCAATCACCAGAACCCACATAAAAGTGGAAAGAGAGAAGCAACTCCACAAAGTTGTATTCTGACCTCCACATATGCTCTATGGTATACACATACCTACACACACTATACATATACATCCAATAATAAATAAATTTTATTTTAAAAAGCTAAGAAGAAAAAGGAAATCTAAGCTACTAAAACAATAGTGCAAAAGCAAGCTAGACTGTTTCACATCCTCTATTTTCTTACTGAGCCTAACACTAGGACATGACAATCTGTAGATTCTAGATCAGCTGCTTCTCAGACCGGCCTAATATTTCCCTTGGGATCTTGTTAAACTAGTTCTGGTTCAATAGGTCTGGGCCGCTGGTTCTGCAGTTCTAAGAAGGTCCCAGGTACTAACGTTAGAGTTCAGAACACCTAGTGAGCACCACCATTCTGCATCACCTTTCTACCCACAGATACTCAAACATCAGAGTCCATCAGAATCACCTGAAGGGCTAGTCTGCATACAAACTGCTACTCCACATTTCTGATTCAGGTGACCCAGGGGCACAGACTGGACTGATATAGCAGCCAGCCAAGGAACACTGGCAGCCACCAGAAGAGGTGAAAGGGTGAAACACAGATCCTCCCCACACTGTTGTTGAATGTTAGGTATTGTTATTAGTCTAGGGGTTATTGTTGGGTTTGTTTTCTTAGCCAATTAAAGAATTAAAAGGCAGGAAAAAAAAAAAACTCAGACCAGCAAAGAGGAACAAACTTTTATTGAAAGATAAAGAATCACATCCATACACATGAAGAATCACAGAAATATACAGACATTCATACAGAGAGATGAAGCTCTCCACAAGTGGGGACAAAAAGAGTCTGTGTGCCTGGAATCTGGGCAGAATTTCACTATAGTACAAAGCTCTGGAATGGCAGCCCAGTGACAGCTGACTATTGTCAAGCTCTCTGCAGAGGCACTTTCAAGAAGGGGGATGATTTGAGGATGAGTTTCCCCCCCACCCCCCCTCATAAAGGTGTAGTTGTTTTTGTTTTTGTTTTGAAAATCCTAACAAGTTTATTGGGCTTGCTAACAGAGCATAGGGTGGGGGTTTGTTTACAGAAGAGTAGGCACCCCCTCCCTCATTGTGCTGGATAGCTTTAATGTCAATTTGACACACCTGGGTTGAGGGAGCCTCAGTTGGGGCATTGCCTTCATTGGACTGGCCTGTGGCCATGTTCATGGGCACCTTCTTGGTTGTTGAGTGATGTGGGAGGGTCCAGCCACTGTGGGTGGTGCCATCCCTGGGCAGGTGGGCCTGTGTTGCATAAGAAAGCAGGCTGAGGAGGGGCCAGGGGAGCAAGCCAGTAAGCAGCGTTCCTCCAAGGCCTGTGCTTCAGCTCCTGCCTCCAGGTTCCTGAGTTCCTTCTGTGGACTCCCTGATAAACTGTGACCTGAGATATGTAAGCCAAATAAACCCTTTCCTCCCCTAGTATTGATTAGAGTATTTTGTATCAGCAATGAAGAAACAAACTAGGACATCCATTTACAGCTGTGCTGGAAAGTCCACACTCAAATATAGATCCTGTGACTAAGGGGAAGAGCTCTTCCAACCACCCTCTTATGACTCCAATTAACCCTTTTGTCCAGAAACTCCCTTCTGTAAGGGAGCATGCCAGAGCTGAATGTGTATGCCACTTGTCGCCTCCATGTCACCTTCAGAGCAAGGAATAAAAATAGTACAATCAAATACCTTAGGGGCCTCTCTAACCAAAGAACCCAAACGTCACACATTTTCTATTGCTTTGAGATACATAATTAGGGGTTTTGTTAAAATGTGTTTTCTCCAAGGGGATTAACACACAAGACATTCTCAGTGTTGGCCTTGGCAGAAATGCGTGCGTGTAGCCCTAAGTATTCCTGAGGAGCTAGTGTGTAGCCCTAGCAAGGCACTAGAGACAGCGCAGTGAGCAGAAGGAACGGGATCTCATCTCTCAGGGAGCATGCAGTGAAGGTGAGTCAGAAAGCAGACAATAAGGGAGCAAACTAGTCCACTTCAGAGGCCTGCAAACAATCTGGAGAAAACCAAATAGCCAAGGGTGATAAAGGAAGGACTGCGCCAGAGAAGGTTTCTCTGGGTCAGAGAAGGTTTCTCTGGGGAGATAGTGAGTCATGAAAGATAAGAAAAAAAACCAACTCACAAATTCATGAAATTACCTAGCCACACTCATTTTAGTGTACAGTTAGGACTTAGGAGGCAAGTTTCCATGAAAGAGGAACAAGGAGGAATTAGGAGTCTAAAGAATTTAGTGTTCCTTGGGATATAAGGGTGTGGGAAAGGGGCGAAGGCTGCCACAGAGGCCTTAAGTTGCCACACAGTGAGGGCATGTCTTTTCTGAGTAGGTTATACTCTGAGCCACACCTCGCAACTAGTTTCAGACTAGTGCATTCAAACAGTCAGTCCCAAAGGTGGTGAGGTTCTAACCCCATTTGAGTCATTGCCACAGTGAAATAATTATTTTCAGGTTTGAGCAGCTGTGAGGCCCAGCCCCACAGGAACACACTTCAAAGACTTGGCAGTTGTTCTCAATCTGTCCATTTCTGAAGCAGCAAAGAACAGCAGTGAACTTTTGTCTGTCTGGTCAATGTGGTTAATCAAAGTTTACTGAGCACCTCAGCTACACAGACCCAGGTTAGAGGCTCTTCAATGAATTCAAAGGAGTAGTATGTAGTACCTCAAACCCAAGTCTAAGGCATACCAAGGCTTTTATAACTTTCCCTCCTCCAAACCCAC